>NC_141077.1:45195015-45377515 GCF_041138505.1 Cibotium barometz
TCACATGCTTAAACCCAAACACCGGCCTTGCTAGTTTCAACCCATCCCTCCATCCTTCTGTTGCCCACCAGCTCGCCTTCAGCTCATGCTTAAACTCTTCACTCAACCAGTATTTGAACTCATCGCTTCAATCTTTATTGAATGCTTCCCTCTCAGGGTCTCTCACAGGTGTCCCTCAAACATCGTAGGGCCTTCCATCATTCGCGCAGAGCAACACTCAAAGGTCCAAGCTCCTGCGCCACCCTCTCCGAATTCCGCCACCCCGGCTGTTGTGTCTCCTTTTCCACAAGTCAAAGGACTTGTTGATGAAGCCAACCAAGAATGGGGTGTGAACGGGATCTCCATCTGCAATGATGTCGGAAGCGCTGCCAAGCGGGCCCTTGCCCTTGCGAATGAGCCGAGCCCACTGACTCGGACTGCTACTCCTCCTGCACTTGTTTCGCAAGGAGCTAGCATGAAGTAAGATTTGTAAAGGCATCTGTCGAAAGTTTTTGTGGTTTTGTTAAAAACCATACATACCTTAATTTCGAAGGTCATCACCTTCAAAAAAAACCTATTCACATACATAACCTCAATAGATAGGCTACACGTGTGTATTAACTTTGTTTTGAAGAAGCTTCTTTTTTTGAACATTCCTTACATTACTTTCAACAATTGGGGTTGCTTATAGTAAATTGTTGAGTGGACAAAGGCCAAGAAGAAGGGCAACAAGATCATTGATCAGTGTTGGTGGTTCAAGCCCTGGTTTTACCAACGCACCCAGATAGCACTGAAGAGAGGCCAGTTCGTGGAGTAAACCTAGGCGTGGTCTGACAAAGTCGTGCTTGCAAGAATTCCAACCATGCCTCTGGTTACATGCGCGAAATCTTAGAACAGTAAATGTGGGAGCCTTGATAATGCAAGGACTTTGTTTGGCCGAATGCTCAGTCCGAACACTCTCTTGGAATGCCATGATTGCGGTGCATGCCCAACATTGGCAAGATAGCAAAGCTCTAGATTCTTTAAAAAGAATGCAACTTGAAAGTGTTATGCCAAACATTGTGTTCTTGATTCATGTGCTAGCATGGCAGCCTTAGATGAGGGGAAAAGATCCATGTAGCGATTTTGCTCTTCGGTTTTGAGGAAGATACACTACAAGACAATGCTGCCATACACGCGTTCCATACACGCGATAAATTACGGACGCGTGTATAGTCACGCATGTATTTGAATAGTATCGGGCGCGTGTATATTGGCATTTAAATTCACGTGTATATTGGCATCTACCAGTGCGTGTATACTGGCATCTAAATTCGCGTGTATACTGGTTTCAAAAACGCGTGTATAAGCGCGTGTATATACACACAATTATACACGCATTAATACACGCATCAATACACACATCAATACACGCTTTATTAAGAAAAACTAAATTCCTTTATAAAATTAAAAACTATTTTCTTTAAACCATCTCATAGTACATTACAGTATATATCATTACATAATCCCACTACATGCATTTACAACAATGAAATATATTCAAAAATAAATCATGAGATAATTAAAAGACAACATATACAACAGAAATGTCATCAATTTAGAACGATACAGTGATGAATTAGTTAGGGTTCGATCTCATCTTCAATAAGATCCATCCTTGCCAAACGATCAACATCAATATCCATTTGATCAATTTGTAAGGCTACAATTAAATTTATTCCACTATCGATATTCTGTCCATTGATAATGGTATCGATGTCCTGATCATCCTCATCAACATCACCATCATCCTCAATGGTAGGGTCATTCTCATGATCATGAGAAATGGCACGCTCATCCTCATTATCATGATCATCTCTTATTTCATTGCTCCATAGTCGTGGCAAAGAGCTGTCCACCTGACCAAGAAATTCTGAAATATATACAAGAGACTCTTGTATCAACCAACCCTCGGCCATGCTTCCTTCGGGCCTTGCACTTTGCCTCACAAAGTCTTTTAAGGTCTTCATGAAGCGCTCTAGGAAGAACATCCAACGTGCATGCACAGTGCCACATAAAGCAATTTTGTCCACTAAATGCACAATGAGATGTAGTTGACTTATGAGAATGGTTCGCGGAAAAGTCTCCTCTACCAAACAAACCACCTCCACTGCCATAACACGCGCATCATCCAACGTGGCTGGATCAATTGCTTTGGAACTAACATATCTGAAAAATAAATGAATAGTACGTTATACCTCATGCACGTTCATTTTGCAAGGTATAATGAAGGGTGATCTGACATGGGTTTTACATACCTCACAAGCTCGCACATCTTATAAATACATTTTTTCAAACTCTTATTTGCACAATGGGCGATGCCAGTAGGTAGTATGAACTGCGCACATAAGAGCACATGTATGTATGGTTTATGGCATTACAAAATTTAATTTCAACGTACAAGACTTGGAAAACACTTACTTGGAGCATCTTGTGCCAATCGTGGGACTTCAACCCATATAGTTGCTCAACGCCTCTTTTCTTAGTGGTTGTAAAGGCTCCCTTCAATGATCTCATGCATCCAGTGGGAGTACGCAAAGTGGTGATGGCCTGCTTTACCTGCTTCTCCTCTTTCTTTGATATAATCCATGGTGCAGGCGGAAGATGAACGTGCCCACCCTCCTCTCGTGGCTAAGCTTGACGCATACGTCCTGTGACCCTCAAGTCCTCCCGTACGCTAACATTGTCTCGTTTACCAATAACATGTTCCCAAATACCAGATCCCACATTCTTGAAGATGTGCATGGGATCAAGAAGATGGTTGATCTTAAGATGGGTCCAATATGGTAGCCGAAAAAAATGGAGTACCTACACAAGGGATTGCTCTATGTGACCTTTAATCCAATTAGAGACTACACAAAACAAGATTGAAAAACATTACTATACCTGTTCATGCCATCTGGAGGAAGAATATTTGTAGACTCCCAAATACGCTTCCAATCTTTTGCACAAAGTGTTTGTGGAGGAATGTTACTCTTACTAGCAACATATTTAGGATGATCTAACGGGAGAAATCGATGATGATTATGGTCTTACACAAACCGTCATCATACTCATGTACTAACGAAGTGTTTGTGGAGGAATGTTACTCTTACTAGCAACATATTTAGGATGATCTGATGGGAGAAATCGATGATGATTATCGAATATGGTCTTACACAAACCGTCATCATACTCATGTACTAACGAAGGGCCACAAACAGGACATGCATGTTTACCCGATGTTTTCAAACCTGTTAAAATATAAATAAAAGTTAGAATAATAAAGTCAATATTTATAATTAATATAGCCAATAGTATTAGAGTAGGGAGGTAATTAGAATTCTTACCAGAACAATCGCTGTATCCTGGAAAGTCATGCATTGTCCACATCAACATTGCTTTTAAGTCGAAGTGTTGAGAGGAGGGAGGCCTACTAATGTCCACCACCGCAACACCTCTCCATAGTTCCTCCAACTCATCAATCAACGGTTCGAGATAAACATCCATATGCTTGACTTTATGTTTCCCTGGAATTAGAAGGGATAACATAAGATGTCCCTTCTTGCTCGCCATTGATGGTGGAAGGTTGTAATTCACCAACACAACTGGCCACACGCTGTATGCGATGCTTTTGAAACCAAATGGATTCACTCCATCCATACCTAGGCCAAGTCTCAAGTTCTGGGCTCTGTTTTAAAGCTGGGCCACTCATCTTCAATATGCTTCCAAGCAAGAGTGTCTGCGGGAATTCTCCACATGCCATCATCCGATCGATGTGAGGAATGCCATGACATGAGCTCTGCTTGCACTTGAACATGTGTTTGATGCGAGGAATTATAGGAAAGTGTCGCACGACTTTACGAGGTACATCAAAACTCTTCACATCTGTTCTATACCTTGCTACACCACAAGTGGGACAATGTCGAGCCTCCTTATACGTCCCACGAAAGAGAATGCAATCATTGACGCATGTATGTATGCAATCATAATCCAATCCTCCAAGAGATGTCACATAGCGCCTTGCTATGTCTCTTGAGGTGGGTAGTCTATTTCCCTTTGGAAACATGTTTGATAATAGCCTGTATCCAATATCATCAATTAGTCCTAAACCTTATACCCTAAAACACTAATTCAAATTTGCAAGTTAGAATGCTTACTTCAATAATGTGTCAAGACTTGCATTGTTCCATCCATAAACTGTTTGTATATTGAGTAGTTCAAGTGAAGCACGTAAAATAGAGAATGTGCACCCTTCAAAAACCGGTGTTGATGAACCCTTGTAAAGATGCTCTTGTTCCATATCATCGTCGTCCATACCTTTGGGATCATCCTTAAAAAGATACCGCACCATATCATCAAACACTTCCTCTTCCACAACTTCGTGGGGTGCAGGGCTATTGTCATCCCTTTCCCACTCATCTCTGACAATAGATCCCAAAGCTCCAGCATCATCTCGTCGACGCTTTGCGTGCTCTCGTCGTGCGTAGGGCACCATATTAGGGTGTGGTA
Organism: Cibotium barometz; assembly: GCF_041138505.1. Classification (NCBI taxonomy): domain Eukaryota; kingdom Viridiplantae; phylum Streptophyta; class Polypodiopsida; order Cyatheales; family Cibotiaceae; genus Cibotium; species Cibotium barometz. The sequence goes on from NC_141077.1 coordinate 45,199,525, forward strand.
CTGCATCCTGCTTCAATTAGAGTATATATATTACAACTCCATTAATTTAATTTGGATACCATGAGTCATTTGAATACTATCAATTTACATCTACTCACCTCTAAACCTGTTTGATTCCATTCTCCATACATGGAGATGTGATTCAAGGTAATTTGACGTGCTCGTACAATGCATCCTTGACATCGATTACACATACACTTGATCCTTTGTCCCAACCACACATCGCGATTACGATGACGCATTGTCTCATCCTCACCAGAACTGCTTGAGGAGGTTGATGACATCCTAACACAAACCAGAAAACACAAAATCATAATCAGTTTTTAATGAAAGTATAAAAATCGCGTGTATTAACGTGGCTAGATCCTAAAAATGGCGTGTAATGACGCGGCTAGATCCTAAAAATTGCGTGTATTAACGCGGCTACATCCTAAAAATCGCGTGTATTAATGCAGCTACATTTAAAAATCGCGTGTATCAACGCGGCTACATCCTGAAAATCACGTGTAAGAACGCGGCTACATCCTAAAAATCGCGTGTATAAACGTGGCTGATTTATTATAAACGCAAAAATACATGCATTTTTACACGCGACGACCTGTTCAACCTAAAAATAACCCGCCTTCCCCAAATAAACATTTTCAAAAAATAGACCTGCTCTCCTTCGTCGTCGCCTCTTCCAAAACAGAGCACTAAACCTAAGTGCAAGGAGCAGACAAGGAGCACACATGGGTGAAGGAAACTGACCAAAAAGAAGACTCACTTGTTCAGAGGTGAGTCAGTTTGTCCTTTGCCCTGTCTCTTTCCTCAGATTTGTTTATGCTATTGTCTCTTTGGAGGGAGCACCGAGTCATCATCTGGGTCTGAGTAGTAGTACTCAGACTTATAGTATCACATTCCATATTGAGGATGTGGTTGTATATATATTTTTGTAACTGAAGCCATGGGCTACTTCGACATATGGACTCCCTTGTATATATGTGTACACATAAAATTTTGATAGTAATATTGAATTGTGAATCGATAGTATTGCATTCATGTCTGTCTTGAATCGTGTATTGACAATGTATGCATTCATGTCGTTCTTGTCTTAATCTTCCTCGTGGATGGTCCAATGCACCAAAAAAAAAATCCAGAGAGTGTTATTGGGTGCTGGAATGCTGGAACAGCATTCAGGTACCAAATAGCACTCTCTGGATTTTTTTTTTTGCTCTCTGTTTGCGTGTATAAACGCGTCAACTCTGCAAAAAGTCGCGTGTATATACGTGGATAATTTGTAAAATACGCATGTATAGACACGTCAAATCTGTGAAATATGCATCTATAAGCGCAGCTAAACTGACAAAACGCGTGTATAGACGCTTCTATCAGCGCGTCTAAGCGCAGCTAAACTGACAGAATGCATGTATACGCCCGTGTATCAGCGTGTCTGAACAGTCTTATACACGCGCTTTTACATGCATGTCTCTGGCCGCGATTATACACGCGCTGATACACGGGCCCGCTACTTTTTTTCACAAGTCATTTTTAGCAGCTAGGAGCGCGGGTATGAGCTTGATCCCTTGTAGTGATATAATAGTTGGAAATGCCCTTGTTAATATGTATGGATCATGCACATCACACTTGATGCTATCCCTCACATAGTGGAGGAGGATGATGATATGTTCTTTGATGTAGATGTAGCCATGGCTGATGATGCACATGGGCTACTAGATATGATGACCCTTATGTCATTGAGGATGATACACTTATTTAGGACTCCTTGGGAACCTTGGAATAATGCCTTTCCATGCACGAGAAATACACATAAGCAAGAGGATTTTTATAAAATAAACACTAAAGTTAAGATCAAGCAGTGTTGTGTGTGAACGGCAAGAACCTTGGTATTGCACCAAGCTCTACTTGTCATCGGGAGCACACTTGGTCTTGCACTAGTGTGGTGAACTAGTGTAGGGGCTTAGATCAAATCAAGCACTAAAAGTGGGGAGGAAAAGAAGAACACACATATACGACATGTTGGCTTTGATGATCCAAAGTCATCTATGCCTACTGCATGGAGTACATGGAATACATCCTTCACCTCCATGGGAAACTTAAGGTGGACAACCTGATAAACATGAATGGTAAGTAATTAGCCAATTCTTGAAGTATTGTCTTGAAATATGATGTTAATGGAAAAATGATAATAATATTGAAAGAATGAAGCATGAGAGGGTCGAGGAGATGCTTAGCTCGGATACCACCTAGATTGACAAATTTCTTGATGGGGAAAAGGTTACTGGGACTACATTGAAGGTGAACATTGACAAATTTCCTGATGGGAAAAGGTTATTGGGACTACATTGTAGGTGAACATGAGGAGGCACCAAAGATACTAGAGATTAATCCAACTTTTGCAGATGTAGAAGAGTTTAAGAGTTGGAATCAAGGAGTAAGGAAAGTAATGTATTGGCTTTCTATTAGTATACAGGACACCATGATTGGGCATATACATGATGCCAAGTCACCTAAGGAGGCATGGGACACCTTGGTGAAGCTGTATAAAACTAACACCACAAGGCACGAAAGATTCAATTGAAGAATGAGCTTCATACTGTGGAGAAGAAGCCTATAAGTCCAGTCAGAAGGCATGAGGTCCAGAGGAAGCCTAGCGAGGTCTCGACCAGGTCGAGGAGACGCTTAGCCGGGATACTAAGAAGATGCCTATAAGACCCAGTGAGAAGGCATGCCTAGTGAGGTCCCGACCGAGGGTCGAGGAGACGCTTATCTAGGATACTACCAAGTCGCCTATAGTAAGACCCAATGAGAAGGCATGAGGACTGGAGGAAGCCCAACGAGGTCATGATTGCCGATATTAATATTGAAAAAATGAGGCATGAGGGCTTGAAGAAGAGTCTTGCCCTGAGGATACTATCGAGTCACTTGTAAGACCTAGGTGAGAAGACATGAGGGCTGGAGGAAGCCTAGCTAAAGATCCTTACTGAGTCACCTATAAGTCCCGGATAAAGAGGCATGAAAGCTGGAGGAAAATCTCAATGAGATACATGTCAAGACGCCCGTAAGACCGAGTGAGAAGGCATGAGGTCCGGATAAAAGGTTCAGTGAGGTCCCTATCAAGTTTCCTGTAAGGAAAAGGAATAATAAAAATCAAAATGGAAATATTAAAAGCATAAGAAAATAATGTATTGATTTCTAGAGTGCAGTTACTTATTAGATGTTGTAGTTTCAGGATGACCCAAGGGAGGACTCACCTTGTGGACTTTCAGAGATTAAGCTGACTTCCTAGACACATGGAGAAGAAGCAGGTGGTTACATTGACATAAAGGGTAGCACACTTGAGTGCCCATGGATGAGATTCTTCATCATCTGATTGGTGAAAATCATCTTCCCACCATCTCATTGGTCTACCACCATCACTTTTTGTTGTTCTACATGATATGTACTATAAGTTGAAGTGGCATGCATTATACCCTCTAGCAGTCACTTATTCAAATATTTTCATGCATTATACCCTCTAGCAGTCACTAATTCAAATATTTTCATGACGTACTTGGCATTGATAGGAGATGGTACACTCCCAACTAAACAAAGGGGAAGATAGGTATTAACATGTGTCTACAACCCCAAGCATTTTGGCATTAGCTTGGGTGTGAATACCCCCTAGCATCAATGGCATTAGCCTAGGCTAATGAGTTGTGGGATTTGGTTATCTCACAAGATGTCATATATCAAGAAGTGGTCACATGAGGGCTAGAGGGGAGTTAGGATCTTGTGGAGGATATGGGAGCCCAATAGTCATACATGGGTATCCCAAGAGTCACATGGTTGGTTGGCTATATAAAGCCCATCTTTTTTGAAAATCAAGCATGACATGATATGATATGAAATGACTATTGTATGGACATGATTCATGTATGCATAATATATGATACATGGATGTGGAATACACTATGATGTTATGTTGTTATGGCCTTCACTCATATGTGGATGGTGATTCTAGTGGCTCTGAGTAGAGCCTTGATCAGGAGCTTGGAATTCTATCTAGGGTTACTCCTCATGTAACGCAAACTAGGGCTGTTTTGAGGACACTTGGCAGTGATCCTGGTGTGCACAGGACTACGAGGGTTAGGTACCCTATTCTTGATAGGTTGAGATATGATGGATATATAGCCCATCATTATGCTTACATGGATAAAGCAATACAAGAGTTGGAGCCCATTTATTTTGAGCAGGAACTTGGAAATACGAAATGGAAAGATGCCATGAATGAGGAGATGGCAACATTCGATGATGCAAATGCAACATGAGAGTTAGGGCCTTTGCCTAAGAAAAAGAAGGAAATTTTATGTAAGTGGGTATATAAGGTCAAGCATAATTCTAATGGTTCAGTGAGCAGGTATAAGCATGCAAAGCCCTGTGTGGCTTGAAACATGCACCCAGAGCATGGTCAAATAGGATTGGGGAGTATCTTGATACCATTGGATTTCAGATATCCAATGTAGATGTGTCACTTATATGAGAAATAAAAATAGAGGGATCATGCTATTAGTCATCTATGTGGATGACTAATAGAGGGATCATGCTATTAGTCATCTTTGTGGATGACTTGAATATCACTGGTGGTAGTGATGCAGACATACATGATGTTAGGAGGCTTTTGAAGTAGAAGTTTGAGATGAAGGATTTGGGTGAGTTGTGGTATTTGTTGGGCATAGAGGTGGTGATATCACCTCATGGATTTTTTTAAAAAATTTTTAGAGGTAATATGGTTTGGACATGTTGTTCAAGTATGGTATGATAAGCTGTAAGCCTATTTCAGTGCCATTGGAGCATAACATGTGCAAAGCTTTTTGAAGGTACAGGTGAGCTTTTGGAAGACCCCACTACGTACAGGTGGATAGTATGGGTAGCTTGATCTACATGACTATTACTAGGCCAGACTTGAGGTATGTTATTGGACTTGTGAGTCAGTTTATGCAGGCTCCTAGGAAGCCACACTTGGATGCAGCTAGATGGATTCTTAGGTACATAAAGTCCACGGTTAATTATGGACTAGTATACAGCCACATGGGCACACATATGCTGATTGGGCTGGTAGTGTTATAGACATGAGATCTAACGGTGGTTATATATTCTCATTTGGGAGTGTTGCTATGAGTTAGAGTAGTAAGAAGCAGCCAAAAGTTGCCTTGTCGAGTATAGAGGAAGAGTACAGGGGTGCTGCTATGGCAGCTTGTGAGGTAGCTTGGTTATTTCAAAAGAAACTTGGTGATATGGGTGAGCTCGTGGTGGATAAGGAAATTTTAATTCATTGTGACAACATAGGTAGCATAAAGTTGGCCAATAACCCAGTATACCATGCTAGAATTAAGCACATTGAGGTGCATTATCACTTTTTGAGGGAGAAGGTTCTAGCACGTGATGTAGATTTGGTATATATCAGCACCACACAGGATGAGGTGTTTCGCATCTTCATGAAGGAATTGGGCATAGAGAAGCTCCATAGGTTTAGGAGCTTACTTGGAGTGTAGTGTGTGGAGTTGAGCTCGAGGAGGGGTGTTGAGATATCGAGCTTAACTAGTGCTACGGTGGACATTGATGACTCGCCTGCAGGGATTTTATATTCACGTGATCACAAGATTTTTTTGTTAATAACACTTGTGAACATGTTATTCACATGTTCACATGTTTTCATGTTCTCAAAATAGCAGGTTACCAGTGACCTGGTAACTTGCCGAAGCCCGCCGGGCTTTTTGTTTTCCCGGTGGGAAAAAAAGTTAAAAAAAATGGTCAAAATATATTCATGTTCACAGTCATTCCTACCATTTTTGGGCCTTTTGGACTCATTATGATGTCAAAAGTTCAAAATTCTTTGTACAAAAAAAGTTATCTCTAAATTTATCACCTTAAGCTCGATTACCATCAATTAGATCTTATTATACTTCCAATTGAGTCTAATTGACATCAATTAATATCCAATTGAGTCCAATTGGTATCAATTAAGTCTAATTGGGTGTCAATTGATCGATTGGGCTCAATATCAATTGACACCCCATTGGACTCAATTGGGCTTAATTGGACTTAGTTGGATTCAATCAATTGACACCCAATTGGACACAACTGGGCTTAATTGGACTCAATTGACATCGATTAACACCCAATTGATGTCAATTGAGCTCAATTGACATCAATCCTAGTCAATTGATATCCAATTGATGCCAATTGAGCCGAATTGACACCAATTGCACTCAATTGGTACCCAATTGATGTCAATTGAGTCCTCAATTAACATCAATTAACACCCAATTGAGTCCAATTGACATCAACTAATACCCAATTGAGTTAAATTGATATCAATTAAGTATAATTGGGTGTCAATTAATCAATTCGACTCAACTGATATCAATTGACATCCAATTGGACTCAATTGACATCAATTGGGTGCCAATTGAGTCCAAGTGACACCCAATTGATATCAATTACATCCAATTGGGCTTAATTGACATCAATTCACACCTAATTGATGTCAATTGAGTCCAATCCGGTTCAATTCACACCCAATTGATGTCAATTGGGCTCAATTGACATCCAATTGATGTTAATTGGACTCAATTGACATCAATTAACACCCAATTGATGTCAATTGAGCTCAATTGACATCAATCGTAGTCAATTGACACCCAATTGATGCCAATTGAGCCGAATTGAGCTTAATTGATATTAATTGCACTCAATTGGCACCCAATTGATATCAATTGAGTCCGATTAGACTCAATTAATATCAATTAATATCCAATTAAGTTTAATTGATATCAATTAATACTTAATTGAGTCAAATTGATATCAATTAAGTCTAATTGGATGTCAATTGATCAATTGGGCTCAATTGGTACCAATTGACATCCAATTGGACTCAATTGACATCAATTGGGTGCCAATTGAGTCCAAGTGACACCCAATTGATATCCATTGCATCCAATTGGGCTCAATTGACATCAATTCACACCTAATTAATGTCAATTGAGTCCAATCCTATTCAATTCACACCCAATTGATGTCAATTGGGCTCAATTGACACCCAATTAACTCAGCCCAATTGATATCAATTGAGTCTAATTCAAACCCAATTGAGTCTAATTACATCTAATTAGACTCAAGTGACGTCAATTAACACCCAATTGATGTCAATTAAACTCAATTAACATCAATTAACACCCAATTGATGTCAATTCAGCTCAATTGACATCAATCGGAGTTAATTGACACCCAATTGATGTTAATTGAGCCAAATTAGGCTCAATTGACATCAATTGCACTCAATTGGCACCCAATTGATGTCAATTGAGACTCAATTAACATCAATTAACATCCAATTGAGTTCAATTGACATCAATTAATACCCAATTGAGTCAAATTGATATCAATTAAGTCTAATTGGGTGTCAATTGATCAATTGGGCTCAATTGATATCAATTGACATCCAAGTGGACTCAATTGACATCAATTGGGTGCCAATTGAGTCCAATTGACACCAAATTGATATCAATTGCATCCAAGTGGGGTCAATTGACATCAATTCACACCTAATTGATGTTAATTGAGTCCAATTATGTTCAATTTACACCCAATTGATGTGAATTGGGCTCAATTGACACCCAATTGATATCAATTTGGCTTAATTGATACCTAATTGATATTAATTGGACTCGATTGACATTAATTAACACCCAATTGATGTCAATTGAGCTCAATTGACATCAATTGTAGTCAAGTGATACCCAATTGATGTCAATTAAGCCAAATTGGGCTTAATGGACATCAATTACACTCAATTAGCACCTAATTGATGTCAATTGAGTCTAATTGAGCTCAATCAATTAGCACCCAATTGAGTCTAATTGATATCAATTAACACCTAATTGAGTCAAATTGATATCAATTAAGTCTAATTGGGTGTCAATTGATCAATTGGGCTCAATTGATATCAATTGACATGCACTTGGACTCAATTGACATCAATTGGGTGCCAATTGAGTCTAATTGACACCCAAGTGATATCAATTGCATCGAATTGGGCTCAATTGACATCAATTCACACCTAATTGATATCAATTGAGCCCAATTGATATTAATTGAGTCTAATTCACACCCAATTGAGTCCAATTGCATCTAATTGGACTCGATTGACATCAATAAACACCCAATTGATGTCAATTAAACTCAATTAATATCAATAAACACCCAATTGATATCAATTGACTCCAATTGGGTTTAATTGACACCCAATTGATGTCAATTAAGTCCAAATAGATACAATTAGGCTCAATTGACACCTAACTGATGTCAATTGAGTCCAATTGGATTCAATTGAGTCCAATTGGGTTAAATTGGATGCAATTAGGCTTAATTGATGTCAATTGAATTAAATTGGATGCAATTTGTCCGATTGATGTCAATTGAGTTCAATTGGATGCAATTAGGCTCAATTGACACCTAATTGATGTCAATTGAGTTCAATTCATACTCAATTATTGTTAATTGTGTCCAATTGAGCTCAATTAACACCCAATTGTCCCACTTATGGGGTGAAGCAAGGTATAGAACAGATGTGAAGAGTTTTGATGTATATCGTAAAGTCTTGCGATACTTTCCTATAATTCCTCGCATCATCAAACACATGTTCAAGTGCAAATCCATAGTAGAGCTCATGTCATGGCATTCCTCACATCGATCGGATGATGGAATGTGGAGAATTCCCGCAGACACTCCTGCTTGGAAGCATATTGAAGATGAGTGACCCAGCTTCAAAACAGAGCCCAGAAACTTGAGACTTGGCCTAGGTATGGATGGAGTGAATCCATTTGGTTTCAAAAGCACTGCATACAACGTGTGGCCAGTTGTGTTGGTGAATTACAACCTTCCACCATCAATGGTGATCAAGAAGGGACATCTTATGTTATCCCTTCGAATTCTAGAGAAACATAAAGTAAAGCACATGGATGCTTATCTTGAATTGTTGATTGATGAGTTGGAGGAACTATGGAGAGGTGTTGCGGTGGTGGACATTAGTAGGCCTCCCTCCTCTCGACACTTTGACTTGAAAGCAGTGTTGATGTGGACAATGCATGACTTTCCAGGATACAACGATTGTTCTGGTAAGAATTCAAATAACTCCCTACTCTAATACTATTGGTTATATTAATTACAACTATTGACTTTATTATTCTAACTTTTATTTATATTTTAACAGGTTTGAAAACATCGGGTAAACATGCATGTCCTATTTGTGGCCCTTCGTTAGTACATGAGTATGCTGATGGTTTGTGTAAGACCATATTTGATAATCATCATCGATTTCTCCCGTCAGATCATCCTAAATATGTTACTAGTAAGAGTAACACTCCTCCACAAACACTTCGTGCAAAATATTGGAAGCGCATTTGGGGAGTCTACAAATGTTCTTCCTCCAAATGGCATGAACAAGTACAGTAATGTTTCCTGAATCTTCTTTTGTGTAGTCTCTAATTGGATTAAAGATCACGTAGAGTAATCGTGTCATGGCATCTCTTTTGTAGGTACTCCATTTTTTTCTGGCTACTATATTGGACCTCAACCATCTTTTTGATCCCATGCACATCTTCAAGAATGTGGCATCTGGTATTTGGGAACATGTTATTGGTAAACGAGACAATGTCAACATACGGGAGGACTTGCGGGTCGAAGGCGGATGCGTCAAGCTTGGCCACACGAGAGAAGGGTGGGCACGTTCGTCTTCCGCGTGCACCATGGATTATATCAAAGGAGGAGGAGAAGCAGGTAAAGCAAGCCATCATTACTTTGCGTACTCCCACTGGATGCATGAGATCATTGAAGGGAGTCTTTACAAACAACCACTAAGAAAAGAGGTGTTGAGTAACTATACGGGTTGAAGTCCCATGATTGCCACAAGATACTCCAAGTAAGTGTTTTCCAAGTCTTGTACATTGAAATTAAATTTTGTAATGCCTCAAACCATATATACATGTGCTCTTGTGTGCGCAGTTCATACTACCTAACTAGCATCGACCATTGTGTAAACAAGAGTTTGAAAAAATGTATTTATAAGATGGGCGAGCTTGTGAGGTAAAACCCATGTCAGATCACCCTTCATTATACCTTGCACTTTGATTTGACAGTTTCTCAAAATGAACGTGCATGAGGCTAGGTATAACATACTATTCATTTGTTTTTCAAATATGTTAGTTCCAAAGCAATTGATCCAGCCACGTTGGATGATGCGCACGTTATGGCAGTGGAGGTGGTTTGTTTGTTGGTAGAGGAAACTTTTCCGCGAACCATTCTCACAAGCCAACTACATCTCATTGTGCATTAGGTGGACGAAATTGCTTTATGCGCGGCACTGTGCATGCACGTTGGATGTTCTTTCTAGAGCGCTTCATGAAGACCTTAAAAAACTTTGTGAGGCAAAGTGCAAGGCCCAAAGGAAGCATGGCCAAGGGTTGGTTGATACAAGAGTCTCGTGTATATATTTCAGAATTTTTTAGTTAACTGGACAGCTCTTTGCCACGACTATGGAGCAATGAAGAGGATTTGAGGATGACCTCTATTGTGCCTCATAGAAAAGGATAGAGTAAAGTAATTGACAGAGCATTGATTGCTGATCTCAATTTCACTTGCATTCTTAATAGTGATATGATGAGCAGATGGGTTACAAGATATGAGGATGCAAAGACAAGAAGGCAAGCAAAAAGAGCTCTCTTTCGGAGGCAACATGGCTCTCGTAAGGTGTACCCTAAGCATCTAACAACACTTTCGAATGATATTCATGTTGATTGGTTGCATGAGGAAATGGAGAGAGCAGAGAGAGACGAGGGGCTGCATATCACGGTGGAAGAATGGGAGTATGCACGAGGATGCATGTTAAAGGTACATAGAACTAATGTTTTGCATTAGTTGTAAGTGATTTGCTTTAATATTTATTCACATTTCTTACACAAATATTGCTTCTATTTTGGTCGAGTGCACTATGTTCAATGTTATATGGTATAAAGGAAAGCATTTTGGAACACAAAGAATTGATGCTAAGAGGAATACACAAGATTGCGGTGTCATTAGTAGCTTTGAGGGAGCCAATGGAAAAATGGATGATTATTGTGGCACAATCCAAGACATATTTAAGCTTGACTTTCGTCGCTTCTTTGTGTATATTTTGGATGTCAAATAGCAAATGAACATTGTGGAAAAAGGGCCTAATACAACGATAAAACGCCATGCAAGTGGCTATGTAACTATTGACTCTACAAAGTTTTGTGGCAAACAAAGAAAGATAGGCTTGTATAGCCACAACAATGTGAGCAGGTATGCATTTTTTTACTAATGTGTTTCATGTACATATATATCTAAGCTCGTGTACCCCTTGACTTTTGATATACTAATACATTGCAGTATGTGTATTTGAGTAGGTTATCTATCTGTCAATAGTGCATGACACTAAATGGTGGTACCTCATCCCTGTTGCATCACGTTCCAAAGTGATGTACAATACATTCACTCATATGGAGGATATGGAGGATGTAGCAGGCCGCAATGAAGATGATGTCGAACATGCCAATGAAGATATTGTGATTGATGATCAAGAAATAAGAGATGATCATGATAATGAGGATGAGCGTGCCATTTCTCATGATCATGAGGATGACCCTACCATTGATGATGATGATGGTGATGGTGATGAGGATGATCAGGGCATTGGTACCATTATCAATGGACATAATATTGATAGTGGAATAAATTTAATCATAGTCTTACAAATTGATCAAATAGATATTGATGTTGATCGTTTGGCAAGGATGGATCTTATTGAAGATGAGATCGAATCCTAACCAATCCATCATTGTATCGTTGTAAATTGATCACAATTCTATTGTATATGTTGTCTTCTAATTATCATCTCATGATTTTTTTTGAATATATATTGTTGTAAATGCATGTAGTGGGATTGTGTAATGATATATATTGTAATGTACTATGAGATGGTTTATATTTTTTTAAAGGTATGGATTTTTTCTTAAATAATATTTGCTCTCGCGTGTAATAAAGCATGTATATCTGCGTCTAAAACACAGTGTTTATGCATATATACATGCTCTGTTACACGCGTTTATGAACTCAATATACACGCGAATTTAGATGCCCATATACACGCGCCCAATATTACTCATATACATGTGCGACCATACACACACCCAAAACTTATCGCGTGTATCGAACGCGTGTATGGAAGCATTGTCTTGTAGTGCAAGCACAATATTAAGGCTTACCACAACAAAAGATGGCACATCATTCTCAATTAGGCTTACCACAACAAAAGGTGGCACATTATTATCAATTAGAGAAGTATGTGTTGGAATTAGGGTTGCAAGAAAGCACACAAAGCTTGGAGAAGAAGAAGCAAACACACAATGTATTAGATTGTGTCAATATACAAAAGAGAAGTTAGCCCTAGAATGATGGGCGTATATACAAGCCGGGGAAAAAAACCTCCTAAAAAGAGAGAAAAAGTACCCCGGCGGTCCTAAGTGTGTTCACACACGTCACTGTCTATATATATGGCAACAAATTCTCCCTAGGAGTGATGGTGTGAATGAGAGCTGGCACTTATGTATAGGGAAGTGCCATGCCCGAAGTAGATCAGTCCACAAAGGGGAGCAAGCCCAAAGCTTTGTGGAAAGCTTCAAACTTCTCATCACGAGGAAGCACCTTTGTGAAAAGATCGACGAGGTTGTCCTGTGTTGGCACATAGACCAAGCTGATCTCTCCTCTGCTGAGAGTCTCTGCCTGATAATGCACCTCATTGTGCTTTGTACAAGCATGAAAAACTGGGTTTCTCGCAACTGCCAATGTGCTCTGACTGTCAGTGTAGATAGAGGTGGCAGCCAACACCCAAGCCATAAGCCGTCTAAGCCACACACACTCAACCGTAGCTGTGAAAGTTGCCCTGTACTCAGCTTCACAACTAGAAGTGGCCACAGTAGGTTGCTTCTTGCTCAACCAAGATATGCATGAGCTACCGAGCATGAAACAAAAACCACTTGTGGACACTCTTGTGTCATAGCAACCAACCCAATCTGAGTTCGAAAAAGCATGTAAATCTGGCGGCAACGATCCCCCCTTGGGATAAAACAACCCAAGATGTATGGTGCCACTCAAGTAGCGAAAGATGCATTTAACTGCCTTCCAATGCTGAGAGCCTGGGCTATGCATAAACTTGCTCACCTGTGAGACTGCAAAATGAATGTCCGACCTCGTAATGCATACATAAATGAGGCAACCAACAGCTGTCTGATAGAGTGTGACATCAAAGTGATCCCCAGCATCATGAAGACTCAACTTCAAACCTGTCTGCATTGGAGTAGCAATAGGCTTGCAGTCTTCAAGGCCAAATCTCCGCAACAATGTCTCAATATACTTTGTCTGACACAAAGTAATACCTCCATCACACTGCTTAAATTGTATCCCCAAATAATGATGCAAATGTCCCAAATCTGACATCTCAAAAGAGGCATTCAAATCAGCCTTAAAATCAGCAATATGACTCTCATTTGGTCCTGTGAGAGCAGCATGTCATCGACATAGAGAGCAATGATTAGATGTACATCATCCACACATTTAGCATACAAAGTGCTTTCTGTTGGACTATTCTGAAAACCATGTGCAGTCAAATATGCATGTATCTTTTCATACCAAGCTCGTGGAGCTTGCTTTAACCATATAAAGCCTTTTTCAACCTGCACACTTTGTTTTCCTGCCCTCTTTGAACAAAACCACGAGGTTGTGATACATACACCTCCTCAATATGAATATGACACCTTATTCCTCGATTATGAAGGGAACAATGCTACCTTAATTCTTCTAAAGACTCTATGATCTAAAGTTGATTCCTAGATTTTTCCCAATTTTCTAAGTTTGTAATCAAGGTTGGTCTCTAGGTTTAGAAAGCACCCGTAATTTGGGTCCACCCAGCCACCCGTTTTCTAATATTAAAATCCTTTATGAGCTTAAACTAGTTTTGAAATAGACTTAGCCTAATTCCATCCAATCCCATGGGTTAGGCTACCACCCTCCACTAAGCTTATAGAGTCGGTGTGAACTCACACACCTGTAATTAAATTTCCTTTCTCCATTACGCACACACACTTCAGTAACAACAGGAGCCCCACCAAAGCATTGAAAACATTCACACCCTATGAGGCTTGGAAAGGACACAAGCCAACCATTTCTCACATGCGTACTTTTGGGTGTTTGGCCTATGCACATGTCCCTTCACAGAGGCAGACAAAGCTGGATGATAAGGCTATAAAATGTATATTTTTGGGATACAGTGCAGAGAGTAAGGGTTATAGACTTTATGAGCCTTCCACCAGGAGGGTAATTGTCAGTAGAGATGTCATCTTTGATGAGACATCTTCCATGCCCTTGTGGGACTGCAAAATGCAGTCTACACTTGGTGTCTCAGATATTTTTGATAGTCTTATGCCATTGCTTGGATCTGATGCCTCAGATGATGCACCACAAGGTTATGCTCCTCCACCTAATGCTCATTTACATCCTACTACACAGTCCGGACAGCCACATGTTTTAACACAGATGCCACGTGCTACTGAGGACATTGTGGAACAGGCAGTAGAGCAGGAATTGGCTGATATTAGATAGCCCAAAAGAGCACCTAAATGGCTCTTTGACACTCTGAAGGACAACAAACTTGATGCGCCTTTGCAGGCCCGTACGAGAGCTGCAGCCAAAAGAGATTTAGCAAACTCGGTTGCTCATGCATTGATTGCTATAGCATGTGATGAGGAGCCTGTTTGCCACAAAGATGCCTTCTCAAATGAATTGTGGATGACAGCTGTGAGGTGAAAAAAAGAAAGAAAGACCTGCCTCTATAGCCCTTCCACCTCGCAAACTTGGAATAACACACACGAACGGGGGCACCACCAGCCACCGGCTGGAACAATTCTCACACTTCACCACCCAACCCACACCAGACAGACAGCCAAAACAGGGGCACCGTACTCAAAGCAAACACCCAGCTTTATATTCCCAATCAAAACATCATACAAGCTTCTCCCGACACAGAAGCCTTACTCACACAACTCATAAACACACACTCACTCAGGCCTGTCAGCCGAGGATACACCATATCCCTGATCACCACATAATCCACTCGCCTGCCTGCTGTACCAGTCACACCAGAATGAACCCGGCCACTCTCGCTCCAGAAGGCGCCCACACCAGCTAACCCTCGAGTCCTCTGCGACCCATCACTTCTGCATGTGTCGTCAGCAGCAGCTCGACCATCATCTCTCTCACTGTCTCTGTGCTGATCCTCTGCCAGCCTCACAACAAACCCAGGCAGCTTATCTGCCTTGCTACCGGCCCACCACCAAGCAGCAACACCAACCTTTCTCTCTGCTTCACTTGGCACCCTGCTTCACAGCCCTGTCTCCTAGGCGGCCCACACCAGCCTGCCTGTCCCTTTCAACACCCGCCAGTGCTTCCACTAGCCCCCATACGGCTTCACCAAGCTTGTCAGCGCCTCTCTTCCACGAGGCGGCCACACCACATCACCCCGTCGTCTTTAACGCCAGCCACTCCAGCAGCTTCCACTCACCTGTCCACCAGCCAAAACCTGCAGCTCTGGAGGTCCTCACACTTCAACCCACGCTCAGCTCCTCTTGCACCTACAGCAGCCTGGCCACCAACTTCAAGGCAGCCTCCCTGCGTTTTATCTTCAGCTGCGCTAAACCTTGCCATAGGCGACCTGTCCCACTGGCTCCCATAGTCGTCACACCAGCAGCCCTAGGCGGCTTTTCTCAGTAGCCGTCGCCTTCCACACCACAGACAGCAACCCTTCTGCCGCCAGCCTTACGGTCTCCTCTGGCATGAACCTGCAGCTGCCTCTCTCAGTACTCCAGAGCGCTTTCCAGCTGTGTTCAACCAGCTAACATGTCTTTACGCCAGCCTGCTAATCCCAGCAGCTCTTACGGCCAACCTCGCAGCTCCACTAGCTACGGCTGTTTCCGCTAGGGAGGCCCCCAGCTCTACGATGGCCACACGCTTTCTTATATCTCTCTCTGCACTGCGTTTGTGGCTGCACATGCCCGAGAACCCCCATCCAGAAACAACACGGCCGATCCTTCTTCATCTGCAGGCTCCGATTCGCCAGCTTTCCCCATGCTTCTGGAACGTCGCGTTGGCAACCCTTCAACGTTCCACGCCTTGCTTTCCTTTTTGGCCATTAAATTTTTATATATTTATTTTATTTCGCCTAAGATGGCCACCCTCACTCCCATTCACACCAAATGCTCTTTAATAGATCGGCCACATAAATCTTTTATTGCTCATACACCTCTTCAAATGCCATGTTTATTTACCGCGATGCTATCACACCTTCAAACACAACCAGGTGACCACTCATACTCGGGGACGCATACACACTTCAAGGCCATCGAGCAGCTGAAACTACCTGCATCTGACTTCACTCCGGACAAGCCTGCAACAGGCTCAAATCCAAACCGATCCACACTGCACACCTGGCAACGCCTTCAAATCCCAAACCTTCACACACGTCACGCATCCATATGTACACTGGCCAAAAAGACGTCTCAGAAAAACGCCTGACATACTTTGCCACCCCCCCCATCTGCTAGAGCATTCATGCTCAGCAGCATAAGCACAAATCCAGTAGTCATCCACCAGGATCAAAAGGAAACAGCAACTCACCATCCCAATCCCCAGCATCCGTCAAACACCATGGCTGCATCACTGCACACCAAACATCCATCATATACATCACCAAATCATCCATGTCCACTTTACCCACCGCAAACCTCCCCGTCTTCAAAACCTGTGGCATTTCAGCATTAAGCATCCCATCCACCAACACCAGTGAAGGCCAGCTTCCAGCATCTTGACCTTTCTGCACACCAAAATCCAGATCCTCTCCATCAGCAGCATTCACAAGCACTTCCAGCTCCACTGGTTCAGGCTTCCCTTCACAATCATACAGCTCAACTGGCTCAAAACCCTTGTTATCCATGCACTTTGCCTTCAGCATTTCAGCAATACGTAAAGTAGCCTTAGCTACACTTTCGACCATGTCAGCATCCATCTCCACCTCTGGCTCCTGCTCATCCAGGCTAGCAATTTCCCAGATATCATCCTCAGGCACAATGCTTACCACACAACGTTCTTCATCAGCCAAATCCACATGCATACCTTCTTCAGTGTTGCCAACCCCCCTGGCATCATCGTCCAAAGACTCCCCAACATCTAATCCATCAGATGGAACAACATCCACTTCATCCATCGCAGGTACCATACCATCATCCAGCTGTCCAAGAAAATCCAAGATGATAGGATCTTCCTCCACACTCTCCACATCCGCATCCATCTTCACTTCATCACAAGTCTCTACCCCATCCTCCTCCCTTGTAGAATCTGTCAAAGAATCATCCTCAGAGCATCCTGTATCCAGCTTCTCTTCTTTATCATCAGCCAATCCCAAGGCATCATCCTCTTTACTTCCCTGTGCATGCATGTCATCCAGATCACTGTCATGTACAGCCACGACCTCCTCATCCAAAGAAGAATCCACTGACAACTCCTTATCTGCACTTTGTTCCTTCACCTGCTCTTCATCCACCTGCACATGCTTTTTAAACTTTGGAAAAAAAACAGAAGGCATATAAAACATACCCCTTTGCACCTGTCTGGGCCTTTGAGGCTCCGGTCTAATCAAGTTTTCCATAGGACTCTTGTCCACCTCAACCAAATTCACCTGCTCATCCCTTACAGACACAACACCCTCATACGGATAAATTCCCATCTCCATCTGCTTCAAAACCTTGCCTTCCTTTTCCTTAGCAATGCTAACAGCATCATCAAATGACCTGGGATTCTTCAACTCAACTCTGACCCTCAAATGGGGTAGCAGACCATCAATAAACAAACTCTTCTTCAAAAACATAGGAGGAACTCCCTGTTTTAATGTCATACACCACTTACTCCACAAACATATAAATACCTTCACAAAATCGTCCAGTGATTGTCCATGTAACTGCTTCAAGACGCTCAGCTCCTGCCAAAGCACACCAGAATCCTCCACTTGCTGAAAACGCTCCAAAAGGCCTTCCTTCAACCTGTCCAAGGTCAAAACACCAGCATCCTGTGCTTCAAATCTCTTCAGCCAGCTTCGGGCATCTCCCTTCAAGAAAATCTTTACCAGCCTCAGAACCTGCTCTTCAACTGTGACATGGTTGCTAATGCATGCCAACTCCATCTGCTACAAGAAGTCAACCACATCTTCACCTTTCCTGCCATCAAACTCCGGATAGGACCACATCATGACAACCGGTACGAATCCCTGAGCTCAACTCAGCGGAACACACGCCCTTCAAGGCAAAGAACAACGCCTGAGCTACTCCTCAGTCACACAAATCCTGAGCAACTCCTCAGTGGCACAAACCTTGAGAAATCCTCAGTGGGGGCACCAGAAGGATGCGAGGTGAAAAAAAGAAAGAAAGACCTGCCTCTATAGCCCTTCCACCTCGCAAACTTGGAATAACACACACGAACGGGGGCACCACCAGCCACCGGCTGGAACAATTCTCACACTTCACCACCCAACCCACACCAGACAGACAGCCAAAAAAGGGGCACCGTACTCAAAGCAAACACCCAGCTTTATATTCCCAATCAAAACATCATACAAGCTTCTCCCGACACAGAAGCCTTACTCACACAACTCATAAACACACACTCACTCAGGCCTGTCAGCCGAGGATACACCACATCCCTGATCACCACATAATCCACTCGCCTGCCTGCTGTACCAGTCACACCAGAATGAACCCGGCCACTCTCGCTCCAGAAGGCGCCCACACCAGCTAACCCTCGAGTCCTCTGCGACCCATCACTTCTGCATGTGTCGTCAGCAGTAGCTCGACCATCATCTCTCTCACTGTCTCTGTGCTGATCCTCTGCCAGCCTCACAACAAACCCAGGCAGCTTATCTGCCTTGCTACCGGCCCACCACCAAGCAGCAACACCAACCTTTCTCTCTGCTTCACTTGGCACCCTGCTTCACAGCCCTGTCTCCTAGGCGGCCCACACCAGCCTGCCTGTCCCTTTCAACACCCGCCAGTGCTTCCACTAGCCCCCATACGGCTTCACCAAGCTTGTCAGCGCCTCTCTTCCACGAGGCGGCCACACCACATCACCCCGTCGTCTTTAACGCCAGCCACTCCAGCAGCTTCCACTCACCTGTCCACCAGCCAAAACCTGCAGCTCTGGAGGTCCTCACACTTCAACCCACGCTCAGCTCCTCTTGCACCTACAGCAGCCTGGCCACCAACTTCAAGGCAGCCTCCCTGCGTTTTATCTTCAGCTGCGCTAAACCTTGCCATAGGCGACCTGTCCCACTGGCTCCCATAGTCGTCACACCAGCAGCCCTAGGCGGCTTTTCTCAGTAGCCGTCGCCTTCCACACCACAGACAGCAACCCTTCTGCCGCCAGCCTTACGGTCTCCTCTGGCATGAACCTGCAGCTGCCTCTCTCAGTACTCCAGAGCGCCTTCCAGCTGTGTTCAACCAGCTAACATGTCTTTACGCCAGCCTGCTAATCCCAGCAGCTCTTACGGCCAACCTCGCAGCTCCACTAGCTACGGCTGTTTCCGCTAGGGAGGCCCCCAGCTCTACGATGGCCACACGCTTTCTTATATCTCTCTCTGCACTGCGTTTGTGGCTGCACATGCCCGAGAACCCCCATCCAGAAACAACACGGCCGATCCTTCTTCATCTGCAGGCTCCGATTCGCCAGCTTTCCCCATGCTTCTGGAACGTCGCGTTGGCAACCCTTCAACGTTCCACGCCTTGCTTTCCTTTTTGGCCATTAAATTTTTATATATTTATTTTATTTCGCCTAAGATGGCCACCCTCACTCCCATTCACACCAAATGCTCTTTAATAGATCGGCCACATAAATCTTTTATTGCTCATACACCTCTTCAAATGCCATGTTTATTTACCGCGATGCTATCACACCTTCAAACACAACCAGGTGACCACTCATACTCGGGGACGCATACACACTTCAAGGCCATCGAGCAGCTGAAACTACCTGCATCTGACTTCACTCCGGACAAGCCTGCAACAGGCTCAAATCCAAACCGATCCACACTGCACACCTGGCAACGCCTTCAAATCCCAAACCTTCACACACGTCACGCATCCATATGTACACTGGCCAAAAAGACGTCTCAAAAAAACGCCTGACATACTTTGCCACCCCCCCCATCTGCTAGAGCATTCATGCTCAGCAGCATAAGCACAAATCCAGTAGTCATCCACCAGGATCAAAAGGAAACAGCAACTCACCATCCCAATCCCCAGCATCCGTCAAACACCATGGCTGCATCACTGCACACCAAACATCCATCCTATACATCACCAAATCATCCATGTCCACTTTACCCACCGCAAACCTCCCCGTCTTCAAAACCTGTGGCATTTCAGCATTAAGCATCCCATCCACCAACACCAGTGAAGGCCAGCTTCCAGCATCTTGACCTTTCTGCACACCAAAATCCAGATCCTCTCCATCAGCAGCATTCACAAGCACTTCCAGCTCCACTGGTTCAGGCTTCCCTTCACAATCATACAGCTCAACTGGCTCAAAACCCTTGTTATCCATGCACTTTGCCTTCAGCATTTCAGCAATACGTAAAGTAGCCTTAGCTACACTTTCGACCATGTCAGCATCCATCTCCACCTCTGGCTCCTGCTCATCCAGGCTAGCAATTTCCCAGATATCATCCTCAGGCACAATGCTTACCACACAACGTTCTTCATCAGCCAAATCCACATGCATACCTTCTTCAGTGTTGCCAACCCCCCTGGCATCATCGTCCAAAGACTCCCCAACATCTAATCCATCAGATGGAACAACATCCACTTCATCCATCGCAGGTACCATACCATCATCCAGCTGTCCAAGAAAATCCAAGATGATAGGATCTTCCTCCACACTCTCCACATCCGCATCCATCTTCACTTCATCACAAGTCTCTACCCCATCCTCCTCCCTTGTAGAATCTGTCAAAGAATCATCCTCAGAGCATCCTGTATCCAGCTTCTCTTCTTTATCATCAGCCAATCCCAAGGCATCATCCTCTTTACTTCCCTGTGCATGCATGTCATCCAGATCACTGTCATGTACAGCCACGACCTCCTCATCCAAAGAAGAATCCACTGACAACTCCTTATCTGCACTTTGTTCCTTCACCTGCTCTTCATCCACCTGCACATGCTTTTTAAACTTTGGAAAAAAATCAGAAGGCATATAAAACATACCCCTTTGCACCTGTCTCGGCCTTTGAGGCTCCGGTCTAATCAAGCTTTCCATAGGACTCTTGTCCACCTCAACCAAATTCACCTGCTCATCCCTTACAGACACAACACCCTCATACGGATAAATTCCCATCTCCATCTGCTTCAAAACCTTGCCTTCCTTTTCCTTAGCAATGCTAACAGCATCATCAAATGACCTGGGATTCTTCAACTCAACTCTGACCCTCAAATGGGGTAGCAGACCATCAATAAACAAACTCTTCTTCAAAAACATAGGAGGAACTCCCTGTTTTAATGTCATACACCGCTTACTCCACAAACATATAAATACCTTCACAAAATCGTCCAGTGATTGTCCATGTAACTGCTTCAAGACGCTCAGCTCCTCCCAAAGCACACCAGAATCCTCCACTTGCTGAAAACGCTCCAAAAGGCCTTCCTTCAACCTGTCCAAGGTCAAAACACCAGCATCCTGTGCTTCAAATCTCTTCAGCCAGCTTCGGGCATCTCCCTTCAAGAAAATCTTTACCAGCCTCAGAACCTGCTCTTCAACTGTGACATGGTTGCTAATGCATGCCAACTCCATCTGCTCCAAGAAGTCAACCACATCTTCACCTTTCCTGCCATCAAACTCCGGATAGGACCACATCATGACAACCTGTACGAATCCCTGAGCTCAACTCAGCGGAACACACGCCCTTCAAGGCAAAGAACAACGCCTGAGCTACTCCTCAGTCACACAAATCCTGAGCAACTCCTCAGTGGCACAAACCTTGAGAAATCCTCAGTGGGGGCACCAGAAAGATGCGAGGTGAAAAAAAGAAAGAAAGACCTGCCTCTATAGCCCTTCCACCTCGCAAACTTGGAATAACACACACGAACGGGGGCACCACCAGCCACCGGCTGGAACAATTCTCACACTTCACCACCCAACCCACACCAGACAGACAGCCAAAACAGGGGCACCGTACTCAAAGCAAACACCCAGCTTTATATTCCCAATCAAAACATCATACAAGCTTCTCCCGACACAGAAGCCTTACTCACACAACTCATAAACACACACTCACTCAGGCCTGTAAGCCGAGGATACACCACATCAATGATCACCACATAATCCACTCGCCTGCCTGCTGTACCAGTCACACCAGAATGAACCCGGCCACTCTCGCTCCAGAAGGCGCCCGCACCAGCTAACCCTCGAGTCCTCTGCGACCCATCACTTCTGCATGTGTCGTCAGCAGCAGCTCGACCATCATCTCTCTCACTCTCTCTGTGCTGATCCTCTGCCAGCCTCACAACAAACCCAGGCAGCTTATCTGCCTTGCTACCGGCCCACCACCAAGCAGCAACACCAACCTTTCTCTCTGCTTCACTTGGCACCCTGCTTCACAGCCCTGTCTCCTAGGCGGCCCACACCAGCCTGCCTGTCCCTTTCAACACCCGCCAGTGCTTCCACTAGCCCCCATACGGCTTCACCAAGCTTGTCAGCGCCTCTCTTCCACGAGGCGGCCACACCACATCACCCCGTCGTCTTTAACGCCAGCCACTCCAGCAGCTTCCACTCACCTGTCCACCAGCCAAAACCTGCAGCTCTGGAGGTCCTCACACTTCAACCCACGCTCAGCTCCTCTTGCACCTACAGCAGCCTGGCCACCAACTTCAAGGCAGCCTCCCTGCGTTTTATCTTCAGCTGCGCTAAACCTTGCCATAGGCGACCTGTCCCACTGGCTCCCATAGTCGTCACACCAGCAGCCCTAGGCGGCTTTTCTCAGTAGCCGTCGCCTTCCACACCACAGACAGCAACCCTTCTGCCGCCAGCCTTACGGTCTCCTCTGGCATGAACATGCAGCTGCCTCTCTCAGTACTCCAGAGCGCCTTCCAGCTGTGTTCAACCAGCTAACATGTCTTTACGCCAGCCTGCTAATCCCAGCAGCTCTTACGGCCAATCTCGCAGCTCCACTAGCTACGGCTGTTTCCGCTAGGGAGGCCCCCAGCTCTACGATGGCCACACGCTTTCTTATATCTCTCTCTGCACTGCGTTTGTGGCTGCACATGCCCGAGAACCCCCATCCAGAAACAACACGGCCGATCCTTCTTCATCTGCAGGCTCCGATTCGCCAGCTTTCCCCATGCTTCTGGAACGTCGCGTTGGCAACCCTTCAACGTTCCACGCCTTGCTTTCCTTTTTGGCCATTAAATTTTTATATATTTATTTTATTTCGCCTAAGATGGCCACCCTCACTCCCATTCACACCAAATGCTCTTTAATAGATCGGCCACATAAATCTTTTATTGCTCATACACCTCTTCAAATGCCATGTTTATTTACCGCGATGCTATCACACCTTCAAACACAACCAGGTGACCACTCATACTCGGGGACGCATACACACTTCAAGGCCATCGAGCAGCTGAAACTACCTGCATCTGACTTCACTCCGGACAAGCCTGCAACAGGCTCAAATCCAAACCGATCCACACTGCACACCTGGCAACGCCTTCAAATCCCAAACCTTCACACAAAGTGCAGATAAGGAGTTGTCAGTGGATTCTTCTTTGGATGAGGAGGTCGTGGCTGTACATGACAGTGATCTGGATGACATGCATGCACAGGGAAGTAAAGAGGATGATGCCTTGGGATTGGCTGATGATAAAGAAGAGAAGCTGGATACAGGATGCTCTGAGGATGATTCTTTGACAGATTCTACAAGGGAGGAGGATGGGGTAGAGACTTGTGATGAAGTGAAGATGGATGCGGATGTGGAGAGTGTGGAGGAAGATCCTATCATCTTGGATTTTCTTGGACAGCTGGATGATGGTATGGTACCTGCGATGGATGAAGTGGATGTTGTTCCATCTGATGGATTAGATGTTGGGGAGTCTTTGGACGATGATGCCAGGGGGGTTGGCAACACTGAAGAAGGTATGCATGTGGATTTGGCTGATGAAGAACGTTGTGTGGTAAGCATTGTGCCTGAGGATGATATCTGGGAAATTGCTAGCCTGGATGAGCAGGAGCCAGAGGTGGAGATGGATGCTGACATGGTCGAAAGTGTAGCTAAGGCTACTTTATGTATTGCTGAAATGCTGAAGGCAAAGTGCATGGATAACAAGGGTTTTGAGCCAGTTGAGCTGTATGATTGTGAAGGGAAGCCTGAACCAATGGAGCTGGAAGTGCTTGTGAATGCTGCTGATGGAGAGGATCTGGATTTTGGTGTGCAGAAAGGTCAAGATGCTGGAAGCTGGCCTTCACTGGTGTTGGTGGATGGGATGCTTAATGCTGAAATGCCACAGGTTTTGAAGACGGGGAGGTTTGCGGTGGGTAAAGTGGACATGGATGATTTGGTGATGTATATGATGGATGTTTGGTGTGCAGTGATGCAGCCATGGTGTTTGACGGATGCTGGGGATTGGGATGGTGAGTTGCTGTTTCCTTTTGATCCTGGTGGATGACTACTGGATTTGTGCTTATGCTGCTGAGCATGAATGCTCTAGCAGATGGGGGGGGTGGCAAAGTATGTCAGGCGTTTTTCTGAGACGTCTTTTTGGCCAGCTGCACATGCTTTTTAAACTTTGGAAAAAAATCAGAAGGCATATAAAACATACCCCTTTGCACCTGTCTCGGCCTTTGAGGCTCCGGTCTAATCAAGCTTTCCATAGGACTCTTGTCCACCTCAACCAAATTCACCTGCTCATCCCTTACAGACACAACACCCTCATACGGATAAATTCCCATCTCCATCTGCTTCAAAACCTTGCCTTCCTTTTCCTTAGCAATGCTAACAGCATCATCAAATGACCTGGGATTCTTCAACTCAACTCTGACCCTCAAATGGGGTAGCAGACCATCAATAAACAAACTCTTCTTCAAAAACATAGGAGGAACTCCCTGTTTTAATGTCATACACCACTTACTCCACAAACATATAAATACCTTCACAAAATCGTCCAGTGATTGTCCATGTAACTGCTTCAAGACGCTCAGCTCCTGCCAAAGCACACCAGAATCCTCCACTTGCTGAAAACGCTCCAAAAGGCCTTCCTTCAACCTGTCCAAGGTCAAAACACCAGCATCCTGTGCTTCAAATCTCTTCAGCCAGCTTCGGGCATCTCCCTTCAAGAAAATCTTTACCAGCCTCAGAACCTGCTCTTCAACTGTGACATGGTTGCTAATGCATGCCAACTCCATCTGCTACAAGAAGTCAACCACATCTTCACCTTTCCTGCCATCAAACTCCGGATAGGACCACATCATGACAACCGGTACGAATCCCTGAGCTCAACTCAGCGGAACACACGCCCTTCAAGGCAAAGAACAACGCCTGAGCTACTCCTCAGTCACACAAATCCTGAGCAACTCCTCAGTGGCACAAACCTTGAGAAATCCTCAGTGGGGGCACCAGAAGGATGCGAGGTGAAAAAAAGAAAGAAAGACCTGCCTCTATAGCCCTTCCACCTCGCAAACTTGGAATAACACACACGAACGGGGGCACCACCAGCCACCGGCTGGAACAATTCTCACACTTCACCACCCAACCCACACCAGACAGACAGCCAAAAAAGGGGCACCGTACTCAAAGCAAACACCCAGCTTTATATTCCCAATCAAAACATCATACAAGCTTCTCCCAACACAGAAGCCTTACTCACACAACTCATAAACACACACTCACTCAGGCCTGTCAGCCGAGGATACACCACATCCCTGATCACCACATAATCCACTCGCCTGCCTGCTGTACCAGTCACACCAGAATGAACTCGGCCACTCTCGCTCCAGAAGGCGCCCACACCAGCTAACCCTCGAGTCCTCTGCGACCCATCACTTCTGCATGTGTCGTCAGCAGCAGCTCGACCATCATCTCTCTCACTGTCTCTGTGCTGATCCTCTGCCAGCCTCACAACAAACCCAGGCAGCTTATCTGCCTTGCTACCGGCCCACCACCAAGCAGCAACACCAACCTTTCTCTCTGCTTCACTTGGCACCCTGCTTCACAGCCCTGTCTCCTAGGCGGCCCACACCAGCCTGCCTGTCCCTTTCAACACCCGCCAGTGCTTCCACTAGCCCCCATACGGCTTCACCAAGCTTGTCAGCGCCTCTCTTCCACGAGGCGGCCACACCACATCACCCCGTCGTCTTTAACGCCAGCCACTCCAGCAGCTTCCACTCACCTGTCCACCAGCCAAAACCTGCAGCTCTGGAGGTCCTCACACTTCAACCCACGCTCAGCTCCTCTTGCACCTACAGCAGCCTGGCCACCAACTTCAAGGCAGCCTCCCTGCGTTTTATCTTCAGCTGCGCTAAACCTTGCCATAGGCGACCTGTCCCACTGGCTCCCATAGTCGTCACACCAGCAGCCCTAGGCGGCTTTTCTCAGTAGCCGTCGCCTTCCACACCACAGACAGCAACCCTTCTGCCGCCAGCCTTACGGTCTCCTCTGGCATGAACCTGCAGCTGCCTCTCTCAGTACTCCAGAGCGCCTTCCAGCTGTGTTCAACCAGCTAACATGTCTTTACGCCAGCCTGCTAATCCCAGCAGCTCTTACGGCCAACCTCGCAGCTCCACTAGCTACGGCTGTTTCCGCTAGGGAGGCCCCCAGCTCTACGATGGCCACACGCTTTCTTATATCTCTCTCTGCACTGCGTTTGTGGCTGCACATGCCCGAGAACCCCCATCCAGAAACAACACGGCCGATCCTTCTTCATCTGCAGGCTCCGATTCGCCAGCTTTCCCCATGCTTCTGGAACGTCGCGTTGGCAACCCTTCAACGTTCCACGCCTTGCTTTCCTTTTTGGCCATTAAATTTTTATATATTTATTTTATTTCGCCTAAGATGGCCACCCTCACTCCCATTCACACCAAATGCTCTTTAATAGATCGGCCACATAAATCTTTTATTGCTCATACACCTCTTCAAATGCCATGTTTATTTACCGCGATGCTATCACACCTTCAAACACAACCAGGTGACCACTCATACTCGGGGACGCATACACACTTCAAGGCCATCGAGCAGCTGAAACTACCTGCATCTGACTTCACTCCGGACAAGCCTGCAACAGGCTCAAATCCAAACCGATCCACACTGCACACCTGGCAACGCCTTCAAATCCCAAACCTTCACACACGTCACGCATCCATATGTACACTGGCCAAAAAGACGTCTCAGAAAAACGCCTGACAACAGCCATGCAGGATGAATTGGATTCCATTCATGCAAACAAAACATGGGAGTTATGTGACTTGCCTGCAGGCAAACATGCAGTAGGGACTAAGTGGGTATACAAGGTAAAAAGAAAAGCTGATGGTTCAGTTGACAGGTACAAAGCCCGTCTTGTGGCCAAAGGCTATGCTCAGAAAGAGGCCATTGATTATGAAGAGACCTTTGCTCCCACTTCACGCATCACCACCATTAGATGTGTTATTGCCTTGGCTACCCATAATAATTGGGAGGTGCATCAGTTGGATATAAAGACAACATTTCTCAATGGTCTTTTGGCAGAGGAAGTCTATGTTGCTCAACCTCCAGGCTTTGAGGTTGAAGGGTCCGAATGCAAGGTATGCCGGCTTAAGAAAGCCTTATATGGATTGAAGCAGGCACCCAGGGCTTGGTATGACAGGATACACACTCATTTGCTCAGCCTTGGCTTTTAGAATAGTCCTACAGAAGTGACTTGTCACAATCGAAGTACATTGGGCAACTTCTACATAGATTTCAGATGGAGGATTGTAAGCTTGTCTCCACCCCATTAGAGATTGGTTTTCATTTCTCTACTGAAGATGGCAGTGGTCCATGTGATGCTACCTCCTATTAGCACAGGTAGTTGGTTGTTTGCTTTATCTATGCCATACTCGACTAGACTTGCAGTATGTGGTTTCTCACTTGAGCAGATACATGCACAGTCCATGCATAGTCCCACTCATCACCATTGGCATGCAGTGAAACGTGTCTTCAGGTACATCAAAGGCACACAATACTTGGGCCTTCTCTACATGGCTGATACTTCACTTATCATGCGTGGGTTCACTGACAGTGATTGGGTTGGTTGCCAGGATACACGCAGATCCCACAGTGGCAATTGTTTTATGCTTGGTTCTTCATGCATCTCATGGTTCAGCAAGAAGCAGGCTACAGTTGCCACATCTAGTTGTGAAGCTGAGTACAGAGCAGATTTCACAGCTACAGTAGAGTGTGTTTGGCTACGAAAATTACTTGCAGATCTTCTTGTTGGTCAGACAGCTCCTACCATCATCCATACTGACAATCAGAGTGCTTTGGCTATAGCATGAAATCTAGTGTTTCATGCTCGCACAAAGCACATTGAGGTTCATTATCATTATGTTAGAGAGAGATGGTCAGATGGTGACATCAAGTTGTCTTATGTTCCCACTGAGGACAACTTGGCAGATCTATTCACTAAGGCTCTTCCGCGGCCTAAGTTTGAAGCTTTTCGATAAGCTTTACACTTGGTCCCTTTTGTTACGTGATCTGCATTCTCTGTACACTCATAGGTTGCTATATCCACATTGGATGAATGTGTGCAACCATGACCTAGTCTTTCAGGTATCTTGAGACGTTTCCAGGATACTTCAGCCCATACCATCCAGGGGGTTTGTAAGCTACTCTATGGGCTATCTATCCATAGGTACCGCACATTCCTTGGTATGTGCCTTGTAGGTCTAGTTGTTAGACTTATTAGACTTTAGGTTACATGGTACAGTTGTACATGTACCTGTTATGACACCTAGTTGTGTTGGGACACCCATCCTAGGGTTTGATCATATTGGGTGTAGTCTTTGTACTTTCTGTGATTCTACAGTTAACTCTACTTCAGCAGCACGTTTTTCTTCTTGCTTCCGTTGTCTACTCCACCCAACATTCCATAAGACCAAGAAGGTATGCACTATTGAGACCTCGACCGAACACACTCCCATACCACTATGTCAACCAGAGGAGCCCACAAGTCGCACATATGAATCCAATAGTCATGGAAAAATCTAGGGAGTATCTTCTGATAGCCATGCCACTCCCAAGGCAAGAACGCTTTATCCAACTAGACACAAAAGCCACATGAAACTGACGTGCACGTCCAATCTCCAGATGTGCTCTATCTAGTATAAATTGAAGCCACTCTTTGTGCATCGAATTGACATCGCTCGAGGTCTAAGGTGACCATCTTCCTGACAAGACTCACCACTCGAGTGACATCTATGCAATAAACCACACACCTATGTGGTACCTTCAAAGCTATTCATAGCAAATAATTTTACAACGATTATAAGTAAAATGAATAAAACAACATGATCAAATAATCATGCATCGACAATCTTGAAAACCATTGCAAGTCTGATGAGATTTCTCATTAGGTAAATTTTGGACTCAAAAAGGGCCCTCTAAGCAATGCCATGTGAGCTTTTTTTTTTAAATTTTACTAATGGTCAATTTTTTACAAATCATCACCAATTCGTGAACTTCTTGAATATGCAAAATTGTCCATCATGCTATATATAATTGGAAAGATCTTGAAGAGTAGATTCCCAATCATCCAACAAATGTTTATTTGATTTGTAAAACTTTACCCACCTATCCATTTTTTAACAAAAAGCTGACATGGCATTGCTTAGAGGGCCCTTTTTCTGTCTAAATTTTGCCTATGATAGTCCTCAAGTGGCCATTCCAATCATAGATCCTCCAATTGCTAAGTTTAGGGGAGGTCTATGACTATTTAGTTCTTTGAGATTACTTGAGTTTATAGAGAGTCCTTATAAGTTTTCTATCATCCTTAAGAGTGACTGGGATTGATACTAGATTAAACCTTATCGTGGCTTTACATCCCTTATTTCTAAAATCAAAACCATTGCTAGGTCTCCATAAGGGATTCTAAACTTCCACCATATTCTCTTACTTAGGGATTTAGGCTTTTAAGACCTTAATACCTATCTAGATCAACTAGATACTTATATCTAAATACTTCTCCTTCTCTACTATAAAGATTATCTAGATTAAGCCTTTATCCTCAAGGTCTTCTTTGCTCAAATCTCCAAACTAAGGAGAAAAATTACACTTACAAATTTGGTCTAAGGGTCTTGATCTTTCTCTAAGGCTTTATCCTTAAGGACTTATTTGGTCAAGTCTCCAGACTAAGTAGGAAAATTGCACTTATGAACTTGTTCTAAGGGCCTTGTTCTTTCTCTAAATGAGATGTACTTCATCATTTTTTTCCTTTGATTTGATTCTTTAGCTGTTTGAACATAATATCCTTTCAAGAGACACAATTTCTACATAAATCTTCTCTATATCTAAAACTATTGAACCATTTGTTCTAATAATTCTAAGGAATGTTATTCTAAGTACTTCGTAGATAAGGATCATCCATCTCTATGCCATCACCCTCTAGTATCTTCTCTCTTTCTAGCCCATTAAATTACTTATTAGCTTACTAAAATCTCAAGGGGTAATTCCCTCTAATTTCATGGCACAATTCACCATCTTGGGATACTAAAAGATCTACCCTTATATAGGCTTAATTACACCAAGTTGCTGCACTCTTGCATATATTTGTGCACATAAATGCACATGTCATCTTCTTTCTCAAGATATTAATCTTGCATCAGTTTTTACACATAACTCCTACTCCTAAATATCTTAGTTTAATTCTATTTCTATTTGTGCATTAATTGATCATATTATAATTCTCTAGTTTCCTCTCTCTAGATTTGCTAGGTTTAGTTATCCTATTCTCAAGCTCCCAGGGTGTGGTACCAAAAGATTGATGCTTTCTTTCTCTCTTATTCCTTTAAGAAACCTCCTATGGACAGTAACCTTTAAGTTTTGATAGAGGAGGACCACATTGTGATTATCGTCTTGCATGTTGATGATCTTATACTCACTATTGGATCCCACCTTGAGCACACTAGTATGATTATGGATCTTCTGGAGTCACACCTTTGAGATGACCAATCTTGATCTACTTCACTTCTTTCTTGGCATGGAGGTCTGGCAATGCCCACAGGGGATATTTCTCTCTCAACATAAGTACACTTCTAAAATTCTGGAGGGGTTTGGTATGAAGGACTATTGCTCAATTATCTTTCCCTATGGACCCAAATCAAAAGTTGAGTAAAAAAGATGACTCCACCCTATTATGATCCTACTCAATACAAAGAGCCTATCGGCTCGCTTATTCATCTGACCATTACCAGGCCTAATCTTTCTTACAAAATTAGTGTCCTAAGGTAGTTTTTATCAGTACCACATACTTCTCATTAGCTAGCTATTGTTCATGTTTTGAGATATATACATGGCATCTTGACACATGGGATTTCATATGTCTCTAATCTTGATTTGGTTGGATATTTAGATTCTCACTGGGGGCAGGTGATCTAGATACTCGGAGGTCTACTATGGGCTACTTTTACTTACTTTGTACTGAATTATTTCTTGGAAAATGAAGAAGCAGCCTACACCTGTGCGAGTTCCTCAATAGAAGCGCAGTTCCATACTTACTTTAAAACAATCAAAGAGCTTATGTGGTTTCATCAGCTCCTTGATGAGCTTCATGTTCGTCCTCCTCCGATGCCTACCATTGTCTAATCCAACAGTCAGAGTGCCACTGCTCTTACACAGAACCCGATCTTGCAATCTAAGTCCAAGCACATTGCCATTCATTATATCATATGGTTCGTGACTACTTGGTGCATTGTACCTTAACACTGGATTATTGTCCTACTAGAGATAATTTGGCGGACATATTTCAATAACAATTTTGGATCACTTACTTTCACATGCACTCATATCGGTCCTCTTTAGTGGAGCTGAAGAGGAGGTGTTGGAGGAATCATTTCCACCTTGTGGGGCTCTCGAGAACCATCTGCACCTTCCTCGACATCTATCTATTTTTCTAGAATTTATTTTTTTCTAGCACTCTTCCAAGCATTTATGTATTAGTTCTAAAGTTGTCCTACTTTTCAGCTCGTTGACTAGGGCTAGTAGGTAATATATAAGTTAGGGCCCTACCCTCACTTGTATCATCTCATTTTCCACATTGTTTGGGATCTTGGTTGCACCTACGGTGTGCCTTATGCTACCTACTCCAGATTTGTAACCACCTTTTGGTGAATATCATTTCCTTGAGGTCTTATGTATCCTGTATTTGTGAATTTTAGTTCTCTTTCATTTTTTGGCACTTTGTCATTTCCTATATGCACATGTGCACCCCCCTGCATATTGGAGTTAGAAAGAGAAAAAAGTAATAAAAATAATATTAGTAAATTCTCAAAAAGAAATAAGTGATAAATGATAATAATTATCGTTAATATATGCTAAGGTGTGTTTGTATTCACCTTGGTAAACTTTCTAAATAGATTACAGATTTTAATTAATCCAAGGTTGAATGCATGAGAGACTAAAGTCTAAGATTGGAAGGTAAAGTGCAAAAACCTTAGAAGTAATCTTTTTGGAAAAAAATTATTATTCTTAATGTGGATATAAGCATGGTCAAGTAATAGATATGACTCTAGCCGTGCATACATTTTGGAGGTAACTAGATGTCTCTCCTATCCTCGTTTGCTCACCATGCACCACTATTGCGGATAGTGAAGGCGGTGACATTGTTGATGTTGGCTATGTGCAACAAAGCAAAAACACTCTCTCTCCCTCTTATACAAGCACAGATGGACATAAAGCTCTTTAAAGCTTATAAAAAAAGCACCATCCAATCCATAGTATTCTTCCTTCATAATAATTTCTTCATAAGATTCTTCTTTCCATTAATACAAAGAAGTCAATAAGGCTTATATATAGCCTTGTGAAAAGCTATTGATAGCTTTATAAAAAGCTACTAAAAAAACTATCCACATTTTCCCCTTAAAAATATATCTCCTCTACCCTTTAAATTTACATGGAATATAAACTATTCAAGTTTTCCTATGCTAAACTTAATCCCTAATAATCTAGTCCCACAAACAATAAATCCCACATGAATCATTTAAAAACAATGGCAACTGACAATGTGAAGAACTAGGGAAAATGATCGCTCCCTGGAAGCCCCCACTAAGATCCAAAAAAAACTGATATCCACATCGATGCCACCATAGATGATGCATAATAGATAGAACATTCCCGATGCTAATACTTAATGGCGCAGACATGTTATTTGACCAAACCCGTGTGAAAAACTTGAAATAAAAAATAGGGGCAAAATGGTAGAGATTATTCTCCCCCATCTAGTCCTAATTGTTTTGTGATTTTTTTTGGTTTTATGTTTACAATGCGATTAAAACATGGTTAAAAAAGTTTTTTTCAAAAATGATTAATGTATTTATAAATATGATTATAAATAAGACTGTAGACTCTGGCCCACAATTGCAAATCCAACATAGCCACGTTGTTAACTGTTTTTATAACTGCAAAACATGATTTTTTCACTCTCTAGATCCTTTGATTTCTCCATGGATAGAAATGCATCTATACACCCTATGTCTTTGAATGGTGGCTGTGTCTCCCATTGCCACTTAGGCATAAACAGTTTCGAGGGCCATCATCGTTGTTTTAATGGTGGGTGCTTTTGCTCGGTGCTTTGAATTGCCTTCACATAGTCGTGGGTATAAGGACCCCGAGAATGATGGTTTACAAAGAGTCCTTATAAGTTTTCTAGCATCCTTAACAGTGACTAGGATCAATACTGAATTAGACCTTATAGTGGCTTTGCATCCCTTATTTCTAAAGTGATAACCATTGTTAATTCTCCATAAGGGATTCTAGACTTGCACCATATTCTCTAACTTAGGGCTTTAGGCTTTTAAGACCTTAATACCTATCTAGATCAGCTACATATTTATATCTAAATACCTCTCCTTCTCTCTTATAAACTTTATTTGGATTAAGCCTTTATCCTCAAGGTCTCTTTTCGTCGAGTCTCCAAACTAAGGAGGAAAATTACACTTACAAATTTTGTCTAAGGTCTTGATCTTTCTCTAAGGCTTTATCCTTAAGGACTTCTTTGATCAAATCGCTAGACTAATTAGGAAAATTACACTTATGAACTTGTTCTAAAAGCCTTGTTCTTTCTAAATGAGATGTACTTCATCATTTTTTTCCTCTGATTTGATTCTTTAGCCTTTTGAACATAATATATTTTCAAGAGACACACAATTTCTATAGAAATCTTCTCTGTCTAAAACTATTGAACCATTTTGTCCAATAATTCTAAGGGTTGTAATTCTAAGTACTTCATAGATAAGGATCATCCATCTCTATGCTATCAATTTAGTCTTGAGTTTGTTAAGGTGGACATCACCCTCTAGTATCTTCTCTCTTTCTAGCCCATTCAATCAGTTATTAGCTTACTAAAATCTCAAAGGGTAAGTCCCTGAAATTCCCTTTGATTTCATGGCACAATTCACCATCTTGGTTTACTAAAAGATCTACCCTTATTTAGTTTTAATTACACTAAGTTGCTGCACACTTGCATATATTTGTGTCCATAAATGCACATTTCATCTTCTTTCTCAAGATATTAATCTTGCATTAGTTTCTACACATAACTCTTACTCCTAAATATCTTAGATTAATTTCTATTCCTATTTATGCATTAATTGATCATATTACAATTCTCTAGTTTCCTCTCTAGTTTTAGTTATCCTATGACACTACAAGAAAGACCCACCTTTAGCCATGGGAAAAATTTAGAGGTAAAAATAACACTCGTTTCTTATGAGACAAAGATTATCGCATAAGTGATCTATATTTTTTTAAATATTAAAGCATTGTCTAAGCGATAAAGTTTATGTGTCGCTAACATAAAGAGAATGAGGGGCAGAGAGAGACCTTGAGTTCCTTTGCGCGCAAACACACACACAAGAGAGTTCAAGACACAAGATAGAGAGATGGATGGCTAAATTTTCTTTTATCTTCTTCTCTTCTCTACAAAGATTATCGCATAAGTGATCTATATTTTTTTAAATATTAAAGCATTGTCTAAGCGATAAAGTTTATGTGTCGCTAACATAAAGAGAATGAGGGGCAGAGAGAGACCTTGAGTTCCTTTGCAAGCAAACACACACACAAGAGAGTTCAAGACACAAGATAGAGAGATGGATGGCTAAATTTTCTTTTATCTTCTTCTCTTCTCTACAACCATATGAAGAGTACATACATAAAGGGAAAGTACTCTCCTACAATAACATACAAAGGGTTGGTCCATAGTGTGAACTTGACTATATGAGCTAGAGCTATAACTATGCCATAACTCTAGTACTCCAAAGTGGTTGTCACATAGCCTGTAATTCACTCGAAGTAAATCCATAATCTCACCAACCATGCTAGTGACATAATTGTGAAAGCTATCACCCAGGCGAGCAGGGATTTCATTAACGTCTTCACAATTTCGTGATCACGTTAACAAAACCTGTTGTTAACATAAAAATTCTTGTGATCACAATGTATATTCACGGGCATTTTTTATGACCTGCAAAAACCTTCTCTGCCAGTAATCCCGCCAAGAAAATGTACATTTCCCGGCGGAAAATTTAAAAAAATAAAAAAATAAAAAAATAAAAAAAATAAAAAAAATAAAAAAAATAAAAAAATCATGTTCACAGTCATTCTTACCATTTTTGGGCCTTCTGGACTCATTTATGATGTCAAAAGTTCAAAATTCTTGGCACAAAATTTTTTTTGTATAATTTGCTGGCCTTAAGTTCAATTGACACACCAATTAAATCTAACTATACTTACATCAATTGACTCAATTGTCCATGACATCATTGCACTCAATTGAGCCCAATTGGACTCAATTACACTTGATTTACACTCAATTGATATTAATCGGGTGTCAATTGATGTCAATTGTGCCTAATTCGACGCAATTGAGCCCAATTTACAGCCAATTTGCATAAATTGGGTGTAAACTAAGTATCAATTGAGTCGAATTAGACTCAATTGATAATAATTGGATGTTAATTGATATTAATTAAGCCCAATTGACTTCAATTGGGTGTTAATTTATTACAATTAATGTCAATTAAGCTCAATTGAGCTCAGTTGACATCAATTGGGTGTCAATTGATATCAATTGAGCTCAATTGGGCTCAATTGCACTCAATTGACACTCAATTGGGTGTTAATTGCATCCTATTGTGCTCAATTGAGCCCAATAGGATGCAATTAACATCAATCGGGTGTCAATTGATCATAATTGATATCAATTGGGCTCAATTACACTCAATTGTGTGATCGATTGTGTGTCAATTGATGTCAATTGAGCCTAATATGATACAATTGAGCTCAATTCACGCCCAATTGGATGTAAATTGAGTGTCAATTGAGCCGAATTAGACTCAATTGATAGCAATTGGGTGTTAATTGATATCAATTAATATCCAATTAACACAATTGAAGTCAATTAAGTCTAATTGACTTCAATTGGATAATTTGGGTGTCAATTGAGCTCAATTGGATGTAAATGACATCAATTTATGGTCAATTAACATCAATTTAACCTTATTGACATCAATTGGGTGCCAATTAACATCAATTGGACTCAATTGACATCAGTTGGGTTTCAATTGAGCCAAATTGGACGCAACTGACATCAATTGGGTGTCAATTGATTACAACTGAGCTGAATTGGGCTCAATTGCACTCAATTGATATTAATTGGGTGTTAGTTAAACCTAATTCCATGCAATTGAGCTCAATTGATATTAATTGGGTGTCAATTGATGTCAATTGAGCCTAATTTGATGCAATTGAGCTCAATTCACATTAGTTCATATCAATTGGGTGTCAATTGATGTCAATTGAGTAAAATTGAGTCTAATTGGGTGTCAATTGAGTCAAATTGAGTATAATTGGATGTCAATTGATATCAATTGAGTTGTTCATACGTTTTTACACATAGGTAGGGAGCGAATTTATGGTTAGAACTTCCACGACGCTAGCATCGTGCACAAGACCTTATTACGTGGATTTGGTCAAATTTTTTGGTATCTTGGCTCTCATTCAGTCAAAGCATATGAAAAAGACCTTTTTACGTGGATTTGGTCAAATTTGATTGCTTTCTTGGGTCTAAGGGTTCCATTTAGGGATTGTGAAAGGTTTGAAAAATATGGGAGACCCATTCAAAAAGGTTTTGCTTTCATTCAATGGTCTCATTTCATGGGGCTAAATGCCCACCCTCATTTAACACCTTCAAGGTTTAAAGTTGTGATCTCGTTATTTCATAACCACTTGCTTGTCATCCTGTCTAATGTTTTTATTTGTTTTACGAGCAGCATTGGCGAGGCTGAGACTAAGTGTACATGAGCTTTGAGACTAGTTAAATGTACATGAGTTTGGAAGAATGTACATTCCGTGTAACTCTTGTACAGGTAAATATCCCTTCTCTCAAGAACTCTTGCACTCTCCCTTGTGTTCTCTTACAAAAAATTTAGATCACAACGCCCCTCTCTCCTCCTTAAAAAAAACAAAACAAATTCGAGGTCTTTTAAAGTAGTTTATCCATTGATTCTGTCTTTGTGTTCTTGATACATAGTGTGCCTAGATAGTGTGCCAGCCAAAAATAACAGACAAGTCTTCATCCTTATTCAAGATATCAATATTCAAGATATCTCAACTTATAAAACTAAAAATTGTAACATCAATGTACTTGTCACAATATGTGGATTCTGCTCACATCCA
The DNA here is from genome assembly GCF_041138505.1 of Cibotium barometz. Taxonomy (NCBI): domain Eukaryota; kingdom Viridiplantae; phylum Streptophyta; class Polypodiopsida; order Cyatheales; family Cibotiaceae; genus Cibotium; species Cibotium barometz. The sequence continues at coordinate 45,237,617 of NC_141077.1, forward strand.
CTTAATGTGCAATGACTCAAAATATAGTGCACATACTTGCTTCGTTGATTTTTTCTCAAGTGCCATTTTGTAAGCTTATCTTTTTCAAATACATTTTCTTCTAAAAAATTATCAAGGGATTCACAACTAATTGATATATATATATATACATACATATATATTGATTTGAGTCAAAATTATCAAGGGGTCCGCAACTAATTATAAAGGAGTCCGTAACTAATTATCAAGGGGTCAACGACTAACTGATATATATATATATATATATATATATATATACATACATTGGTTTAATTCAAAAGAAAGTAATGCATGCATGATTTGAAGGTTGGTACACAATTTTCACTATTTAGAAACACCGAAAAGTACATCTTTTTATTTCTACATTCATTTTCAAGATACTTTAAACATTAAATATAGCTAGGAAAAATTACACCAAATACGAGTATGTCCTAGCCTAACCCCATCCAATCCCATGGGTTAGGCTACCACCCTCCACTAGGATTATAGAGTCGGTGTAAACTCACACAACTGTAATTAAATTTCCATTCTCCATTACACACACACACACACTTCAGTAGAAAATAGAGCCCACACACACTCCACAATAAACCATTTTTTTCAATATAAAAATTAATGGAAAGATTTAACTCAAAACTATCCAATACATCATCATAATAATATTGTGAATATATCATCATAAATCACTATAGGTCACTGTAAAATCCATCAATATCTCTGCACACCATGATGCATTGATTCTGTCTTTGTGTTCTTGATACATAGTGTGCCACCCAAAAATAATAGATAAGTCTTCATCCTTATTCAAGATATCAATATTCAAGATATCTCAACTTATAAAACTAAAAATTGTAACATCAATGTACTTGTCACAATATGTGGATTCTATTCACATCTACTTAATGTGCAATGATTCAAAATATAGTGCACAAACTTGCTTCGTTGATTTTTTCTCAACTGCCATTTTGTAAGATTATCTTTTTTAAATACATTTTCTTCTACAAATTTATCCAAGGATCTGCAACTAATTGATATATATATATATATATACATATTTAAAAAAACCTATTCACATACATAACCTGAATAGATAGACTACACGTGTGTACTAACTTTTGAAGTTTCTTCTTTTTTTGAACATTCCTTACATTACTTTCAACATTTGGGATTGCTTATAGTAAATTGTTGAGTGGACAAAGGCCAAGAAGAAGGGCAACAAGATCAATGATCAGTGTTGGTGGTTCAAACCCTGGTTCTACCAATGCACCCAGATAGCAATGAAGAGAGGCCAGTTCGTGGAGTAAACCTAGGCGTGGTCTGACAAAGTTGTGCCTACAAGAATTCCAACCATGGCTCTTGTTATATGCGCGAAAACTTAGAACAGTAAATGTGGGAGCCTTGATAGTGCGAGGACTTTGTTTGGCCAAATGCTCAGTCCGAACACTCTTTTAGAATGCCATGATTATGGTGTACGCCCAACATGGGCAAGATAGCAAAGCTCTAGATTCTTTAAAAAGAATGCAACTTGAAAGTGTTATGCCAAACATTGTGTCCTTCTTGAGTGTTCTTGATTCATGTGCTACCATGGCAGCCTTAGACGAGGGGAAACGATCCATGTAGCGATTTTGCACTTCGGTTTTGAGGAAGATATAATAGTTGGAAATACCCTTGTTAATATGTATAGATCATGCAGGTAACACTTGATCCTATCCCTCACATAGTGGAGGAGGATGATTATATGTTCTTTGATGTAGATGTAACCATGGCCGATGACATGCATGGGCTACTAGATGTGACGACCCTTATGTCATTGAGGATGATATGCTTATTATGACTCCTTGGGAACCTTGGAATAATGCCTTTCCATGCATAGGAAATACACATAAGCAAGAGGTTTTTAATAAAATGAACACTAAAGTTAAGATCAAGCACCCTTGTGTCTGAACGGCAAGAACTTTGGTATTGCACCAAGCTCTACTTGTTGGGAGCACACTTGGTCTTGCACTAGTGTAGGGGCTTAGATCAAATCAAACACTAAAAGTGGGGATAAAAAGAAGAACACACATATGCAATACGACATGTTGGCTTTGATGATCCAGAATCATCTCATGCCATGGAGTACATGGAATACATCCTTCACCTCCATGGGAAACTTAAGGTGGATGACCTGATGAACGTGAATGGTAAGTAATTGGCCAATTCTTGAGGTATTGTCTTGAAATATGGTGTCAATGGAAAAATGATAATAATATTGAAAGAATGAAGCATGAGAGGGTTCAGGAGACGCTTAGCTGGGATACTATCGAGACGGCTGTAAGTCCCAGCAGTGAGAAGGCATGAGGTCCAGAGGAAGCCTAGCGAGGTCCCGACCAGATCGAGGAGACGCTTAGCTGGGATACTAAGGAGACGGCTGTAAGTCCTAGCAGCGAGAAGGCATGAGGTCCAGAGGAAGCCTAGCAAGGTCCCGACCAGATCGAGGAGACGCTTAGCTGGGATACTAAGGAGACGCCTGTATGACCCAGTGAGAAGGCACGAGGTCTGGAGGAAGCCTAGCGAGGTCGCGACCGAGGGTCGAGGAGACGCTTAGCGAGGATACTACTCAGTCGCCTATAAGACCTAATGAGAAGGCATGAGGACCGGAGAAAGCCCAACGAGGTCTCGATTGCTGATATTAATATTGAAAAAATGAGGCATGAGGGCTAGAAGAAGAGTCTTGCCTTGAGGATACTACTGAGTCACTTGTAAGACCTAGGTGAGAAGAGTCTTGCCTTGACGATACTACTGAGTCGCTTGTAAGACCTAGGTGAGAAGACGTGAGGACTGAAGGAAGCCTAGTTAAAGATCCCTACTGAGTCGCCTATAAGTCCCAGATAAAGAGGCATGAAAGCCGAAGGAAAAAGCTCAGTGAGATACATGCCAAGATGCCCATAAGACCCAATGAGAAGGCATGAGGTCCGGATAAAAGGTTCACTAAGGACCCTATCAAGTTTCTTATAAGAAAAAGAAACAAATAAAAACCAAAATGGAAATATTAAAAGCATAAGAAAATGATGTATTGATTTCTAGAATGCAGTTACTTATTGGATGTTGTAGTTTCAGGACCCAAGGGAGGACTCACCTTGTGGACTTTGAGAGATGAAGCTGACTTCCCAGACACATGGAGAGAAAGCATGTGGTTACTATTGACACAAAAGGTAGCACACTTGAGTGTCCATGGATGAGATTCTTCATCAGCATATACTTGTATGCTCTTCATCAGATTGGTGGAAACCATCTTCCCATAATCTCCTTGGTCTACCACCATCAATTTTTGTGGTTCTACATGATATGTTGTATAAGTTGAAGTAGCATGCATTTTACCCTCTAGCAGCCACTTATTCAAATATTTTCATGATGTACTTGGCATTGATAGGGATAGTACACTCCCAACTAAACAAAGGGGAAGAGACATCCCCTAGCATCAATGCCATTAGCTTAGGCTAATGAGTTGTTGGATTTGGTTATCACATGATGTCATATTAAGAACTGGTTACATGAGGGCTAGAGGAGAGTTAAGATCTTGTGGAGGATATGGAAGCCCAATAGTCACACATGGGTATCCTAAGAGTCACATGGTTGGATGGCTATATAAAGCCCCTCTTTTTTGAAAAATCGGACATGACATGATATATTGTATGGACATGATTCATGTAGACACAATATGTGATACATGGATATGGAATACACTATGATGTTATGATGTTATGCTTGTATGTTTATCTTGTGTATTTTATCTTCTTAATCCATGCCTCCTGCTCCATGCTCATGTGTACATGTGTAATCCATGGCTATGTATGTAGGGGCATGTGTTCCCCTATGTTAGCGAGGATCATGCTAATAGTTACAAAGGCCCGGGGGTCCACTAAAGAATATGTAAGATAGCATATGCGTTCAATAGAAAGGGTGTTTTCTTGGATGGAATTACATAAATATTTACATATATAAGGGGTTTTTAATTAAACAGTGAAAATTTCCATACATAAGGGTTAGTTTCATTACCAAAATCCATACACGAGGGGTATGTTAAATATACAAGAATTTATTAATAAGGGTATTTTTAAATACCCCTTGAATGCAGGTGCTATAGGTAGTGTTTGCATAGTGAACCCCCCGGGTGCAAAAGGTAACAGAAATGGCAGAATATTTACTTTGGATTGAGCATGAATAAGGTAAAGGTAGCCATGTTTGCACATGGAACATGTGTCATTGCAGATATTGACATATGGCACAAGCGCATAGGTCATGTGAATATACAACAATTGAAGTCTATGGAGGGCCAAAATATTGTTCCAAGTTTGCCAAAGTTTAAGGTCAATTATATGCATGAAGTGTGTGAAGCATGCCAACCTAGTAAGCAGGCCAAACATGCTTTCCCGCATGACAAAAATGTCAGTTGAAGTCCAGTAGATGTTATATATTCGGATGTATGGGGACCGACCAAGACTACAAAAATTGTAGGTTGCAGGTACTATGTCACATTCATTGATTACCACACTAGGAAAGTGTGGGTTTACTTCATGAAAGAGAAAAGTGAGGTGTTTTCTCACTTTCAGTGATTTAAAGTCTTAGTCGAGAAGGAAAAAGGCATGCAAAAAAAATGCATGAGATCAAATGGTGGGAAAGAGTATTTATCCAATGAGTTCATCAATTTCTTGAGAAAGCAGGGAATCAAGAGACAATTTACATGTGCAGGTACACTCTACAACAGAATTTTATTGGAGAAAGAAAAAATAGGCGCATTATAGAAGTGGCACATTCCTTGATGGCTCAAAAGAATATGCTACATTATTTTTGGGCAAAAGCAGTAGCAATTGATGTGTACATTTGGAAGAAGACACCCAATACACCTATTCATGGTATGACCCTTGAACTAAAGTTTATAGGCATAGGGTTACTCCTAGTGTAAGGCAAACCAGGGTTGTTTTGAGGACACCTGGCAATGATCTAGGTGTACGCAGGTCTACGAGGGTTAGGTACCCTATTGTTGACATTTTGAGATATGATGGATATACAACCTATCATTATGGTTACATGGTTAAAGAAATACATGAGTTGGAGCCCATTTATTTTGAACAGGCACTTGGAAATAAGAAATGGGTAGATGCCATGAATGAGGAGATGGCAACATTGGATGCAAATGCAACGTGGGAGTTAGTGCCTTTGCCTAAGGAAAAGAAGGCAATTTTATGTAAGTGGGTGTATGAGGTCAAGCATAATGCTGATGGTTTAAAGAGCAGGTATAAGCATGCAAAGCCTTGTATGGCTTAATAAAGGCACCCAGATCATGGTCAAACAAGATTGGAAAGTATCTTGTTATTAGATTTCAAATATCCAATGTAGATTTTTCACTTTATATGGGAAAGACAAATAGAGGGATGTATCATACAAAGGGAAGTAAGAGGTAGATTAACATTTTATGCCTGATCCGTTACGAGGTCACTCATATGTGGATGGTGATTCTGGTGGCTCTGAGCAGAGCATTGATGTGAGGAGCTTGGGATTCTATCTAGGGTTACTCCTCATGTAAGGCAAACTGGGGCTGTTTTGAGGACACTTGGCAGTGATCTAGGTGTACACAGGTCTACGAGGGTTAGGTACCCTATTCTTGATAGGTTGAGATATGAAGGATATATGGCCCATCATTATGCTTACATGCACTACTAGTCCATGGGCTCGTAGCGACGATAAAAGCGACGCAAAAGCGTCGCTTACGCGACGTGTCGAGCCATCGCTACAGGCGTCGCTGTTGTACGTCGCTTAAGCGACAACAATAGCGACTTCTGTAGCAATGCATATGCGTCGCATAAGCGATGAAATTTTAAAAAGTTATGTAACATCTCATAAGCGAGGATTAGATTGCTTAAGCGACGATTCGGACGATTACGTCGCTTAAGCGATGACGCGCAATGATAAAAAACAGACAAATACAAAATTTATATACCGATTGATTCATTTACATTAAACATAATGTTGTCTATATTTTTCTCATGATCTACCTACTGTTGCTCTCTTTGTCACTTGCTATCTTGCAATTGTGATTGCACTCCATGCTGTTGTTGTTTTTGTGGAGATTGGTCAGACACCGGTGCATAAACGAACATGAATTCTGGTAAACAACGCTATCTAGCTCTCTTTTATTGTTAATTTTTGAAATTGAAACACTCTAACTTTAACTATTTTCAAGCCTTACTTTATCTTTATAATACATATACATATACATATACATACACATATACAATGTGCATGCACATACATAGTACATACACACATAGTAGTACATACATATGTTTAATGTTATGCATACATAATGCAAGCATGCATGCATTATATATGTATGTATGTAAGACATTATGTATATATGTATGTATATCACATGCATATATGTATCTACATTGTATGAATCCATGCATGTGTGTATGTATATACATGCATCTATGTATGTATGTACATTGTATGTATGCATGCATGCATGCATGTATGTATGTATGTAAGCATTCCTGACGAACGGGAGAGGGGAAGGGGATAGGGCCATCCGGGGATAGGACAAAGATCGACAGTTCAAAAAACTTTATTTAACTTCAACTATTTTCAAGATTTACTTTATCTATATAATACATGTACATAAACATATACATATATAATACATATACATACACATATACAATGTGCATGTACATACATAGTACATACACATATAATAGTACATACGTATGTTCTGCATACATAATGCATGCATGCATGCATTATATATGTATATATATATGCACGGCTGTATGTCATATGTAGTACATATGTCATATTATATATATATCTATATAATATATATACATATACATATAAATATACATATACATAAACATATACAATGTGCATGTACATACACATGTACATACATAGTACATACACACATAGTAGTACATACATATATACATGCATACATGCATTGTATATGTATACATAATGTATGTACATACACACATAGTAGTACATTTATATGTATGTATGTAAGACATTATGTATGTATGTATCTCATCCGGCATCTGCTCTCATTGGGTATCCCGTACTCTCTTATTTCCGTACAGAATCTGACTGGTTTTTCGTACGGCTTGTGGAAGGTTCTTGTCCCGCATTCTTCCGTACTGTATGCGGAAGGTTCCCGTCCCGCACTCTTCCGGATCTCCTCTGTACTCGTCTCTCTGCCTTTCGGAACTCCATTCCGGTCTGCATTCCTGTTCATATAGATATTCTGGCTCCTTCCGGATCTGCATTCCAGACCGTATTTTCCTTCAAAATGAAGACTAGAAGCAAACGGTGGCGTACTTCTATTACGCCCCAGACATGTTAGTAATTGACTCAAAATATATTATTTTACTAAGAGGCAAAATATACACAACCAAAAATTAAGTCTTTATGCCAAAATTTTGTATATACATGTCTATATCAAAAAGGGTCCTTACAATATGTATGTCATATGTATGTATGTATATACATGCATGTATGTATGCATGTACATTGTATGCATGCATGCATGCATGCATGCATGTATGTATGTATGTATGTATGTAAGCAATCCCCGGCAAACGAAAACGGGGATGGACAAAAAACGGCAATTAAAAAACTTTTTTAATAATAACTATTTTCAAGCTACTTGGTACATTGTACTTGGTGCACTGTACTTGGTACATGGTAATTGGTACATGGTACTTGGTACATGATAATTGGTACATGGTCCATATAGTAATTGGTACATGGTACATGATAATTGGTACATGGTCCATAGTAATTGGTACATGGTACATGATAATTGGTACATAGTCCATAGTAATTGGTACATGGTACTTGATAATTGGTACATGGTCCATAGTAATTGGTACTTGGTACATGGTACTTGGTACTAGATTTGGTGCTTGGTACTTGATTTAGTATCAGGCTCCATAATGAAACTTCGAACTCGCAATTGATACATGATATATGGTATCAATTGATCGGTCTAACTTTGGGGTACCTTTTTCAATAAACATGGGAACAAAGAAAGCTTTTTAGTGTTAGACTTGGTACTTAAGTTGGGTATCATGTTGAAACCTCGTACTTGCAAATGGTTACATGGTACAGGTACGTGGTACATAAATTGGTACTTTGAAATCACGTGCTTTGAAACTTCATGGTTCGGATCTTTAAGCTTGAAAGTTAGCTTGAGTTGATACGTATCGTACAATCAGGGACCCCTGCAAAAAATATGAAAATCAAAAGCTTGTTAATATTAGAGCCTAACATAGAAAAACAGTCACTGGAACTGCGATAAAGTTTTTGATTTGTCTCTATCTAGCTTTCCAAGAGCTTTTTTTGAGAAATTGGTGATGCTTGCCAATCTCTTGCTTCTTTTGATGTGTTACATTGTGGGCTCGCCTCTTTTCTTGTTTAGGATTTGTTTTGTTTTAAAACATACAGATAAATAAATAACGTTCTAGCTTCTCGCACATACTTAGGCTAATTAACTTACCGACAAATAATTAATTGTTTGACAATAGACAAATTCAGCGATGCAACGAGAATATATGTCAATATATATCATCAACAAATATATGTACATGTGTCTACAGTGTGTGGTGATCAATCCTCTCATATACAAAACAGATCACTAAGTATCACTACATGAGCCATCACTACATGAGTCGCTACTATCAGACTCAGAATCATCATCAACATCAGCACTACCACCACCCGTGCCCCCAACCACAACACCACCATCACCACCGCCACCACCCGTGTCCCCACCCGGGATCACACCGCCGTCGTCGCCCGCCTCAGACTCTCGTCGTCGCCCCTCGGCCTCCTGTCGAGCCACCTCTGTCATGTCCTCCTTGCCATGTTGCTCCTGCATTACTTATCAAATAAGAATATATTACAGTTAATATGAAAATAAACCACAAAATAAATCAGTGATACCCACAAGTGGATCAGGCGTGTTTGGAAGTGTCGCCTGCAAAGCGTGGTACCCGTAGTATGTAGCGTACTCCATCTCCTGCGCCGTGTAGGTGCACGACCATAGTCTTTGGTCTGCATCAAGACAGAACCAAAGACATTGATTTCTTCATTCAATAATAGTATCTTTGAAAGTTAAAATTAGAACGATTTATACTCACAAATGTGGCCACAAATCCATCTCGACCCATCCTAGATGTGTGACCAACTTGCAGTCTCTTTCGTGCTCCCGTCTATGTAAATTTCATTAAACAAAATGACATAGATTAGAGAATATTTAGAATCAATCTATCAAAGTTCAAATTAATTCTAATATACATTAGCAAAGGCACGCACCTTCTGTTGAGGAAAAGTGATGCGTAGGCGTCTCTCCTTGTGGAAGTATTGCCATGTCTCCATGCACATATCAGTCCTCCTCTTGTTTGTCTCCACCATACAGTAGCGTTTGTTTATTTTTCATATTGCATACCATAGAACTTGTTAGATTTCAATGTTTTTTTTCATGCATTGCTTTTTTCTTCTCGATCATTTGATTAATGACTCGTGTTTTTATGGTACTTGAAAATCAAATTCGGACCAATCAGAGGGTACACCACCACCTCCTACTCATGGTGATTGGGGTGCACAGAGTTCTAATACTGCACATGAACCCATTTATGATGATTTCTACTACGACAACGAGTCTATTATATGCTGGTGCGCTCGTTGTCATGGCACCTATCGGAGGCCACGACAGGAGTGCTTTAAACATGAGATGACTCATGGTACTTTTGAGCGAGCACCGCCACCTGAGGAGCGACATCGACCTATGGTATGTGATTGTTCTCCCTTAGTTTTATTATTGGTTATTTTATAAATCAAAGGCTCATATATAATGTAACCATTTCATATATGTAGATATATTCACTTGATGAGACGAGGATGACTTCACTATCAGTGGTGCACATGTCCCTCGCACACGGCACAGACAGGCCACTTGTCAGCTGCAGCTCGAGGTTTCTCGACATCCTCTACCTCCTGCTTTGGAGGCCGAGACGGGTGGAGATCATCCGTTGCCTACTCGTTTGCATTCTCTAGTACAGACGTATGATCGCAGACGATACAGAGGATGGCAGAGAGGATCACTTCCTTTAGATGATGGAGTGGTTTTCAGCTTCTGGGGCAGTCGCTACATGATTGCTCCATCTACCATTAGTGGAGCAGGACGAGGCCTCTTTATTGCATATGATTTACATGTGCCCCCTCATACAGAGGTCACCCTTATGTCTTTCTGTGGACCTATATATAGATGGGGTCCATGGCATCAGCTTACTCGCTACATTTAGAGCATGAGTACTTATGGATTATGTCTCAATGCAGCCTCTCTTTCTGATAGAGGGATCACACATGCAGAAGGACAAAGACTCTATGTTGATGGAAGAACTTACTCTCAAGGAAACATAGCAGGTTTAATCAATAGTAGTCGAGGGATGAGTTCAAGAACCAATTGCACATTTGTGGAGTGTGAGAATAGTCATGAACCAGAACATATGAGTAGTGATGTAGAAAGATACATAGTTGTCAATGCTATTAGCTACATGCTGGTGATGAATTGCTGGTCAATTATGGATGGCGTAGACCTCCACGAGCATCCTTACTAGATGAGGATTGAGAGCTTCATTGTATACATTTTCTAATGTTATTGGACCTCTTGTACCCTAATTCTAGAGTTTAATTTGCACCACGTTCTCTACTGTCTCTATTTTAATTTGATAATCATTTTTTATTGTCTGTAACTGTTTTGTATCTATCTTTTTTGCATTTGAGCATATTGATCTGCGATGGCCAGATTTTGCAAAAGAACCACGCCATTTAAAGATGGGTGTAGCATTGGATGGCGTGAATCCATTTTCAATGAGATCAAGTACATGGCCAGTGATAGTTATGGATGGCGTGAATCCATTTTCAATGAGATCAAGTACATGGCCAGTGATAGTTATTAACTATAATCTACCCCTGTATCTCAGCATTAAGAAAGAGCATTTAATGCTCTCACTCTTAATTCTGAAAAAACGACAAGTTAAAGATCTGAATGTTTATTTGGCCCCTCTCATCGACGATCTTCAAGATTTGTGGAGAGGGATTGATGTCATGGATATGTCCAGAAGTATCGGTCAAAGACAGTTCATTGTTCGTGGAATTTCAGCATGGACTATCCACGACTTTCTAGGATATGGATTTTGCTCAGGTAAATGGTTTAAATATATATATTCTTTCATAAGTTTGTACGATGTTCATTACGCTAATCATCTTGTTATGTTTTCCATGCAGGGATATGTACCAAGGGTTATAAAGCTTGTCCAATTTGTGGTGATTGGTTGAGATCGACTTATAGCAAAAACCTCAACAAAAATATATATCTTTGACATAGACAATTTTTATCTGAGGATCATTATCTACGAGATAGAAGGCAAGCCATACATTTTAATGGAAAGGTAGAAGAAGGGAGATGTCCAATACCAATGACACCAAAGGATTGGTATCTAAAGTGGACTGTTGGACCCGCTATCGATCCAGAGTCGGAGATCATAAGCGGCGATGATGATGACACTATAAAGTAGCGAGTGAGAGGAAAACGTACTGTAGCTCAAAGTCCTTCGATATGGTATACTTTGGAATATTGGAAGGATTTGAGGATATGTCATCTTCTTGATCCCATGCACATATTCAAGAACGTTGGTCAAACCTTATGGCAACACCTCGTTGGCTTGAAAGACACAGCGGCTGCAAGAAATGACTTAAAGGATCAAAACTCAAAGCCCAATCTATGGCCACTTTATGATGAAACTCGATGTGAGACAACCTACGAGCCTGCCCCATGGGTGCTCAAGAGACAGAAGAGCTGGAGACTATCAACAGGAAGACTTAGTCGATTCGTACGCCTACAAGATATGGAGCATCTTCTCGAAACATGTTCACTCTAGATGACAAGAGCTTGTCTGGTTTAAAAACACACGATTGGCACAATTTTGTGAAGGTAAATCTATTCAGATCTTTGAAAGTGTTTATTTTCTTGTATATTTGTTGATCAGATTAATCATGTATGTAGCATGTTCTACCCCTTGTTATTGATGGATGTACTACAAGAGGAGTTCGAGATGTGATATATCGCCTTGGATCGCTTGCAAGGTATTTATCGCTAATTAATTTTTAGTATAAAATTTTATTTCATATTTTCTTTATTCAATAACATCTCTAATATCTTCTTTCTTTTACTGATAGATGGATTATATCTAAAGAGATTGCCAAAGGGTCAATTCCACAAAAGAAGTGTGAATGTATAGAGCTTCTTTGTTTAATGGAAAAGGAATTTCCAACCTCCTTTTTTGATATTCAGGTTCATCTTCTAATCCATCTAGTAGACGAGATAGAGCCCGCTGGTATTGTCAGCACTCGATGGATGTTTTGGGTCGAGAGGTTTATGGGAGTATTGAAAGGTTATGTACGTCAAAAAGCAAGACCACAGGGTTCTATGGCGGAGGGATGGATGCTTGAAGAATGCATGTATTACGTTTGCGAATACCTTGAGAAAACTGATTCTAAAGCTCCATGCGTATGGACAAATGAGTCGTCTTCTACCATGTATGACGAGGTATTGTCCGGTGGTAAGGGAGTCCCTTTTCGACTTAAGATCCAAGATAAATTGTATATTTCTACTTTCATTGTCTATAATAGCGAATGCATGCAACAATTCATTGATGAGTACGAGGAGGAACTTGCAAGCAAACGAGTTGGTAGACGTAAAAAGAGGAGATCCAGATGTCAAACCAATGTAAGTAACGACGGGGACGTACCTACTTTCATGGATTGGTTATACACCCGTATTTATGCAACGTGCGGTTAGTGATCTTGAGCCAATCTCTACGGAACAAAGAGAGTTTATGATCGGGTGTGAAAAATAGGTAACTTGTTTGGTTTTGAAAACTCTGAACTAAACAAATGAATCTCAAAATTTTTTAATAATTTATGTTCTAGTGTAGGCTCGAATGTATACCAACATGTGGGCTTATGGACAACATCTTCGGATAAAATTTCTCTCTCTCTCTCTCTCTTTCTTTCTTCTTTCTCTCTCTCTCTCTCTCTCTCTTTCTTTCTTCTTTCTCTCTCTCTCTCTCTCTCTATATATATATATATATATACAAACACACACTCTCTCTCTCTCTCTCTCTCTCTCTCTCTCTCTCTCTCCCTCTATATATATATATATAGATAGAGAGAGAGAGCGTGCGTCAATAGCCCTCTTCTTTATCAGTAGCAACACATGGAAAGTAAGAAGTCTTTTGCCTCAGTCATCGCTTCACGATTACCGCCCATTCCTCCACCCGTGAGAAAGCCGACACCATGGGAAGCTTACCTCATGCAAGAACTGAAGAAACTCCAGGGAGAATTAGCAGCACTGAAACACGAGACTATCAAGAAAGATGAACAAATCAACGAACTGAAAGTGCAAGTGCAAGCGATGAAGACGAAGTAAGAGGAAGCACGAGAAGGACCCATACCTACAACACTACAAACAGAAACGACAAACCATGTTTCAAAGGTAAATTCAGTTAACTCACAAGATTTTGTTAAAGAAGTCATATCAGCGGTCAAAGAAAAGGAACGAATGGAAAGTAACAAAAAGGTAATCAGAGTCAGTGGTCTTCCTCAAGGCTGGGATAGGGCAGACATAGCTCAAGAGATTCGAGAAGACTACATATTAGATACAGATGTACTTACAGCACAACTGAGCAAAGTAGTCCCCTTCGTGGACTTAGGAGACCGTATCTCTATTATAGTAAAGGGTACACAGGCAAAAGTCTCCTATATGGACAACAATGAGAAAATAGCAGTGATGAAGCAAACAAGGTCTCTCCAAGGGACAAAGGTATGGATAGCTGTGACAAACTCACCCCGCTACAACTCAAGAATAGATCGGCAGAGCTGAATAAAGTTAAAGAAGCAAGAAAGAATGGCAAATGGGCAATATACAGAGGAGGACAAGCAATCATTAAAGAATTCCGTACCCCACCCCCCTGAAGAGCAAATCCATCCATGGATGAAATATAGCTATTTTTATTTTGAACCTCAATTTCGAACTAGATGCAATAGAACCCATTGTAATTTAAACTTTTAAGAGTCTTAAGAGTTCATTTTGAGTTATTTTTTTTAGTTTTATGCCTCTTTGGCATTGATACCCAGAGTGGAATGTAAATGGATGTACCTGATCTGTCCCATAGGTTGGATTCGGCCTCCCGTGGACATTAATATAACTTTCTTTCTTTCTTTCTTTCTTTCTCTCTCTCTCTCTCTCTCTCTCTCTATATATATATATATATATATATATATAGACAGAGAGAGAGAGAGAGAGAGAGAGAGAGAGTGCGTCTCTCACTCTCTCTCTCTCTCTCTCTCTATATATATATATATATATATATATATATATAGAGAGAGAGAGAGAGAGAGAGAGAGAGAGACAGAGAGAGAGAGAGAGAGACGCATGCTCTTAGTTGTCACACACACACATACATACAAACACACACATACATACCTCTCTATGCTCTCCCGTCGAAGAGAAATGAGGTTCTCGGTGAGCGCGGGAGTATAAAAAATGCGTAGCGTCGCTTAAGCGATAGCAAAAAAAACATCGCATAAGCGAGGATTTTTTTTTTAAAATTTAACGTTGCTTATGCGACGCTAGTCAGTCTGCAAGCGTCGCAAAAAACGTCATTCAACAGCATCGTATAAGCGATTCAAAAAAAAGCATCGCATAAGCGACATATTTTTTTAATATAATTTTTTTACATCGCTTAAGCGACATTCGTCATCGTGTAAGCCATGGTGTATATTTTTAATACCCTCGCTACAGTCCCCAATGGCTAGTAGTGATGGTTAATGTAATACAAGAGTTGGAGCCCATTTATTTTGAGCAAGAACTTGGAAATAAGAAATGGGAAGATGCCATGAATGAGGAGATGACAACATTGGATGATGCAAATGCACTATCAGAGTTATTGCCTTTGCTTAAGAAAAAGAAATTTTTTTTATGTAAGTGGATCAATAAGGTCAATCATAATGCTAATGGTTCAGTGAGCAGGTATAAGCATGCAAAGCCTTGTGTGGTTTGAAACAGGCACCCAGAGCATGGTCAAACAGGATTGAGGAGTATCTTGATACCATTGGATTTAGATATCCAATGTACATTTGTCACTTATATGAGAAAGAAAAATAGAGGGATCATGCTATTAGTCATCTATGTGGATGATTTGAATATCACTGGTGATAGTGATGTGGACATACATGTGTTAGGAGGCTTTTGAAGCAGAAGTTTGAGATGAAGGATTTGGGTGAGTTGTAGTATTTCTTGGGCATAGAGGTGGTGATATCACCTCATGGAATTTTGTTATTTAAGAGGTAGTATAGCTTGGACATGTTGTTCAAGTATGGTACGATAAGCTATAAGTCTATTTCACTGCCATTGGAGCATAACACAAAGCTTTTTGAAGGTACATGTGAGCTTTTGGAGGCCCCCACTACATACAGGTGCATAGTATGGGTAGCTTGATCTACATGATCATTACTAGGCCAGACATGATTTATGTTATTGGACTTGTGAGTCAATTTATGTAGGCTCCTAACAAGCCACACTTGGATGCGGCTAGACGGATTCTTAGGTACATAAAGTCCACAATTAATTATGGACTTTCTATGAGGTTGGTATACAGGTACATGGGCACACATATGGTGATTGGGGTGGCAATGTTATAGACATGCAATGGTCAAGTATGTTCTCATTTGAGAGTGTTGCTGTGAGTTGGAGCAAAAAGAAGCACCCAAAAGTTGCTTTGACGAGTATAGAGGCAGAGTACAGCGATGCTGCTATGGCAGCTTGTGATGTAGCTTGGTTTCAAAAGCTACTTGGTGATATGGGTGATCTCGGGGATATGAAAATTTTAATTTATTGTTACAACATGGGTATCATAAAGTTGACCAATAGCCTAGTATACCATGCTAGGATGAAGCACATTGAGGTGCATTATCACTTTGTGAGGGAGAAGGTTCTAGCACGTGATGTAGATTTGGTATATATCAGCACACAAAGATCAGGTGTTTCACATCTTCATGAAGGAATTGGGCATAGAAAAGCTCCATAGGTTTAGGAGCTTACTTGGAGTGTAGTGTGTGGAACTAAACTCAAAGGGGAGTGTTGAGATATCGAGCTCAACTAGTGCTACGGCGGCGGACATTGATGACCCGCCTAGGTGATAGCTTTCTCACTTATGCCACTGGCATGGTTGGTGAGATTATGAATATACTTCGAGTGGATGATAGGCTATGTGATAGCCACTTTGGAGTACTAGAGTTATGGCATAGTTATACCTCTAGCTCATATATTCAAGTTTAGACTATGGACCAACCATTTTGTATGTTATTGTAGGAGAGTACTTTGCCTTTATGTATGTACTCTTCATATTGTAGAAGAGTACTTTGTCTTTATGTATGTACTCTTCATATGGTTGTAGAGAACTGAAGAAGATAGAAAAAAATTTAGCCATCCATCTCTTTTTCTTGTCTCTTGAACTCTCTTGTGTGGGTGTTTGCTTGCAAGGAACTCAAGGTCTCTCTCTTCCCATCATTCTCTTTATGTTAGCGACACATAAAATTATCGCTTAAAAAATGCTTTAATATTTAAAAAATTATACATCGCTTATGTGACAATCTTTGTCTCATAAGCAATGAGTGTTATTTTTGCCTCTAAATTTGCCCCATGACTAAAGGGGAGTCTTTCTTGTAGTGTCATAGGATAACTAAACCTAGAGAGGAAACAAGAGAATTTTAATATGATCAATTAATGCACAAACACAAATAGAATTAATCTAAGATATTTAGGAGTAGGAGTTATGTGTAAAAATTGATGCAAGATTAATATCTTGAGAAATATTCGAAGATGAAATGTGCATTTATGTGCATAAATATATGTAAGTGTGCAGTAACTCGGTGTAATTAAGCCTAAATAAGGGTAGATCTTTTAGTAAATCAAGATGGGGAATTGTGCTATGAAATTAGAGGGAGTTTTAGGGAATTACCATTCGAGATTTTAGTAAGCCAATAACTAATTGAATAGGCTAGAAAGAGAGAAGATACTAGAGGGTGATGTCCACCTTAACAAACTCAAGACTAAATTGATAGCATAGAGATGGATGATATTTATATATGAAGTACTTAGAATTACAACCCCTAGAATTATTGGAGAAAATGGTTCAATAGTTTTAGACAAAGAAGATTTCTGTAGAAATTGTGTGTCTCTTGAAAATATATTATGTTCAAAAGGCTAAAGAATCAAATCAATGGAAAAAAATGATGAAGTACATCTCATTTAGAGAAAGAACAAGGCCCTTAGAACAAGTTCATAAGTGTAATTTTCCTACTTAGTGTATAGATTTGATCAATCTTAAAATACCCTCATGTAAACGTAATTCTATAACTTTGTTGAATCAATATACCCACTTAAATATTTTTAGATCAAGCTCGTAGATCAATGACGTTATGCTATGACAAGGTAATTGGGCACAAGATGTACAATTTTATGGATGGATATAGTGGGTATAATCGGTTATCAATAGCCCTAGAAGACTGAGAAAAGACCACATTCACACGTGTACTCAGTAACGCCTTTTAACTTATGAAATTTCCCAACCACTTTCCAATGATACACGGTGAAATGTTTCTTGGACTTTCTACATAAATTCATGTAGATCTTTTCCTCAACAAGTGCTGGACTTATGGGTTTTTCTTCAAAATAAATTAAAAAACCACTTCTATAAATGTCTTTCTACTATAAATTTACCTTAAATTTTTGAATTAAAAAACTCCTTTATTTGAACTCACGTGCTATACTTACATATTTTTATGTCAGCCCCCCGAGTATGTATGAGACGTTACTGAAGACTCCACTTTAGATGATGGTGTATCAAATGTTGAACTTAGTGCCTACTTTTAGGGACTTCATTATTCAAAATTTAACTCAGGGGAGAAATGGTAAAATTGAGTTCATAAGGAGTTACATATTTGCCTATAGTTACTGTAGCTCAAATGGTAAAACAGAGTTCATAAGGAATTACAGATTTGGGAGTCTGTAAGGTGTATCAAGCCAGTGATGTTGTTTATAAGGTTCCCACTATTTATGTGTCTTTCAAAAAGGAAGTAGTCCACAAGGTAATTACTTGATGGTGGATGAGGGGTTAATTTACTTCCTGAATCAACATTCAAAAAATTTGGGTTCAAGAAGTTGGAACTTGCATCTTTTAAGGTAAAGATGGCTGATTCGAGAAAAATTCAACCACCGGGTATTCTCATAGGAGAAGAGATAAGTGTTATTGGTTTGAAGTTTGCAGACAGTTAACTTAACGGTCCTAAGATTCGAGGATGGAGTTAACACTTAATCAATGTTGTTGAGGAGATCCGATTTAGGACCTCAAAGATCAATCAAGATTGGGGAGTTGGAAGAGTAGTAATTACACAAGGAAAAATTAAAGTTAAGCTTGATATGATGCCCAAGGTGCTAATCAAATGATCATAGAGACCTTTGTGAATGCACAAGGAATAAATATGGTTGATGATGAAGAAGAAGAGTGGTTCTTAAAGTTGAATTCTTCATTGGTACCTTTTTTTCAGGTTGAAGTGGCAGATTGTGCAAGAGTATCAGGGCAAGTATATAGCTTTGTTGGAAAATGGTACAATGTTCAAAGACTAGGATGAAGTAATTTCTTAGGTGTGGAAAATTCAAAATCTTCATCTAACATTCAAGCTATCATTCACACTGAGAAATATTATGATGAGGAGAATTTGTTCTAGAGTCAAAGAAAGAGGATGAATTGTAAGATATGAATCTGGGGTCACAAGAGGATCCAAGGATGATTAAAGTTTGTGTAATTTGGAGTGGCAGTGCAAGGATAATCTAAAGTTGTTGACAAAGGTTTGAGATGTTTTTTCATGGAGTTATACACATATGAAAGGGATAGACTCTAAGTTCTATCAACATAGGATCAACCTGAAGAAGGATGGAGTACCTATTGTTCAATAAAGGTATAAAATGAATCTACATTATGCTAAATAGGTTGAGTAATTGGATAGGTTACTTCAGGTTAGATTCATTCATTCTTTGGATAAAGTTTCATGGTGGTTATCTCCCATTGTTGTGGTTCCAAAGAAAAATGGAAAGAGCAGGGGTTGTGACAGCGTTAGGCCTCTTATGAGCCTGAAGGGCCCAACCGACCATGGTTTAAGCGAGTCTGAACACTTATGGCCATGTATATAAGTGAATATCTCTCATAATACAAGGACTTCCCCATTGTCCAATAGAGTCTTGATCTTTTTAATCCTCTTACTAATCTCTCTCTAATGCATGCTAGTGAGTGTGTGAGTTATGTGAGGTGAGAGAAGGGACGAGTACACGTAGTGCAACATGACGGCATGACAATGCTCGTGGGAGATGCAGTAGAATTACTTCTCAAGGAGTTGTAGAGCTTAGAGACCTCGAGGGTTACGAGCTCAGCCATTGGAAGATCCTCACAATAGGCAGTTCACCAAGTAATCTCTCATTGGATGTGTTTCAAGGAGGGTTAGAGTGAGCCATAACACAAGCATTGGTGCTCCCATGAAGAGTGGTGATATCCATTCTCCCATTCACTTGCACGGGTGACCAACTACCAATTCCTATAAATAATCACCAAAACAACAATTCATCAGAAACAACATGCATATGGATATGAAATGTATGAGAATTTACAAATCTAGCAATCTAAGTCACCTTTCCTGTCATGAACCATATTTTGTGGCACCATACTTCTCTAATCAAGAATGATGTGTCTCCTTTCTACGGCATCATGGTTATGGATATGAAAGGTATGAGAATTTACAAATCTAGCAATCTAAGCCACCTTTTCTCATGAAACATATTTTGTGGCACCATATTTCTCTAATTGAGAATAATTTGCCACCTTTTCTTGTGGTAAGCCTAATTGAGAATGATGTGCCACCTTTTATTATGGTAAGTCTTAATTTGTGCTTATGCTCTTTACATGCCTTCTATTACTCTTTTTCCATGCAGTGGGCCAGTAGACCTTTACATGCCTTCTATTACTCTTTTTCCATGCAGTGGGCCAGTAGACCTTTTCCTTCCCTCATGTTTCTTCTTATGTGTGACCTCCTATTGTTGAATATGGGATCCTATTCATTGGAAAACCACATGCTTCGGGGATTGGGAAATTGCTTATTCATGCATTGCACTATGTAGATAAAGTATCTACTCCTTTATTCTCCCCATGGTTTAAAGGCATCCTTGTAAGTTCTATTCACCAATTATCAAAAGTTATAGTAAGACCTTTTTCCCCTATCACCCACAAAGTGCTCGCCATCATCACCTAAGCTATAATATATGCCATCGTTCTCGGGGCCCTTATACCCCACCACTATGTGAAGGTAACTCAAAGCACCCAGCAAAAACACCCAGCATTAAAATAACGATGATGGCCCTCGGAACTCTTTATGCCTAAGTGGCAATGGGAGAGAGAACCACCATTCAAAGACATAGGGGGTATAGATGCATTTCTATCCATGGAGAAATGAAAGGATCTAGAGAGTGAAAAAATCATGTTTTGCAGTTATTAAAACAGATGCAACGTGACTATGTGGGCTTTGCAATTATGGGCCACTCTATAGTCTTATTTATAATCATGTTTATAAATACATCAATCATTTTTGGAAAAAACTTTATAACCACGTTTTAATCGCATTTGTAACCATAAAACCAAAAACAAATCATTAAAAAAATTAGGACAAGATGGGGGAGAATAATCTCTGCCATTTTGCCCCTATTTTTTGGTTCAAGTTTTTCACTCGGGTTTGGTCAAATAACATGTTTGTGTGAAATGTTTTCTCTATTATGCATCATCTATTATGGCATCGATGTGGATATTAGTTTTTTCTAGATCTTAGTGGGGGCTTTCAGAAGCGAGCGATCATTTTCCCTAGTTCTTCACATTGCCAGTTGCCATTGTTTCTGTACGGTAGTGCAAGGATAATCTAAAGTTGTTGACAAAGATTTGAGATGTTTTTTCATGGAGTTATACACATATGAAAGGGACGACCCCTAAGTTCTATCAACATAGGATCAACCTGAAGAAGGATGGAGTACCTATTGTTCAATAAAGTTATAAAATGAATCTACATTATGCTAAATAGGTTAAGGAGTAATTGGATAAGTTACTTCAGGTTAGATTCATTCATTCTTTGGATAAAGTTTTGTGGTGGTTATCTCCCATTTGTGTGGTTCCAAAGACAAATGGAAAGACCAGGGGTTGTGATAGCGTTAGGCCTCTTATGAGCCTGAAGGGCCCAACCGACCACAGTTTAAGTGAGTCTGAACACTTATGGCCATGTATATAAGTGAATATCTCTCATAATACAAGGACTCCCCCATTGTGCAATAGCATCTTGATCTTTTTAATCCTCTTACTAATCTCTCTCTAATGCATGCTAGTG
This sequence comes from Cibotium barometz, assembly GCF_041138505.1. NCBI lineage: Eukaryota > Viridiplantae > Streptophyta > Polypodiopsida > Cyatheales > Cibotiaceae > Cibotium > Cibotium barometz. The sequence continues at coordinate 45,259,217 of NC_141077.1, forward strand.
AGCGTGTGAGTTATGTGAGGTGAGAGGAGGGAAGAGTACACGTAGTGCAACATGATGGCGTGACAATGCTCGTGAGAGATGCGGCGGAATTACTTCTCAAGGAGTTGTAGGGCTTGGAGACCTCGAGGGTTACGAGCTGAGACATTGGAAGATCCTCACAACAGGCAGTTCACCAAGTAATCTCTCGTTGGATGTGTTTCAAGGAGGGTTAGAGTGAGCCATAACACAAGCATTGGTACTCCCATGAAGAGTGGTGATATCCATTCTCCCATTCACTTGCGCGGGTGACCAACTACCAATTCCTATAAATAATCACCAAAACAACAATTCATAATAAGAAACAACATGCATATGGACATGAAATGTATGAGAATTTACAAATCTAGCAGTCTAAGACACCTTTCCTCATCATGAACCATATTTTGTGGCACCATACTTCTCTAATCAAGAATGATGTGTCACCTTTCTATGGCACCATGGATATGGATATGAAAGGTATGAGAATTTACAAATCTAGCAATCTAAGCCACCTTTTCTCATGAAACATATTTTGTGGCACCATACTTCTCTAATTGAGAATAATGTGCCACCTTTTGTTGTGGTAAGCCTAATTGAGAATGATGTGCCACCTTTTATTGTGGTAAGCCTTAATATTGTGCTTATGCTCTTTACATGCCTTCTATTACTCTTTTTCCATGCAGTGGGCCAGCAGACCTTTTCCTTCCCTCATGTTTCTTCTTATGTGTGACCTCCTATTGTTGAATATGGGATCCTATTCATTGGAAAACCACATGCTTCGAGGATTGGAAAATTGCTTATTCATGCATTGCACTATGTAGATAAAGTATCTACTCCTTTATTCTCCCCATGGTTTAAAGGCATCCTTGTAAGTTCTATTCACCAATTATCAAAAGTTACAGTAAGACCTTTTTCCCCTATCAGCCACAAAGTGCTCGCCATCATCACCTAAGTTATAATATATGCCATCGTTCTCGGGGCCCTTATACCCACCACTATGTGAAGGTAATTCAAAGCACCCAGCAAAAACACCCACCATTAAAATAACGATGATGGCCCTTGGAATTGTTTATGCCTAAGTGGCAATGGGAGACACAACCACCATTCAAAGACATAGGGGGTATAGATGCATTTCTATCCATGGAGAAATCAAAGGATCTAGAGAGTGAAAAAATCATGTTTTGCAGTTATAAAAACAGTTGCAACGTGACTATGTGGGGTTTGCAATTATGGGCCACTCTACAGTCTTATTTATAATCATGTTTATAAATACATCAATCATTTTTGAAAAAAACTTTATAACCACGTTTTAATCACATCTATAACCATAAAACCAAAAACAAATCATTAAAAAAATAGGACAAGATGGGGGAGAATAATCTCTGCCATTTTGCCCCTATTTTTTGGTTCAAATTTTTCACACGGGTTTGGTCAAATAACATGTTTGTGCGAAATGTTTTCTCTATTATGCATCATCTTATGGTGGCATCGATGTGGATATCAGTTTTTTCTGGATCTTAGTAGGGGCTTCCAAAAGCAAGCGATCATTTTCCCTAGTTCTTCACATTGCTAGTTGCCATTGTTTCTGTACGATTCATGTGGGCTTTATTCTTTGTGGGACTAGACGATTGGGGATTAAGTTTAGCATAGGAAAGCTTGAAGAGTTTATATTCCATGTAAAATTACAGGGTAGAGGAGATATATTTGTAAGGGGGAAATGGTTTTTGTAGTAGCTTTTTATAAAGATATCAATAGGTTTTCTCAAGGCTATATATAAGCCTTATTGACTTCATTGTATTAATGGAAGGGAGAATCTTATGAAGAGATTATTATGAAGGAAGAATACCATGGATTGGATGGCATTTTTTTTTATAAGCTTTGAAGAGCTTTATGGCCATCTGTGCCTATATAACAGGGAGAGAAAGTGTGTTTTTGCTTTGTTGACCATGCTTATATCCACATTAAGAATAAATATTTTTTTCCAAAAAGATTACTTCTAAGGTTTTTGCACTTTACCTTCCAATCTTAGACGTTAGTCTTTCACACATTCAACCTTGGATTAATTAAAATGTGTAATCTATTTAGAAAGTTTACCAAGGTGAATACAAACACACCTTAGCATATATTAAGGATAATTATTATCATTTATCATTTATTTCTTTTTGAGAATTTACTAATATTATTTTTATTACTTTTTTCTCTTTCTAACGCCAATGTGCAAGGGGGTGCACATGTGCATATAGGAAATGAGAAAGTGCCAAACAATGAAAGAGAACTAAAATTCACAAATATAGGATACACAAGACCTAAAGGAAATGATATTCACTAAAAGCTGGTTACAAAGCTGGAGTAGGTAGCACGAGGCACACTATAGGTGCAACTAAGATTCCAAACAATGTGTTAAATGAGATGATACAAGTGAGAGTAGGGCCCTCACTTATACAGTACCTACTAGACCTAGTCAGCAAGCTGAAAGTAGGACAACTGGAGAAATAACGCATAAATGCTTGGAAGAGTGCTAGAAAATAAAAATCTAGAAAAATATGTAGATGTCGAGCAAGGTGCAGATGGTTCTCGAGAGGGCCACAAGGTGGAGAAAGACTTCAATCAAACTAGCTTTCAATCACTCTAGCCTCTTTTCCTGATATTCCTTTTGACATACATTTTGGTAAGTGGTATTCGGACCTTATATTCTTCTATTTTTGAGTTTTACGCTAATATATTTTATTCCTCTTTTTTGAGCTCTAAATTTTGGGGACCCCTCTGACAAAAAATATCCATAATACATGGATCTAGAATCCAAGAGCTCTCATTGGCTGGCCTTATATTATTTCAATGGGCTCTAAAAGGGCCCATTTGGAGCTTGAATTTCCCCTAAAGATCCACCTTAATTCTTATTCTTAATCTTGTGTCTATTAATCCCATATTAGGACTGTTGAGAAATGGTATCAGAGCTAGGGTGGGCACTTGGTCATGGTGCATATCGTCTACTAGAGGCCGAACTCGACCTATGAGACAAATCAATGTACAACTATTGATGTCCAGAAAAGATTTCACATTGGTTTTCACCTTGGTTTCTTGAGAGAAACCAAAATGGAGAAGCACCCTTGAGTGGTGAATGCAAGGGAGAAGCATGCACATTTTGGAGCTCATTAAGTTCATGCAAATGGTTGTAGAAGACGTCATTTTGGCTGTTTGAGGAGGAAAATCATGGTTTGGCATAATAGAGCTCATTTGGGGATCTCATGAGGGCCATATTTTGTGGCTGTGCACACTTCTAGAAAGGATTGTAGCATTAACATTGACTAGGAACTTATTGGAGTGGATTAGAGGCTACACTCGAACCATTGGTTCAATTAAAAGAAGGCAACAATATAGAAATCTAGGAGATCACAATATTGAGCACCATGGATTAGGGAAGAAAGCTTGTAGAGAAGAGAAGAAAGCTTTATGGAAATTAAAGCTTGAGGTGAGAACAAGCAAACAGAAGCTCAAGATTAGAGCTCTCGCAACTCAAATCAGTATAGATACATCAAAGAAGAGTTATAAAGGTAGCATGTCTTGTGATTATGGAGGACTAAAGGAGAATTGGAAAGAGAAGATATGGAGGAGCTAAGAGCTTGTGTAGAAGAGTCTCAGATGGAAGTAGAGCTATGGAAGGCTCATTGGTTGAGAAGAGAAGAGCATGAGCAAGCTTTGCAAATTAGAAATGTTCACAATGAAGGTATAGATGCAAAATTCAAGTCTCAAGGTAACCATGAAAGCTTACGTGCAAGAGCTATGGTGGGAAGCACAGGTGTAGAAAGAATGGAGATTAAGACTAGGTACAATTGGAAGGAGTGGTTGGTTCTACTGTAAAAGAAAAAGATAAAGACAGTGTGCAGATGCTAGCAAACCGGGTATTTTCCTAATTGCATAATACACCAAATATTTATGATGCATTGCAGAATATGACGTGCTTATGGTGTGTGGGGTTTTTTTGTGTGCAGATCATCTTTGGCATGTAGAAAGAGGAAGTAATGAAGGCCAACATTGTAGACTCTAGTAAAAGACATGCCAAAAGAGCATAGTAATGGAGCCTGTGAGGGGTGCAAAAAATCTCAAAAATGACATGCAAATTTGACTTTTATTTTGTGGAAAGGTCCACAATCTTTCAAAACTTTAAAGGGTCTATTTTGAAAAATCCCTTGTTCACATGCTTAAAAAAGAATGTTTTTTTTCTATATTTATCGAAGAAGATTGTTTACATATGGGTGCCCTGCCCCTACATATGCATAAAATGGTTGTATTTTTTCTTACCCGGACTTATGAGGGTTCCCTGCCCAAGCCTGTGGTTGGGTGTTCAAAAAGGATGGAATTGTGTTGTGCGTTGAGTTGTGCATGCATAGGCATTGCACTTCATGGGTTGGCTCCCACTGAACATTTATGTTCAAATTGGACTCAGTGGCTCCGTTGTGTGCAAGTGGGCTCAAAAAGGACTTCATGTCTAGGTTGGCCAGGCACATGCACACACACTTGTTGAACACTCCAATTTGCATTGAGGGGGAGTGTTGAGATTGGAAATGCCAAATTGTTGGGGGTGAGAAGTGAGTTAATCAAATTGATTGGAGAGATTGAATGCACAATTTGCATTGAGGGGAAGTGTTGAGATTGAAAATGCCAAATTGTTGGGGGTGAGAAGTGAGTTAATCAAATTGATTGGAGAGATTGAATGCACACACCCAAGTTTACATTAGGGAGAGGTGTTGAAATGTGCAATGTAAAATGTTTAAGAGTGAATTTTGGGCTTGAGTATGTGAACACACCCTAGGGGTGCTAGATATTATCTTGAGTGTGTGGATGGATAAGAATGCTACATAAGATGTGTGAATGTTGAGAGCCACATAAAAGAATGCGGAAAAGGGGGTTCCCATGGTATGATGATGTGTAAAGTGGGATAAATCTAGAAAGCCTATATCATTTTATGGTTTACAATATATTGCAATAGAGTTATTGTTGAGTGTGTAATCTCTCTCTCTCTCTCTCTAGTCATGGAATTTTTTGTATGGTTTAATCCACCTTAATTCTTATGCTTAATCTTGTGTCTATCAGCATGATCAATCCCATCTTAGGATTGTTAAAAATATATATATTTATATATATCAATTAGTTATGGACTCCTAGATAATTTTGTATTAAAGGACATATTTGAAAAAGATAATCTTACAAAATGGGAGTTGAGAAAAAATCAACGAAGCAAGTAAAACTTTTGAGTCATTACACATTAAGTGTATGTGAGTAGAATCCACATATTGTGACAAGTACATTGATGTTACAATTTTTAGTTTTATAAGTTGAGATATCTTGAATAAGGATGAAGCCTTACCTATTCTTTCTGGCTAGCACACTATCTAGGCACACTGTATCAAGAATACAAAGAAGAATCAATGGATAAACTCTTTTAAAAGAACTTGACTTTGTTTCGCCGGGGGGGGGGGACTATGACCTAAATTTTTGGTAAGAGAACACAAGGGAGAGTGCAAGAGTTCTTGAGAGAAGGGATATTTACCTTTACAAAACTCATATACAATTAGTTACACAAAATGTAAATTCTTCAAAACTCATGTACAATCAGTCTCAAAGCTCATGTACACTTAGTGTCAAAACTCATGTATGAGTCTCACCCTTGCCAATGATGCTTGCAAAACAAACAAAAAATTATAGATAATGACAAGCACTAGTTAACTAGATCACAACTTCAAACCTTGAAAGTGATATGACGGGTGGGAAATGAGGCCCATGAAATGAGATTTGACCATTGAATGAGAGTGAAACCTCTCTAACCTTTCTAAATGGGTCTCCCTATATTTTTAAAACCTTTCTTAGTCCCTAAATGGAACCCTTATACTGTTACATGATATTGGTAAAGTGCCATTATCTATGCAGGATGGCAAAATGAAGTACTTGGAAGATGTACATCATGTTCCAAATATTACAAAGAACCTAGTTTTATTGGAAAAATGGTTGAGCAGGTGAGGTTTAATTCTCAAGGATATTTTGTGGAAGGCTTCAAAAATTAGTGTCACTTGGTTGCTATTAACGGGTGTGTACATCCCCTAGCATTTTGGCATTAGCTTGGGTGTGAACACTCCCTAGCATTAGTAGCATTAGCTTAGACTAATGAGTTGTGAGATTTGGTTATTATAAGATGTCATATCAAGAAGTGGTTACAAGAGAGATAGAGAAGATTTAAGATCTTGTGGAAGTTATGGGAGCCCAATAGTCACATTAGTAGCCCAATAGTAACATGGGTAACCCAACAGTCACATGGGTATTCCAAGAGTCACATGGTTGGATGGCTATATAAATACACTCTTGTATGCAAAATTGGACATGACACGATATGATATGATATGACTATTGTATGGCAATGATTCTTACATAGGATTCTTGTACACACAATATGTGATACTTGCATATGGAATACACTATGATGTTATGTTGTCATGCTTGTATGTTTATCTTGTTCTTAATCCATGCCCCCTACTCCATGCTCATGTGTACATGTGTACTCCATGGCTATGTATGTAGGCATCTGTTCCCTCGTCTTGGCAAGGATCATGCTAACACTCACATGGATCATTTCCCCTCGTGTAAGGCTGCCATGGTAGCACATGAATCAAGAACACTCAAGAAGGACACAATGTTTGGCATAACACTTTCAAGTTGCATTCTGTTTAAAGAATCTAGAGCTTTGCTATCTTGCCCATGTTGGGTGTACACCGCAATCATGGCATTCTAAGAGAGCGTTCGGACTGAGCATTTGGCCAAACAAACTCCTCGCACTATCAACGCTCACACATTTACTGTTCTAAGTTTTCGTGCATGTAAGAAGAGGCATGGTTGGAATTCTTGCAGGCACAACTTTGTCAGACCATGCCTAGGTTTACTCCACGAATTGGCCTCTCTTCAGTGCTATCTGGGTGCATTGGTAGAACGAGGGCTTGAACCACAAACATTGATCATTGATCTTGTTGCCCTTCTTCTTGTCCTTTGTCCACTCAACAATTTACTATAAGCAATCCCAATTGGTTAAAGTAATGTGAGGAATGTTCAAAAAAAGAAGAAACTTCAAAACAAAGTCTATCTATTGAGGTTATGTATGTGAATAGGTTTTTTTAAAGGTGATGACCTTAGAAATTAAGGTTTGTAAGGTTTTTAACAAAACCACAAAAACTTTTGAAAGATGCCTTTACAAATTTTACATGCTAGCTCCTTGCGAAACAAGTGCAGGAGGAGTAGCAGTCCCATTCGCAAGGGCAAGGGCCCGCTCGGCAGCGCTTCCGAAATCATTGCAGATGGAGATCCCGTTCACACCCCATTCTTGGTTGGCGTCATCAACAAGTCCTTTGCCTTGTCGAAAAGGAGACACAACTGGTGAAGGTGTTACAGCCGGGGTGGTGGAATTCGGAGAGGGTGGCGCAGAAGCTTGGACCTTTGAGTGTTTCTCTGCGCGAATGATGGAAGGCCCTACGATGTTTGAGGGACACCTGTGAGAGACCCTGAGAGGGAAGCATTCAATAAAGATTGAAGCGGTGAGTTCAAATACTGGTTTGAGTGAAGAGTTTAAGGATCTGAAGGCGAGCTGGTGGGCAACAGAAGGATGGAGGGATGGGTTGAAACTAGAAAGGACAGCGGGGGTAAGGGAATGCTGACACAAGATCACTTGATTCAATGGGAGCAATCTAGGAAGTGTGGAGTAGGGCAAATTGGGGGTTGCCCCAACAATACCCCCAGCCTGGGCCAAAGCTAAATCTGATACATCAAGCTTAGCCTTCTAGCCGCCATCAGAAGTGGCCATTTTACAATTAACTTGATGGCCATCAATGGTCTTGGTAGCCTCTTTGAGGACCTTTTTGGCATACTGTGTAGATTTGTAAATAATGACCCTCCAATGCAGCTACAGAAACACAGCCACAACCCATCATCAAGAAGAAAAGAAGCACTTAATGATGCATAATAAAAATATCAAGAACATCAAGAAACACTCCAATCTCCCTTGTCATGGGGTTTTGAGAAAAGTAACAAACATCATGGTGGGTAATCTAGAATCAAGAAAGAATCATGCATGCTACTAATCTCTCTTCTTTTGCAAGAAATGCATAGGGATTAGGCATTTGGCTTCTAAGCAAAAGCTTGTGGGCAATACTTCCGTTTTGAGGAAGATATAATAGTTGGAAATGCCCTTGTTAATATGTATAGATCATGCAGTAACACTTGATGCTATCCTCACATAGTGGAGGAGGATGATTATATGTTCTTTGATGTAGATGTAGCCATGGCCGATGACGCACATGGGATACTAGATGTGACGACGCTTATGTCATTGAGGATGATACGCTTATTATGACTCCTTATTGGGAACCTTGGAATAATGCCTTTCCATGCACGAGAAACACATATAAGCAAGAGGTTTTTTATAACTAAAGTTAAGATCAAGCAGCCTTGTGTCTGAACGGCAAGAACCTTGGTATTGCACCAAGATCTACTTGGTGGGAGCACACTTGGTCTTGCGCTAGTGTGGTGCACTAGTGTAGGGGCTTAGATCAATTCAAACACTAAAAGTGGGGAGAAAAAGAAGAACACAAATATGCAATATGACATGTTGGCTTTGATGATCCAAAATCATATATGCCTACTGCATGGAGTACATGGAATACATCCTTCACCTCCATGGCAAACTTAAGGTGGATGATCTGATGAACGTGAATGGTAAGTAGTTGGCCAATTCTTGAAGTATTGTCTTGAATTATGATGTCAATGGAAAAATGATAATAATATTAAAAGAATGAAGCATGAGAGGGTTCAGGAGACGCTTAGCTGGGATACTATCAAGACAGCTATAAGCCCCAGTGAGAAGGCATGAGGTCCAGATGAAGCCTAGCGAGGTCTCGATCGGATCGAGGAGACGCTTAGCTGGGATACTAAGGAGACACCTGTAATGTTGAGATTCAAGCTCGATGTCAGCTTGTGCTAGTTGGACTATGTGCTGGCATGTTAGGTAGTAACATGTGTGAGACGTAAATGACCGTGTCCAGTTGGTCATAATGTGTGGACATTAGCTAGGGTTAGCTGTGTGTGGACACAACACATGTAGTGTGTTGTAGGTTATGGGTTATGGCTTTATGCATTGTGTGAGAAGGGAGATGGCTTCCCTCTATGGTTAGGGTTTGATAATACATAAGGGTGTGCTCTTGTGTGTGTGTCTCCTCTCCCTTTACCTGTTTTACATCATGGTATCAGAGCCTGGTGCTCTCTATTAGGATTTATGAGTGAGTGAGAGAAGAGGGAGAAGAAGCCATGAGAAGAAAAGCTGTGAAGCTTGCCATTGGAGCTGTGAAGCTTGGAGCACACCGATTTTCATCAAATCTGAGAGCTTGGTCTGTCGGGTAAGGACTACTAAACATCCTTGAGCGGATTGCAGGTGCCAAAACACAAACAACACCAGATTTGAGTTGGCCAAAGTAAAGAAAAATTCTGTTTTGCAGGCTCTCTATTGAAGCTTGAGTGTGGTGAATGTATGAGGCAAATAGTTGCAAATCTGAAAAAGAATCATGTATCTGGCAAATGGGAATTTATTGGCAACTCATGTGCAAGCCCTACATTGAATTTGGAGCAAAGTTGTTGCATATTAGTGAGTGAAAATTCACTGTTTTGAAGCCCTCACAAAAACAGAGAAGTGAGGTCCATTGTTGATGAAATTGGAGCTGGCCTCTTGCAAAAATCAAGCAATTGGTGGATTGTGCACATGCCTTGGAGTGTTAGGTAACTATACATGCCTTCAATTACCACTACAAACTCACCAAATCTCTCCTAAAGTAGGCGGCATAGATAGTAGTCAAGAAACAAAGCAGTTTTTTCTATATCTTGCAAAGTGGAGGCCAAATTCTACTTTGGTGATTGATTAGTCCCAAAATTTACTTAGAAACTTTGTGGTACACACACCTGAGAAGATTAATATGTGGTTGGTTGGAGCACTTATGCATTATGGAGCTAATTATGAGGATATTAAACAGGCTATCTATAGTGATTAGTGAAACAGGCTGTCTATAGTGATTAGTGAAACAGAGGGTCATTAATCGGCTAATTACTCTCTCGACTTTTACAATTTTTCTAATTCCTTTTACATGGAGTTAGTAGATATCATTGCTAAGCTAATGAATTCTTGGTCTCTCAATTTGGACAAGAATCAAAAGAATTAGAGCACTTTTACTACTAGTTTTACTAGTTTTTCTCAAAACAGAGAAGGGGATTTGATATTTTTGGTATGTACGCACCTTGGTTGGTGTTGATATGCAACATTAAACTTGTTTAGGTGTCAATGCAAATTATCCACACTTGATTGAACCACTACATTACAATTTGAAGCCTTGAAAAGCGCACCAGAACAGGGTAGTTTGGATTGCGTATGCTAGTTCAATTTGAATGCAATCAGTTTGATTTTCTACATCAACAATGAAGTTCGTTGAGTACTTTGGAGTATTTGGAACACTTATTAGAGTGTGGTTGAACTGAGGAAGGCTCCTTTACAGAATTGGACGTGTGCGGAAGGTGCATTTGCATTGAGCAAATATGTTAGACAACCCAATACAGATTGTGGGTGAGAAGTTGGATAGAAAGAACTTCCAGGCATGGAAGTACAAGATTAAAAGCTTTTTGAAGGGAAAAGGATTTTGGAACCTTGTTATAGGTGCGAAGTGAGAGCTAGAACTACCCCGACAATCTACACAACAACAGGTTATAGCTCATAAGCAATGGTCAGAGAGAGCATACAAAGTTTTGCATTACTTGTCTATATGTATCTCGGATGCTATACTCATACATATACATGATGCTAGAATCCCAAGGATGCATGGGATACATTGGTAAAGCTGTTTGATACAGATACTAGTGCTCATAAGTCTCAATTGAGACAACAGATTCATAATGTGGAGCAGAAAGGAAGGAGTATCCATGATTATGTTCAAGACATAAGAAGTATGCAGATGCATTGGTAACTATCAATGCCCCCATGCCTGATGATGATTTGGCAACTATCAATGCTCCCATGCCTGATGATGATTTGGTAGACATTGCCTTGCGTGGTCTTGGCAAGGAGTACAAGTCTTTTGATACATCTATTTATGTTCGGAGTACAGGTTTACCAGATTTTGATGAGTTGGTTTCACTCTTGCTTGTTGAGGAAATCAAACTCAGTGACTCTTTTCATGATGCATCTACTAGCCATGATCATAATGGTAAGAATCAGGCTTTCTATTCACAAAGGGGATTTAGAGGCAGGGGAAGATTTGCATCACGAGGTCGTGGTAATGATAGTGGATTAATATGCAGGCAAGAGGCATTGTTAGTGGGCTGCCTAGATTAATCAAGTATGATGAGAATATGCATGTCTGTGATGCTTGCCAGTTTGGAAAGCAAGCAAGGTTGCCATTTCCTAAAGAAGGCAGCATGAGTAGCAAGCCACTTGAGATAGTTCATAGTGATGTATGGGGTCCTGCACAAAACCCATCCATTAAAGGTAGCTTGTATTATGTGACATTCATTGATGATTTCAGCACAATGACTTGGATTTACTTTTTCAAAGAGAAAAGTGAAGTGTTGGGAAAGTTTATGGACTTCAAAGCTTTTGTATAGAAGCAATATGGCTCTTGGATAAAATGTTTGAGGATAGATGGAGGTGGTGAATACACCTCACATGCTTTTGAGAATTTCTTGAGAAAGCATGGCATAAGAAGGTAGTTAACCTGTAAGTATACACCTCAGCAAAATGGTGTTGCTGCTGAGAGGAAAAATAGAGTCATTTGTGATGTGGCCAGGGCGATGCTCAATGAAAAGAGCATGCCAGATTATTATTGGGTAGAAGTGTGTGCCATAGCGGTGTATGTACTTAATAAGACACCCATAGCAGCCATACATGGAAGTACACCTGAGATGCATCTTACAGGTTTTAGGCCAGACATTGGACACCTCAAAGTGTTTGGTTGCATAGCTTATGTGCATGTGCCAGACAAGAGAAGGAAGAAGTTGGATCCTAAGGCAGAAAAGTGCATTTTTGTTGGGTATGCACAGGATTACAAGCATATGAATGTTACAATCCATAAACTAGGCAAGTGGTTATCTCACGAGATGTGGTGTTTGATGAACTTGCTAGTTGGTACAAGGCAAAGGATAAGGGTGCCATTGATTCCGTTGATGCTAATCTACATGTGAACTTGCCACAAGCAAGTTCTATTTCTATGTCTGGGCCAGGAGAGTCTGAGAGTAGCACTATATGTCCATGGTCAGGACGCTTGAGACATGAGAGTGTGAGCACTGGGAGTAGTGTTGTGGATAAAGGGAAAATGAAGGTTGAAGGAATTGACATTATAGGTTATGAGTCGTCAAGTTCAGAAAGTTTGGATGAGGAACTTGGCATACCAGTTTTACGCACACCAGGTGCAAGGCAGGATAGATATGTGCCTCCACATGCTAGAGTGACAGGTGTTCAGAGTGATCTGCATGCATTGTGGAGATCCCCAAGGGTCAGGTATCCAATTGAGAGGTTGACATATCGTGAATTTGCTATGCATTACGCATATATGACCTCTTTGGTGAAGCATGTAGAACCTACATGCTATACAGAAGCTATTGGGAAGCATGTATGGGAGAAGGTAATGGATGTTGAGATGGACGCATTGGTTCAGAATTAAACTTGGGATTTGGTTGCCTTACCACAAGGAAAAAATGTCATTGGTTGCAAATGGGTTTATAAGGTGAAATGAAAATCAGATGGTTCCATTGAGTGCCATAAAGCGCGGTTGGTAGGCTAAGGGTTATGCACAAACCCAAGGCTTGGGCTATGATGAAACATTTAGTCCAGTTGCAAAGATGGGAATAGCAAGAGTAGTCATTGCTATGGCTGCAGCAAATGGTTGGGAAATGCATCAAATGGATGTGAAAATTTCTAAATGGTGATTTACAAGAGAAAGTTTATATGGCACATCCAGAAGGATATATACACCCGAGGTAGCCCACTCATGTATGCAGATTAAGGAAAGCATTATATGGTTTGAAGCAAGCACCTCGTGCTTGGAGTGATAAGATAAGCCGATATCTTATCTCCCTTGGATTTCAAGTTTCTTTAGCAAATTCTTCACTCTATGTGAAGAAAACAGATCATGGGATTGTCTTACTTGTCATCTATGTGGATGACTTTGATTGTCACAAGAGATCATGCTACAGATGTTATGCATGTCAAGAAGGCATTAAGTGGGCAGTTTGACATGAAAGACTTGGGTGAGTTGAGATATTTCTTGGGTTTGAAGTAAACAAAGACCATGCAAGGACATGGTTAGTGCAACACCATTGGATATGTTGGCAAAATATGGGATGACAGGGTGTAAGTCAATGAGTACATCTTTGGAGCAGAATGTGAAGCTGCAGGCTGATTTTGGTGAAGATTTGGATGATCCATCTATGTATAGAAAGATGGTTGGTAGTCTTATTTACCTGACTATCACATGCCCGACGGATCTCAGTTATGCTGTGGGGCTAGTAAGCCAATTTATGCAAAGCCCCATATACATTGTGTGTTGTGTGCATTCTTGCTTCTTCTTCTCCAAGCTTTGTGTGCTTTCTTGCAACCCTAATTCCAACACATACTTCTCTAATTGATAATAATGTGCCACCTTTTGTTGTGGTAAGCCTAATTGAGAATGATGTGCCACCTTTTGTTGTGGTAAGCCTTAATATTGTGCTTGAACTACAAGACAATGCTTCCATACACGCGTTCGATACACGCGATAAGTTACGGGTGCGTGTATGGTCGCGCATGTATATGAGTAATATTGGGCGCGTGTATATGGGCATCTAAATTCGCGTGTATATTGAGTTCATAAATGCGTGTAACAGAGCATGTATATATACATAAACACTGTGTTTTAGACGCAGATATACATGCTTTATTACACGCGAGAGCAAATATTATTTAAGAAAAAATCCATACCTTTAAAAAAATATAAACCATCTCATAGTACATTACAATATATATCATTACACAATCCCACTACATGCATTTACAACAATATATATTCAAAAAGAATCATGAGATGATAATTAGAAGACAACATATACAATAGAATTGTGATCAATTTACAATGATACAATGATGGATTGGTTAGGATTCGATCTCATCTTCAATAAGATCCATCCTTGTTGCCAAACAATCAACATCAATATCCATTTGATCAATTTGTAAGACTATGATTAAATTTATTCCACTATCAATATTATGTCCATTGATAATGGTACCAATACCTTGATCATCCTCATCAACATCACCACCATCATCAATGGTAGGGTCATCCTCATGATCATGAGAAATGACACGCTCATCCTCATTATGATGATCATCTCTTATTTCTTGATCATCAATCACAATATCTTCATTGGCATGTTCGACATCATCTTCATTGCGGCCTACTACATCCTCCATATCCTCCATATGAGTGAATGTATTGTACATCACTTTGGAACGTGATGCAACAGGGATGAGGTACCACCATTTAGTGTCATGCACTATTGACAGATAGATAACCTACTTAAATACACATACTGCAATGTATTAGCATATCAAAAGTCAAGGGGTACACGAGCTTAGATATATATGTACATGAAATACATTAGTAAAAAAATGCATACCTACTCACATTGTTGTGGCTATACAAGCCTATCTTTCTTTGTTTGCCACAAAACTTTGTAGAGTCAATAGTTACATAGCCACTTGCATGGCGTTTTATCGTTGTATTAGGCCCTTTTTCCACAATGTTCATTTGCTATTTGACATCCAAAACATACAAAAAGAAGCGACGAAAGTCAAGCCTAAATATGTCTTGGATTGTGCCACAATAATCATCCATTTTTCCATTGGCTCCCTCAAAGCTACTAATGACACCGCAATCTTGTGTATTCCTCTTAGCATCAATTCTTTCTGTTCCAAAATGCTTTCCTTTACACCATATAGCATTGAACATAGTGCACTCGACCAAAATAGAAGCAATATTTGTGTAAGAAATGTGAATAAATATTAAAAGCAAATCACTTACAACTAATGCAAAACATTAGTTCTATGTACCTTTAACATGCATCCTTGTGCATACTCCCATTCTTCCGCCGTGATATGCAGCCCCCCGTCTCTCTCTGCTCTCTCCATTTCCTCATGCAACCAATCAACATGAATATCATTCGAAAGTGTTGCTAGATGCTTAGGGTACACCTTACGAGAGCCATGTTGCCTCTGAAAGAGAGCTCTTTTTGCTTGCCTTCTTGTCTTTGCATCCTCATATCTTGTAACCCATCTGCTCATCACATCACTATTAAGAATGCAAGTGAAATTGAGATCAGCAATTAATGCTCTGTCAATTACTTTTCTCTATCCTTTTCTATGAGGCACAATAGAGGTCATCCTCAAGTCCTCTGGCCATGCTTCCTTTGGGCCTTGCACTTTGCCTCACAAAGTCTTTTAAGATCTTCATGAAGCATTCTAGAAAGAACATCCAACGTGCATGCACAGTCCCGTGCTGTCGTGATGTGTGCGGTATAGCCAGGAAAGTACGAGACTTCTAGCTGTGAGAGTAGGTACCAAACCTAACAAGGAAGCTCACACACAAAATTTTCCAAGGAGTATTGGAGATCTCCATTTTTTTAATGACATATACATGTGTCAATCACCTAACACATCCTTGAATTCATCCTGATGATTGCACAAAACTGTATACCAAATGCTTGTCCCTTTTTAGGCATAGATTCACTGGCTCCTTTTTCCAAATCCTTCAAGCCAATCACATGCAGGCATAGCTTAACCTTCGAATATTTCCAACATACATGTGTCCATTCACATTCCATACATCCAGTATCATTGATTTCATCCTTTCAAGATGTCCTTTATCACCTGAAAGCCTGCTTTTAAATTCTAACATCATGCAAACAAAAGATAGCATATGGCATAACTATACATGCTCATGAATTCCAAAATTGGATCGAGTAGAAGTAGAACCAACTTCCCACGGCTTGAATATATTTTTGATGCCTTTTTCCCACAATTCTCCAAGTTCCAAAGCCTTTAAATTTTTCTCCAAAGCCTTTCTCTCATTTTCTAAATCCTTAAGGATTTATGAGATATGCCCTTTTTCTAAAAAAAAGTAGAACAAAGAAAACACTTATCTGAACGAGTGAATTTTCTTTTTGATTTTTATTTTTGCTAATCTCAAAGTTGCCTTAGCACACACGCGATGGAGATCGCCTCAGTACACATGCGATGGAGGTCGCCTCAGTACACATGCGATGGAGGTCGCTTCAGTACTCACACGATGGAGATCGCCTCAGTACACACACGATGGAGGTCGCCTCAGGACACACACGATGGAGGTCGCCTCACAGAAGATAGCTCGATGGAGAAAAAAAAACATGAAAATGGTTGAAGCATCTCTTCATATAGCTCTCAATTCCCTCTTCAATTCTAGCACCTACACGGTGTAAACAGTAGAAATATTTTTCGTTTAAAATTAACTGGTAGATAGATGCACTGGTTTTTTCTGCAGAGTTCTCCCCCTTCTCCCTGATATGCGCCGTCCGTCCCAACTCTGGTTATTTCCCTTTTTTTTTCCCGCAACAAATGCGGCGCCTCACCACCTTTTGCAGCTTAAGAATCGGAATTCCATTTTAAAAAAGTTGCGCTCGTTTATAGTTTGCATAACATCCAGAAATTTCCCCAAGGTATTCCTTTTTATACACGTAGGCTGCCACCCGCCCGTGATTGTGTGATGTTCAATTCATTATCGATTTCTCTTTGTTTTAAAGATCACCATGACACAAGTGGTGGCAGTGCTCATGACCTATACCTTGCTCTCTTGTTTCAATCACTGCTCAGAATTTCCCCTTCTTGCTCTCTCGGCAGCCTCGGCAGCTTTCATGAGGATTTGAGCAGTCTCCTGGCCAGTATTGGCCACCATATTTGCAAAAAGATGATCTCCCTCCTCAAAAGATTTTTCTGCATGTCGTAAAAGATTTGCTGGAGAGTCAAACTCCGAAATGTGCCCCGCATATGCCAAAACCAAGAGTCTATCACAATAAATGACAGTGTTGATTCTGTGGGCAATAGTAAGAACTGTGCACCATTGCAACTGCCCATTTATATAGTCAAAATCTGCCCACACCAGCTCTGGACCAACAAGCTGAGAGAAGCTCTTTTTGATGGCTCGACGGACTTGGATGAGTTCTCGCAACACTGGCTCCCACTGAATTTCTTTTAACTCATCTGGCATCAAACCTTTGCATTTCCATACATGTTAAGAAGGGTGTTCCCTACTACAAGGTCCACCATATGCATAAAACTCCATAATTCACACCACACTCATGTACAAAAACTCCTAGATCTAGCCCAGCCTCAGCTCGTCTTATTGAACCTCATTTACAATATGAACATATGTACATGGCATCATATAATGACTCGTCATGGCACTTAACTCATGCATCTGGATTTGTATTTGATGGCCTCACATGCATGGTTTCACACCATAGACGTGCCATGGCACGACATCCACCCCCTCTAAACCTGCGCATCCTCTGGTATGTGCCAAATCATCATCAAGGTCCACATATAACTGGATGTCATCTTCATCTTCTGCATTACTAGGAAGATCATCCTCTTCCTCTTCAACCATATCCATACTACCACTGTCAAGCCTCTCATCCTGAGTCTCTTGTGAATCAAAAGGATCATTATCATGCCTTCTTTTAAATATCTTGATTCTTTTGCCTGCCACAAGATTCTTTATTTCTGTTCCATCAAGCTCACACAGAGTATACGTGGCACTTCCATGCACATGCTTGACAATGTAAGGGCCAAACCATCTTTTTGCAAATTTTCTTTGAACAGTGAATTGGTTGTTAAGGCTACTATCATACATTAGAACCCAATCACCTTCTTCAATAGGTTTTGGCCGGAGTCTGTGTCTACTATCAAATCTTTCTTTATTTTTCAACCTTGCATCTTTCAAGCGAGCTTTAGCAAGCTCTACATCTTCAGGCCTCCTCTCCAACTGTCTTATTCGCAATGCAAGGAGGTCATCTCTGCTCAATCCTTCCACCCAAGGCAATACATTCCAAGTTAGAACTACTTCTTCAACTGGCATCACTGGCTTCTGACCATACATTAATTCTGCAGGCATGTATCCTGTCTCACTGAGCTATGAGTTGTACGGTCAGCCCACAAGGCATATGGTAGCAGCTTTGGCCACTCTCGCATTCTTTCTCTGCATGCCTTAGCCAAAGCTTTAATGATTGGAGGATGTCCTCGCTCACTTTTCCCATTGCCCTCAGGATTGTAAGCACAGGTTAGGGACAGTTTGATACCAATTCTAGAGAAGAATTCCCTTGCTTCTTCAACATCTAGCTCACCCCTATCAGCTGTTATTTTCCCAACACAACCATACCGGCAGATCACATCTTCCAATAGAAATTTGCATACTGTTTCCGTACTCTTTGTTCTAAGAGCACGCCCCTCTACCTGATTTGTCAAATCTTCTCTTGCAAGTGCTATATATCGCATCTGCCAAATTCCCAAAGGCATTGTAACTAGATCCACTACCCATTTCTAGTGCATGGCAGGTGGGTAGGTTGGTTGCAAGCCATCACGATGCCGTACATTTGAGTACATTTGGCATACCATGCATGTTTCCACATATTGGGAAATATCCTTGTACATTCCTTTCCACCAATATTTTTCCTTTATTTTGGTAAAGGTGGCCCACACACTTCTATGTCCAGCCCAGAGACTCTCATGGAATTCTTTCACAAGCTTTCCTTGAGTCTCTTTATCACATATGACTCTCTGTGGCATAGCATTCCTCTGCTTAGGATGCTTCCAGAGGTACCCATCCTTTAGGAAATAACCATATGCTTTTCTGCGGATCCTCTTAAATTCTGAGTCAGACCAATTTTCTTGCCTTGTCAGAGTACTCAAATATTGACCAATAAGCAACCAATCTCCTTCATATATTTCCTCAATAAAAGACTCAAGTGCATTTGATAGGCAAATATGGTCCCTTTTTGCATATGCTGTAGTATAGAACTTTGTACCCACATCATCAATGTCACTAATCATCTCTTTCTCATCTTCATACGTGGCTCTTGATAGCATATCTGCAACTGGATTATCTTTTCCCATAATATGCTCAAACTCAGGATTTAGTGACTTGATATAAGCAATCCACCTAAGCATAGCAATATTTGGAGTGGTACAACTTGCTATCATCCCAAGAAGTGGCAAGCAATCAGTTTCCACAAGTACAGATGCCCCAATAAGATATTCTTTTTCACATTTTAGAGCAGTGACTATTCCCCATAACTCTCTCTTGATCTGTGGATACTTTCGTTGTCGAAAGCTTAATACCTTTGCTCCAAATCTGATTACATACCTGTGATCATCCTCATCATCTTGCCCTACTGCCCATCCTATCCCAGTAGGACTAGTATCAACTGTAACAATCACAGGCCTGCCACACTCATAATCTGCCTTTCTTAGAGTCGGTGATGATTGGAGCAAACATTTCAGCTTCCGCATAGCTTTAATATGTACTGCACTCCACAGAAATTTTTGATTTTTCCTCAAAAGTTGATAAAGAGGATCTGCTACATGCGCATAATGTGGGATCCAAATAACATAAAAGACACATGCTCCAAGAAATCTCTGCAGCTCTGTAACATTAATGCATGTCTCTTTCATTCTTTGTATTGCATCTATCTTGGCTGGACAAGGTCGGTGTCCACTAGTACTACAAAGATGTCCCACTATTAGCACTTCACCAACTCCAAACACTGATTTCAGCCCAGATAAAGTAAGATTCACTTCTTCAAGCCTGGATAGAATCATATCACAATCCTTTATATGATTCGCCACAAACTTGCGGCACCCTTTTGAATCCAAATCCTCATCTTTGTCTTTCTCATCACAGCCCTTTATTGGCACATCATCCAAAAATGGCATAGTTTTTTGTGGTATGAAGTCTCGTAAGACTTTATTCATTCCATTCATCATATGTGCTACTGAGTTGGTGGCTCCCTGTGGTAAGGTACACATCCTTACTAATCCCAAAGGAGTTCTCATTGTGGTCAAGTCCCTGCTTTGTATATCCAGCTGGAACTGATCATATCCCGAATATAGATCACCTATGGAGTATATAGCTTTCCCAGCAAATGCTTCTACAAACTCATCCACAATTGGACTTGCTCCCACATTCCTGATTGTGACTTTGTTTACAGGTTGCATGTCTTGAATAAAGCGCAATGTACCATTTTTCTTTGGTACAGTAAACCATCTGTTGGAATATGGGGCACATGATGGCTCCAAGATTCCCATCCTGATCTTTTCTTTTAGTAATTCCATCAGCTTTGGCAAGAGAGCCTTTGGTACTGGAATTGGCTGCAGGTTCCAGGGCACATGTGGAACAGTAAAGATCACCATTGGTGCTGTTACACTTGGATCAACAGAGCCTATCTCATGCGGCTGAAAAGCAAAGGCTTTCCCATGTTTTACAAGCATCTCCTCAAAGCATTCCCTTTCAACTGGCAACAGAAAATCCTTCTCACCAATCTTTAGCTCTTTTAGAGTTTCTTGAGTAAACTTATGCCCAATTTTCTTCGGATCTCTAAGATTTGGTTGCATAGAAGCTTCATCTATCTTCTCCTTGCTTCCTGGTGGCAAAGGCAAGGCAACTGGTTTCACCTTCTTTGCAACTGTTTTGTACTTTGTATCAACATGAGCATCCATCTCGCAATTCATGTTTTTACATTCCACTCCCTCGAATTCCTGGATTATATCATACATCTCCACAGATGACACCTCTATCATTTCATTTCCACCCTGTAAGCATGCTCTTCCCATATCAAGAAGCACATCCATATTATCTACAAATGACATTTCATCAAGCACCCCTGAAATAAACTCATTCTTCTCCAAAAAACCACACTGCTCAAGACTTTTTTGTTCATTTTGTATATGTTTTCGCATGCCATGCTTCAAGTCCTTGCTTTTTACAAAAACCAGTGACCCATAGCTGGAGAACCCCTGAAAATTTGCTGAAAAGCTATTTACATTGATTGAGTCCTGCGAGAACTCATTTTCCCTGTACCATTGGAATCCCACTTTACAATGGCACCTGGCCAAAATCCCTCATTTCCCTGTAATTCATGAATTCTCTATTTATCTTTGGGAGTGACTGTGCCCGAAGAGACTCACGATTCCTTTCATGGTTAATACAAACTGTCAAAAACTGAACAGCTTTTTTGCCATCTTTACTCCTTATTCTTGCATATGCTGAACCATCATCCAAAACCTTTGTTTCCATCCTTACAGCTGTAATGTAGGGTTGCCCAAGAATGAGGGGATATGATGACATCTCCTGAACAAAGAAGTTCTGATCATCTTTCACATCCCCTATAGTTACCCTTACATTTGGACATGCTGCATAAAGCTCTCCAGATGAGTTATTAGCTGCTTTAATCATCCACCCATGATCCACATCCATTGGCCACTTACATTTGTTGTAGAGATTTTTAGCCATAAGATTTATTTCAGACCCATGATCAATTAGAGAGACATATGGCTCTTCCAAATCACCTATCTTGACAAGGGTTTCAGTAGTTGCTCTTGCCCAATGACTCCTGGAGTAATGACTTTTTGTAAGAACTTCTTTTTCATCATCCTCTTCCACAAAGCGCACTTGTCGTGCCCCATCAGCAGAGTGATTACATTCCACCACATTTTCTCTCTCTTCCTTTTTCTGTACCTGTACTCCATGAGTCTTGAAAGTGCTTGCCTCCCCTTGTGATGGAATAGATTCAATTATGGACTGCCTTTTCCTTCGTATAATATCAATTATCTCATCATGAAATTCTTTCTTTGCAATCCCCAAAAACTTCCCCTAGTGTAAATTCCACCCTGCTGTTTAGAATCCTCTCTTCAAGCACCTTTTTAAGATCTGTTGCAGCTTCAATATCAGATTGAAGCTTGTAGAGTGGACTTTTCCCTTTACCCTTCTCCTTTTCATGCTTCATTTTTGCTGGCACTTCTTCCATTGATACTTCCTGTGGAGGTCTGCTATGCGGTGGAGGCATTTGTGATGGCCCAGAATCCTTCTTTTCACTTCCACGTGTAACTCTTTTTGATAGCCCTCCTTCCTCATTTTCCCTTTTTCGCTTCTCCTCTACCTGTGCCTCATTATTTTGGCATTTGGCAATATAGGCATGAATAGATAAAGAATCCACAGGCTCCTCCCAGCCAGTCTCAAGACGTATACAATCACCTGCCTCATGCAAAGCTTGCTTAGACACTTTCTTTGACGCAATTAATTCCATTGTTGATGGCCAAAAATCCTCATTCTCATAATCCTCATCATTCTCAAATCCCTGCTTTAATTGACCAACCTTTAATCCATAGGTTGCTGCCTCAACCATAGAAATGGCATGACTAGTAGCCATATCCTCTACCAGCTTTTTCATCCCTCCTTTCCCAAAGTTTGTACTCAATGGAAGACCAGTCTCTGTAAGATGGATTTTCCCATCTTTGAAAAACACAAGTTGATTTTTAAGAGCTTCTTTATAGCTAGCACAATCCTTCTTTGCATGTTCTGGGTCATCACACCATATGCATCTATATGTAAACCCTTCTTTGCTTTGAGGCCTTTGCATAGAAGCCTGCCCCAATGGTAGACCCTTTTCTTCAATCCTGGACATCTTCAATTTTAGGTCACGCATACCCTTGATAAGCTCATCCATCGGCCCATCTACCTTTGGAATTGTAGCAGCTGGTTTGGGTAGATTCTCAGGGGTAACAGCAGTTATGGGGGTTGCAGAGCCCATCACCATTTTATCCCTCCTCCGCTGCCGCTTTGCTAACATGGTGACTGCATCCTCAACATCATTCCAATCACTCTTTAATCCCTGCTCTGTATCCTTATCCTCAAGGAGGATTTCCAATTTCTCTTGGAGATCTTTCCCAGCTGCTTGTAAGAAGAGCTCTGTTTTTTCTCTATCCAAAGTTGTACGTTCTATCCTTGACAGTTGGGCATAGCGCTTCTCAAACTCTCTTAGCAATTCTGTGGCAGAAATTCCCATTTTAGGTTTTGTGACCCATTCCAAGAAAGTTCGTTTAGTCACTCGCTCAGAATCCTCCATGAAATATTCATCCTTTAAAGCAAGCTTGAACTCCTCCCAATTTCTGCCACCATGTGCTGTCTGCAATCCTCTTATGCGCTCTCTTATTTCAGGAACACATACCAGCTCGAAACTTCGAACCATATCCTCCTCAGTCACCCTGTTTAGCTCCATCTCCTTTATATAATTGCGCAGGTACTTTGTGATGTCCTTCCCATCAAATTGGTCCACCTTTTTCACAATTGATTGTAATGCTTTGGTCGTGGAAATTTGTCCCCTCTCAGCAGCTTGTTGCTGTTGCATGTACATGGTAAACATCTGAAACATCTGCATAACTCTGGGGTCAAAATGAACCCCCTGACCCTCAGAATTCTCAGCCATAGCTTCCCTGTATATTTCACCACACTCTCACCCCAGCAGTTTCACGTCGGGTTCACCAAAAAGCTATCGTGATGTGTGCGGTATAGCCAGGAAAGTACGAGACTTCTAGCTGTGAGAGTAGGTACCAAACCTAACAAGGAAGCTCACACACAAAATTTTCCAAGGAGTATTGGAGATCTCCATTTTTTTAATGACATATACATGTGTCAATCACCTCAACACATCCTTGAATTCATCCTGATGATTGCACAAAACTGTATACCAAATGCTTGTCCCTTTTTAGGCATAGATTCACTGGCTCCTTTTTCCAAATCCTTCAAGCCAATCACATGTAGGCATAGCTTAACCTTTGAATATTTCCAACATACATGTGTCCATTCACATTCCATACATCCAGTATCATTGATTTCATCATTTCAAGATGTCCTTTATCACCTGAAAGCCTGCTTTTAAATTCTAACATCATGCAAACAAAAGATAGCATATGGCATAACTATACATGCTCATGAATTCCAAAATTGGATCGAGTAGAAGTAGAACCAACTTCCCACGGCTTGAATATATTTTTGATGCCTTTTTCCCACAATTCTCCAAGTTCCAAAGCCTTTAAATTTTTCTCCAAAGCCTTTCTCTCATTTTCTAAATCCTTAAGGATTTATGAGATATGCCCTGTTTCTAAAAAAAAGTAGAACAAAGAAAACACTTATCTGAACGAGTGAATTTTCTTTTTGATTTTTATTTTTGCTAATCTCAAAGTTGCCTTAGCACACACGCGATGGAGATCGCCTCAGTACACATGCGATGGAGGTTGCCTCAGTACAGACACGATGGAGGTCGCTTCAGTACTCACACGATGGAGATCGCCTCAGTACACACACGATGGAGGTCGCCTCAGGACACACACGATGGAGGTCGCCTCAGGACACACACGATGGAGGTCGCCTCACAGAAGATAGCTTGATGGAGAAAAAAAAACATGAAAATGGTTGAAGCATCTCTTCATATAGCTCTCAATTCCCTCTTCAATTCTAGCACCTACACGGTGTAAACAGTAGAAATATTTTTCGTTTAAAATTAACTGGTAGATAGATGCACTGGTTTTTTTTGCAGAGTTCTCCCCCTTCTCCCTGATATGCGCCCTCCGTCCCAACTCTGGTTATTTCCCTTTTTTTTTCCCGCAACAAATGCGGCGCCTCACCACCTTTTGCAGCTTAAGAATCGGAATTCCATTTTAAAAAAGCTGCGCTCGTTTATAGTTTGCATAACATCCAGAAATTTCCCCAAGGTATTCCTTTTTATACACGTAGGCTGCCACCCGCCCGTGATTGTGTGATGTTCAGTTCATTATCGATTTCTCTTTGTTTTAAAAATCACCATGACACAAGTGGTGGCAGTGCTCATGACCTATACCTTGCTCTCTTGTTTCAATCACTGCTCAGAATTTCCCCTTCTTACTCTCTCGGCAGCCTCGGCAGCTGTCATGAGGATTTGAGCAGTCTCCTGGCCAGTATTGGCCACCATATTTGCAAAAAGATGATCTCCCTCCTCAAAAGATTCTTCTGCATGTCGTAAAAGATTTGCTGGAGAGTCAAACTCCGAAATGTGCCCCGCATATGCCAAAACCAAGAGTCTATCACAATAAATGACAGTGTTGATTCTGTGGGCAATAGTAAGAACTGTGCACCATTGCAACTGCCCATTTATATCGTCAAAATTTTCCCATGCCAGCTCTGGACCAACAAGGTGAGAGAAGCTCTTTTTGATGGCTCGACGGACTTGGATGAGTTCTCCCAACACTGGCTCCCACTGAATTTCTTTTAACTCATCTGGCATCAAACCTTTGCATTTCCATACATGTTAAGAAGGGTGTTCCCTACTACAAGGTCCACCATATGCATAAAACTCCATAATTCACACCACACTCATGTACAAAAACTCCTAGATCTAGCTCAGCCTCAGCTCGTCTTATTGAACCTCATTTACAATATGAACATATGTACATGGCATCATATAATGACTCGTCATGGCACTTAACTCATGCATTTGGATTTGTATTTGATGGCCTCACATGCATGGTTTCACACCATAGACATGCCATGGCACGACAGCGCATAAAGCAATTTCGTCCACCTAATGCACAATGAGATGTAGTTGGCTTGTGAGAATGGTTCGCGGAAAAGTTTCCTCTACCAAACAAACCACCTCCACTGCCATAACGTGCGCATCATCCAACGTGGCTGGATCAATTGCTTTGGAACTAACATATCTGAAAAACAAATGAATAGTATGTTATACCTAGCCTCATGCACGTTCATTTTGAGAAACTATCAAATCAAAGTGCAAGGTATAATGAAGGGTGATCTGACATGGGTTTTACATACCTCACAAGCTCGCCCATCTTATAAATACATTTTTTCAAACTCTTGTTTACACAATGGTCGATGCTAGTTAGGTAGTATGAACTGCGCACATAAGAGCACATGTATATATGGTTTGAGGCATTACAAAATTTAATTTCAACGTACAAGACTTGGAAAACACTTGGAGTATCTTGTGGCAATCGTGGGACTTCAACCCGTATAGTTACTCAACACCTCTTTTCTTAGTGGTTGTTTGTAAAGGCTCCCTTCAATGATCTCATGCATCCAGTGGGAGTACGCAAAGTAATGATGGCCTGCTTTACTTGCTTCTCCTCTTCCTTTGATATAATCCATGGTGCACGCGGAAGACGAACGTGCCCACCCTTCTCTCGTGTGGCCAAGCTTGACGCATCCGCCTTCGACCCGCAAGTCCTCCCGTATGTTGACATTGTCTCGTTTACCAATAACATGTTCCCAAATACCAGATGCCACATTCTTGAAGATGTGCATGGGATCAAAAAGATGGTTGAGGTCCAATATAGTAGCCAGAAAAAAATGGAGTACCTACAAAAGAGATGCCATGACACGATTGCTCTACGTGATCTTTAATCCAATTAGAGACTACACAAAAGAAGATTCAGGAAACATTGTTGTACTTGTTCATGCCATTTGGAGGAAGAACATATGTAGACTCCCAAATGCGCTTCCAATATTTTGCACGAACTGTTTGTGGAGGAGTGTTACTCTTACTAGCAACATATTTAGGATGATCTGACGGGAGAAATCGATGATGATTATCGAATATGGTCTTACACAAACCATCAGCATACTCATGTACTACAAACAGGACATGCATGTTTACCCGATGTTTTCAAACCTGTTAAAATATAAATAAAAGTTAGAATAATAAAGTCAATAGTTGTAATTAATATAACCAATAGTATTAGAGTAGGGAGTTATTTGAACTCTTACCAGAACAATCGTTGTATCCTGGAAAGTCATGCATTGTCCACATCAACACTGCTTTCAAGTCGAAGTGTCGAGAGGAGGGAGGCCTACTAATGTCCACCACCGCAACACCTCTCCATAGTTCCTCCAACTCATCAATCAACATGGAGATGTGATTCAAGGTAATTCGATGCGCTCGTACAATGCATCCTTGACATAGATTACACATACACTTGATCCTTTGTCCCAACCACACATCGCGCGATTACGGTGATGCATTGTCTCATCTTCACCAGAACTGCTTGAGAAGGTTGATGACATTCTGTGTACAAAAGAGCAAATATAGAATCATAATCAGTTTTTAATCAAAGTATAAATCAAAGTATAAAAAGTATCTGTATCGCGTGTATAACCAGGTGTATCTATGCGTTTACCCTGTGTCAAAATGCATGTATTTACATCACAATGTTAACATACATGCGATTATACATGCGATCATACACGCAGCGGTCAATGTCATACTTAAAACAAAAGCTGTCGCCTACTCCAAAACCCTATCGCTTTCTTCAATTTCATCTTCTTCGTCGTCGCCATCAAAGCATCACGTGTAAGGAGCATACACACGGGTGCACACAAAAGCCAAAAAGGAGACTCACTTGTCAAGAGGTGAGTCAGTTAGTCCTGTCCCTTCCCTTCCTTTTCTTTATACAAATGTCCCTTTTCTTTATGCAAGTGTCTCAGTCCTTTCTTCTCTTTCCTGCAAGTGTCCCATTTCTTTATGCAAGTGTCCTTTTCTTTATGCAAAAGTGACGGTCGGTAGGCGGCCTTTTTTCGGTACTTTTTTCGCAGAATCACGTGTATAATCGTGTGTATGCCTGCATGTACTCTGCTAGACAATTTTTTCACGCGGAGATACACGCAATCCTGGACAAGATTTTACATGCGATACACTTCATGATGCATGATACACTTCATGATACATGATGCATACAAATGGACTCTTTTTGTAGATTCTTCATGGATCCCGATTCTTCATTCGATCCATTTGCATGCGGCACTTGGATGATGGAGATGCTAAATCATTTTGGGCACCACCCTGGCCCACCAGTTGAGCTTACAGAGTATATGTATGTCCATCCTCCTCCTAGATTCCTTGGTATAGTCACCCCGCTCCTCCCAAGTGCCCATGTCACTCCACACCCTTCTGTGCTTGCGAGTCCGGCGAGGAGACGTACCCCTTCCCAGGCACACTCACGTACCCCCTCCCAGGCACCGCCATGTCAGCGCTCATAGCCACCATCACGTACTCCCTCACAGCCACCATCACGCTCACTGTCACGTCCACAGTCACGCACACAATCCTCCAGTCGTGACTCCACTCGTAGTACAGAGGAGAGCAGACGCCGCAGTAGGGAGAGCAGACGCCCTAGTAGGGAGAGTGGGAATGGAGGATGGGGAGGATGCGGTAGATGCTTTGGTTGGGGAGGTGGTATGGCACGCGATAAGAGAGGAGATAGAGGGAGAAGAGTTGGAGGAGACAGTAAGGATGAGGAGGTCGTGAGAGAGGTAGAGGGAGAGATATACTATGATGTGACGGATAGGGGCGGGATAGTGATGGATGCGAGGGGGAAAGAGGTAATGGAATACATGCGTGGGGTAGTATCAAACTTGTATAGAAATTATTTTATTAAATTTAAAGTTCAAAATAGCCAATTAGTTGGGGAGGTGATAGATGTTTTCGGTACCCCAATCCCCCACATGCGACATTCTCGAATGTATGGGGAAGGACGCGAATAAGGGAGATCTGAAGTAATAAAAGATCTCACCTCAAGAAACTCGCGTATGATGATGGGGTAAATCAAGCTGCGGGTGGCTATCCTGCCAAGAAACCTGCTCACAGCTGCCCACAAATGCGAGTGGAAGGAGACAATGAAATGAGCAAAGGGTGGTGTGAAGAGCAAGCAGCATGTGGAGGCAAGACAGATCCAGATGGACATCATTGGATCTTCGCATTTTGGATCTAGAGGCATCGAGTCGTGGGAGGCGGAGTTCGTATCTTGCCACCTTATTGATTTTTTACTTATTTCATTAATATGCTAATTGTTTTAATCTTACAAATTGTGTTGATTATGCTATAACGACAGGTTATGGGGAGGAAGCCCACAGCAGCCCCACGAGACTGCGTGTATGCTCGCCGGCATAGCCAACGTGACATGTGGGCCCTCTTCAGAACCGAGGGACGTATTACGGACCCGCAGTTTGAGATGGCCATGAGACTGTACAGTCGAAAGTTACTTGAAAACTCTAAAAAAATGATTTTGGTTTATTAAATTTTACATTACATATATATATACTTATATATGATATATTACTTGAATAGGCACAAGCTGCTACTGTACCTGCTGATGCTCCTGTCGTCGCTGATGATCCACTTGCTGCCACTGCTCCTACTGTTGTTGGATGTGAACGATAGGGTGAGCACTACTCTTCAGACATGTATACTGATGTGAGCTCATCTGATCATGGAGGGAGCAGCTTGTCTCATCATCTAAGTCTGAGTAGTACTCAGACATATAGTATCACATCTATATTGAGGATGTGGTTGTATATATATTTTTGTAATTGAAGCCATGGGCTTTTTTAGATAAACCAGTTTGATTTTGTATATTTTTGTTTATATTGAAGCCATGGGCTACTTCGACATATGGACTCCCTTGTATATATGTTTTTACATAATGAAAGCCATGGGCTTATTTCAGCACACATAAAATTTTGCTAGTATTGAATTCATGTCTTTCTTAAATCGTGTATTGATGATGTCGTTCTTGAATCGTGGTATTCACAATGCACAAAATGTTCTCCGCGTGGATGGTACAATGCACCAAAAAATAAATCCAGAGAGTGCTATTGGGTGCTGGAATGTTGGAATAGGTTTCAGGCACCAAATACCACTCTCTGGATTTTTATTTTTGCTCTCTGTTCACATGCGAAAAATCTGTTAAACACGAGTGTATCAGTGCAACAAAACTGGTAAAACGCATGTATAAGCCCATGTATCAATGCATCTGACGGGCATCATACACGTGCTTTTACACGCATGTTTGTGGCCGCAATTATACACGCGCTCGTACACGAGCCCGCTACCTTTTTTTTACAAGTCATTTTCCGCGGCTAACAGCGCGGGTATGAGCCCGATCCCTTGTAGTGTTATGCTCTTTACATGCCTTCTATTACTCTTTACATGCCTTCTATTACTCTTTTTCCATGCACGACGAGTCAGCAGACCTTTTCCTTCCCTCATGTTTCTTCTTATGTGTGACCTCCTAATGTTGAGTTATGAGATCCTATTCATTGGAAAACCACATGCTTCGAGGATTGGGATATTGCTTATTCATGCATTGCACTATGTAGATAAAGTATCTACTCCTTTATTCTCCCCATGGTTTAAAGGCATCCTTGTAAGTTCTGTTCACCAATTATTAAAAGTTATAGTAAGACCTTTTTCCCCTATCACCCACAAAGCACTCGCCATCATCACCTAAGTTATAATTACCATGCCCTGGGAGCTTTAGAATAGGATAACTAAACCTAGCAAATCTAGAGAGAGGAAACTCGAGAGTTGTAATATGATCAGTTAATGCACAAATAGAAATAGAATTAAGCTAAGATATTTGACATGTGCATTTATGTGCACAAATATATGCAAGTGTGAAGCAACTTGGTGTAATTAAGCCTATCTAAGGGTAGATCTTTAGTAAACCAAGATGGTGAATTGTGCCATGAAATTAGAGGGAATTACCCTTTGAGATTTTAGTAAGCCAATAAGTAATTTAATGGGCTAGAAAGAGAGAAGATACTAGAGGGTGATGTCCACCTTAACAAACTCGACTAAATTGATAGCATAGAGATGGATGATTCTTATCTAGGAAGTACTTAGAATTACAACCCTTCAAATTATTAGAACAAATGGTTCAATAGTTTTAGATAGAGAAGATTTATATAGAAATTGTGTCTCTTGAAAGGATATTATGTTCAAAAGGCTAAAGAATCAAATCAAAGGAAAAAAATGATGAAGTACATCTCATTTAGAGAAAGAATAAGGCCCTTAGAACAAGCTCATAAGTGCAATTTTCCTACTTCGTTTGGAGATTTGACCAAATAAGTCCTTAAGGATAAAGCCTTACAGAAAGATCAAGACCCTTAGACCAAATTTGTAAGTGTAATTTTTCTCCTTAGTTTAAATATTTGACCAAAGAAGACCTTGAGGAAAAAGACTTAATCCAGATAACCTTTATAAGGGAAAAGGAGAGGTATTTAGATATAAGTATCTAGTTGATCTAGATATGTATTAAGGTCTTAAAAGCCTAAGGCCCTAAGTGAGAGAATATGGTGGAAGTTTAGAATCCCTTTTGGAGACCTAGCAATGGTTATGATTTTAGAAATAAGGGATGTAAAGCCACTATAAGGTTTAATCTAGTATTGATCCCAGTCACTCTTAAGGATGCTAGAAAACTTATAAGGACTCTCTATAAACTCAAGTAATCTCAAAGAACTGAATATTCAGAGACCTCCCCTAAACTTAGCAGTTGGAGGATCTATGATTGGAATTGCCACTTGAGGACTATCATAGGTAAAATTTAGACTAAAAAAGGGTCCTCTGAGCAATGCCATGTCAGTTTTTTGTTAAAAAATGGATAGATGGTTAAAGTTTTACAAATCAAATAAACATTTGTTGGAAAATATTGATTGGGAATCTACTCTTCAAGATCTTTCCAATGATATATAGCATGATGGACAATTTTGCATATTCAAGAAGTTCACGAATTGGTGATGATTTGAAGAATTTGACCATTACTACATTTTTATAGAAAAAACTGACATGGCATTGCTTAGAGGGCCCTTTTTGAGTCCAAATTTTACCTAATGAGAAATCTCATCGGACTTGCAATGGTTTTGAAGATTATTTGATCATGTTTTACTCATTTTCTTATAATTGTTCTAAAATTATTTGCTATGAACAGCTTTGAAGGTACCACATAGGTGTGTGGTTTATTGCGCAGATGTCACTCGAGTGGTGAGTCTTGTCATGAAGATGGTCACCTTAGACCTTGACCCATGTCAATTGGACGTGGGCGTGCTCTTGACAAATACAATTGGTGTGATGGACAAGGAGTGGCTTCGATTTATACTAGACAGAGCACATCTAAAGATTTCAACAAGGAGCAAGGATGCCCAAGATGTGTGGTTGCCATAGAAAGGAAAAAATGCAAAAAGAAGTAACATTTATACAACATCATGTAGACTAAAGATAACTCTTGAGATTTTATTATGGATGGAAAGATTACAATATCAAGGTTTCCACAACCTCTAGGATATGTGTTTCGATATAAACAGAGGAGGTTTTGGAAGCTTCACTCCTACTTTCGATTTTCGTACCATCTAACTTAAAATAGAAATCCCTCGGTACATCACAACGGATCAATTGTATCTCTTGTCGAAGAAAGGCAGATGGCCAATGGCTTTCTAGATTGACCACTACGGGTCTCGACCTTGTAATTGGATGACAACATCGATGCATGTCTTGATCCAAGCTTTCCCAAATGCCTCTCCATAGTCGCCATCTTCTATAACAAAATCACATGCATAATGTTTACCTCCCAATGAAATACTTGGTGATAAAAATAGTAAATACTTAAAAGTAATGGATGCCACCCTAACAGAATTTTCTACAAACACAAACAAACTTTATGTTTTGATTTCACTTGAATGTAACATCTGGTATTCTTACTTTACATTCAATGGCATCTTCTACAAAGGTCCTGTTTGCATCCCATTCCTCCCCCAAAAATTGGTTCATCCAACCATTATAAAGGGATCTCACTTGATATGTTAACTTTGTTTTCTTGTCACCCTCACATGATGCAAAGGCGTTAAATGGTATAAACAAACTCAAATGGACGTCCTTAGAACCTGTTGATGGTTTTATTACTGCATGCATATCTATTCTTATCTTATTCTTGTATGCTACAATGATGTCTGCGCAAGAACAAACCCATTCTTGGCTAGATAATAGTAGTAGTGGGATAGACTCCACTCTACAAACATTATCATTTGCATAAGCCAAAACATACACGGAATTATAAAACAAGATTCCCTGTGCTGCTAAATGTCTGGGTGGGTTATCATATTGCAATGTGCCTATCTCTATATGGAAGACATTAATTCTTCCACTGATGCACTCTACATTTTTCCACTCCTCCACATTCGATGAATATAAAGGTGCAAGAAAATTTTAAAGCTTAGCTATAGAGCACAAAACAATTAGGCATTGAACACAGAAAACAAAGACTACTTATTGAATCTTACTATTTGTCTTAGATCTTGTACTTTCATCATGGTGATGTAGCATTCTGTCCATGTGCATATAAACTTGCTGCACAAGGACCTCGATTGCACCATTTTGTCCCCTGGAGAGCTCCACGATTCTATCTTTCCAATGCTTGTTTGGATCACCAATATTTTTTTGTTTTACCTTGAATGCTCCTCGAGTGCTGGGTCTCATCGTGATCTAGTATGACTTCCTAAACCGCTGAGGGATCCAGCTGCCCACCCACAAGCATCCTTCTTATTGAAAATCTCCACACTTTCAATGCCACAGATGTGTTTTCTCCTAGAGCTCATCTACAAAGGGAAAAGAGAACATTATTACCATTTCATTGATCTCAACAATCTAAATAACAAAAATAAAACTTTAAAGAAATGTTGTGAACCTTGCACTCTATTTTCCTTCTAGAGGCGAGTTGACAAAAAACCCTGTAAGTTTTCACAAATTGACATACATCATGGTTAGGAAGATTAACGAACATAACAAATAAAATAGAAATCATGATTAGCAAACATAGCTTAATGAAGTTTACCAGACTATTAAGATGGAATAAAAAAAGAGGTTGAGAGAAGAACAAGAAGAGATGAAGCAAATATGGTGGAAATAAGTGATGCTGTAAGAGAGGTCGAAAATGAAGAGAACTAAGTTCAAATTGTGGAGAAAGGCTTCAATCAGACTAGCTTTCAATCAGTCGAGCCTCTTTTTCTGATATTCCTTCTGACATACATTTTGGTAAGTGGTATTGGGCCTTATATTCTTCTATTTTTGAGTTTTAAGCCGATATATTTTATTCCTCTTTTTTGAGCTCAAAATTTTGGGGACCACTCTAACAAAAAATATCCATGTTACATGGTTGTAGAATCCAAGCACTCTCATTGGCTGGCCTTATATTATTTTAATGGGCTCTAAAAGGGTCTACTTGGAGTCTAAATTTTAATGGGCTCTAAAAGGGCCTACTTGGAGTCTAAATTTTTCCTAAAAATCCACCTTAATTATTATGCTTAATCTTGTGTCTATCGCCACGATTAATCCCATATTCGAATAATTGAAATTGTATTAGAGAGCTCGCTGGGTGGGTGCTTGGTCATGGTGCATATTTATGTATAGTTTTCTTTTTAGTGAGAGTTCATTTGATTAAGCATATTTTCAATTTTAGAATTTCTATTACAAGAAAGTTATGCACACTAATCATTATGGATTGAATTTGGAGCCTTGGAAGCTAATCATGGAGATTTGGAGATTAGGGTGCTGCCATGGAAACTAAAAATGAATATTTCAGCAATATGAATACTATGAAGTCTTCACATCAATGTCAAAGAAGATTCCAAGGAGACTTGCAAATGGGATTTTTGCAACATGGAGAGCGTGCGCATCATCAAAAAAGCTGAAATAAGGATTTTTAACAAATATAAAGGCTATGGAGTCTTCTGTGTCAACAAGGAAGTTTCCAAGAAGATTACCAAAGAAGGTATATGTGATTATTTGCCTCATTAATTTTTGGTTTGAGCATGGAAGAATGCTCAATGTAAAGAAGGGTTGCTAATTTATGGGATGAGAGGATCCCCATGGTTCTCTGCATTTGGGCAAAGAGTGTAAGAGGTGCAATGCTTGTCTAAGAAGGGACAAGCGATTATGGGCTTGGAAGAAGTCCATGGTTGAGCATATTGGAAAGAGTGATGCTCATGGTTTTTCTCATGGGGAAGAAGGGCAATGTTTGGTGGAAGCCTTTGGAGATTTCACATTGGTTTCTTGAGAGAAACCAAAATGGAGAAGCACCCTTGAGTGCTGCATGCAAGGGAGAAGAATGCACATTTTGGAGCTCATAAAGGTCATGCAAATGGCTTTGGAAGACCTCATTTTGGCGGTTTGAGGAGGAAAATCAGGGTTTGGCATAATAGAGCTCATTTGAGGATCTCATGAGGGCCATATGTTGTGGCTATGCACACTTCTAGAAAGGATTACAGCATTAAGTTTGACTAGGAGCTTATTGGAGTGGATTAGAGGCTACACTCAGACCATTGTTTCAATTAAAAGAAGGCAACAATATAGCAAGCGAGGAGATCACGATAATGAGCACCATGGATTAGGGAATAAAGCTTGTAGAGAAGAGAAGCAAGCTTTATGGAAATTAAAGCTTGAGGTGAGAACAAGCAAATGGAAGCTCAGGATTAGAACTCTGGCAACTGAAAGCAGTATAGATACATCAAAGAAGAGTTATAAAGGTAGCATGTCGTGTGATTATGGAGGACTGAAGGAGAATTGGAAAGAGAAGATATGGAGGAGCTAAGAGCTTGTGTAGAAGAGTCTCAGATGGAAGTAGAGCTATGGAAGGCTCATTGGTTGGAAGAGAAGAGCATGGGCAAGCTTTGCAAATTAGAAATGTTCACAATGAAGGTATAGATGCAAAATTGGAGTCTCAAGATAACCACCATCATGAAAGCTTACGTGCAGGAGCTATGCGCAGGTGTAGCAAGAATGGAGATTAAGACTTGGTACCACTAGAAGGAGTGGTTGGTTCTACTGTAAAAGAAAAAGGTAAAGACAGTGTGCAAATGCTAGCAAAGCGGGTATTTGCCTAATTGCAGAATACACCAAATATTTATGATGGGGTACAAAATACTACGTGCTTGTGGTGTGTGGGGTTTTTTTGTGTGCAGGTCATCTTTGGCATGTAGAAAGAGGAAGTAATGAAGGCCAACATTGTAGACTCTAGTAAAAACATGCCAAAAGAGCATCGTAATGGAGCCTGTGAGGGGTGCAAAAATTTTCAAAAATGACATGCAAATTTGACTTTTCTTTTGTGGAAAGGTCCATAATCTTTCAAAACTTCAAAGGGTGTATTTTGATAAATCCCTTGTTCACATGCTTAAAAGGCATGTTTTGTTTTCTATATTTATCAAGAAGATTGTTTACATATGGGTGCCCTGCCCTTGCACCTGCATAAAATGGTTGTATTTTTTCTCACTCAGACTTATGAGGGTTCCCTGCCCAAGCCTGTGGGTGTTCAAAAAGGACAAAATTGTGGTGTGCATTGAGCTGTGCACGCATAGGCATTGCACTTCATGGGTTGGTTCCCACACCTAAACATTTATGTTCAAATTGGACTCAGTGGTTCTGTTGTGAGCAAGTGGGCTCAAAAAGGACTTCGTGTCTAGGTTGGCTAGGCACATGCACACACACTTGTTGAACACTCTAATTAGCATTGAGAGGGAGTGTTGAGATTGGAAATGCCAAATTGTTAGGGGTGAGAAGTGAGTTGGTCGAATTGATTGGAGAGATTGAATGCACACACGCAAGTTTACATTAAGGAGGGGTGTTGAAATGTGCAATATAAAATGTTTGAGAGTGAATCTTGGGCTTGAGTATGTGAACACACCCCAGGGGTGCTA
This sequence comes from Cibotium barometz, assembly GCF_041138505.1. Classification (NCBI taxonomy): domain Eukaryota; kingdom Viridiplantae; phylum Streptophyta; class Polypodiopsida; order Cyatheales; family Cibotiaceae; genus Cibotium; species Cibotium barometz. The sequence continues at coordinate 45,295,927 of NC_141077.1, forward strand.
GATATTATCTTGAGTGTGTGGATGGATAAGAATGCCACATAAGATGTGTGAATGTTGAGAGTCACATAAAAGAATGTGGAAAAGCGGGTTCCTCATGGCATGATGATGTGTAAAGTGGGATAAGGCTAGAAAGCCTATATCATTTTATGGTTTATAACGTATTGCAATAGAGTTATTGTTGAGTGTGTAATCTCTCTCTCTCTCTCTCTCTCTAGTCATGGAGTTTCTTGTGTGGTTTAATCCACCTTAATTCTTATGCTTAATCTTGTGTCAATCACCATGATCAATCCCATCTTAGGATTGTTAACAATATATATATTTATATGTATCAATTAGTTACAGACTCCTAGATAATTTTGTAGAAAAAGACATATTTGAAAAAGATAATCTTACAAAATGGGAGTTGAGGAAAAATCAACGAAGCAAGTATAACTTTTGAGTCATTACTCAACAATTTACTATAAGCAACCCCAATTGTTGAAAGTAATGTAAGGAATGTTCAAAAAAAGAAGCTTCTTCAAAACAAAGTTAATACACACGTGTAGCCTATCTATTGAGGTTATGTATGTGAATAGGTTTTTTTTTAAGGTGATGACCTTCGAAATTAAGGTATGTATGGTTTTTAACAAAACCACAAACACTTTTGAAAGATGCCTTTACAAATCTTACTTCGTGCTATCTCCTTGCCAAACAAGTGCAGGAGGAGTAGCAGTCCGAGTCAGTGGGCTCGGCTCATTCGCAAGGGCAAGGGCCCGCTCGGCAGCGCTTCCGACATCATTGCAGATGGAGATCCCGTTCACACCCCATTCTTGGTTGGCTTCATCAACAAGTCCTTTGACTTGTGGAAAAGGAGACACAACAGCCGGGGTGGCGGAATTCGGAGAGGGTGGCGCAGGAGCTTGGACCTTTGAGTGTTGCTCTGCGCGAATGATGGAAGGCCCTACGATGTTTGAGGGACACCTGTGAGAGACCCTGAGAGGGAAGCATTCAATAAAGATTGAAGCGATGAGTTCAAATACTGGTTGAGTGAAGAGTTTAAGCATGAGCTGAAGGCGAGCTGGTGGGCAACAGAAGGATGGAGGGATGGGTTGAAACTAGCAAGGCCGTTGTTTGGTTTTAAGCATGTGAGTAGCCTTTGTGCCGCAAGGACGGCGGGGGTAAGGGAATGCTGACATACGATCACTTGATTCAATGGGAGCAATCTAGAAAGTGTGGAGTAGGGCAAATTCGGGGTTGCCCCAACACAATACCCCCAGCCTGGGCCAAAGCTACATCAAGCTTAGCCTTCTAGCCGCCATCAGAAGTGGCCATTTTACAATGAACTTGATGGCCATCAATGGTCTTGGTAGGCTCTTTGAGGACTTTTTGGGCATACTCTGTAGATTTGTAAATAATGACCCTCCAATGCAGCTACAGACACACAGCCACAACCCATCATCAAGAAGAAAAGAAGCACTTAATGATGCATAATAAAAATATCAAGAACATCAAGAAACACTCCAATATCCCTTGTCATGGGGTTTTGAGAAAAGTAACAAGAAAAGTAACAAACATCATGGGTAATCTAGAATCAAGAAAGAATCATGCATGCTACTAATGTCTCTTCTTTTGCAAGAAATGCATAGGGATTAGGCATTTGGCTTCTAATCAAGAGCTTGTGGGCAAAGATTGAAGCTTCTCATCTTGTCGTGATGGCCAAGTGTTAGCATGATCCTTGCCAACACGGGGGAACACATGCTACTACATACATGAGCATGGAGTAGGGGGCATGGATTACGAACAAGATAAAAGATAGCCCCCCCCCCCTCCTACCACGAAACAAAATCAAAACAAAGTCAAGGTCTTTTAAAAGTGTTTATCCATTGATTCTCTCGTTGTATTCTTGATACAGTGTGCTAGCCAAAAAGAACAGGTAAGGCTTCATCCTTATTCAAGATATATCAAGATATCTCAACTTATAAAACTAAAAATTGTAACATCAATGTTCTTGTCATAATATGTGGATTCTACTCACATCCACTTAATGTGTAATGGACAAAGGCCAAGAAGAAGGGCAACAAGATCATTGATCAGTGTTGGTGGTTCAAGCCCTGGTTTTACCAACGCACCCAGATAGCACTGAAGAGAGTCGAGTTCGTGGAGTAAACCTAGGCATGGTCTGACAAAGTCTGCTTGCAAGAATTCCAACCATGCCTCTTGTTACATGCGCAAAATCTTAGAACAAAAAATGTGGGAGCCTTGATAATGCAAGGACTTTGTTTGGCCGAATGCTCAGTCTGAACACTCTCTTGGAATGCCATGATTGCGGTGTATGCCCAACATTGGCAAGATAGCAAAGCTCTAGATTCTTTAAAAAGAATGCAACTTGAAAGTGTTATGCCAAACATTGTGTCCTTCTTGAGTGTTCTTGGTTCATGTGCTAGCATGGCAACCTTAGATGAGGGGAAAAGATCCATGTAGCCATTCTACACTTTGGTTTTGAGGAAGATATAATAGCTCGAAATGCCCTTGTTAATATGTATGGATCATGCAGGTCACTTCTCCATTTCATCATGTACAATGATCTCTGCAAGTGATTTCGTTGACTCTGGGCAATCGATCAACCTAATTAGATGAAGAAGCCCAAAAATAGATGAGAGCCAGAAAGTGAATATCGTACTTTCCCACCTTCACCATCATGGAAAACATTTACTACTACCCCAAGTAATCACACATTTTTTCCTTCAAGGGCAAAGAACTATGCCGCAACAAAGTGATCAATCTAGTCAATTAGCGGAAGGTCTTTAAAGCGATAATACCAATTATTGCTCTTTGTGTTAGATTCCCCACCAACAGGGACCTCTACGTGAGTTGTCACCAATTTTGTCGTCCTCAAGAGACTCCGGACGGAGTTATCGAGAAGCAAGGGCATCACGTGCATATATTTATGGCATAATGCCAGGTAACCGATATTAGTGTGGCAAAATGTGACATTATTAGTGCTGGAAAAAGCAAAAGAGACCCAACGGAAGCTGCCCATTACTTTGCCAATCAAAATGAAATGTTAATTCCAATTTCCCACCATCAACAACAAGAGGCTTTGATTGTGTTCCACGTAGATCATTGTAAAGGTGTACTAAAGCTGCTAGGTGAAAGGTAAAGCACGCAAGAGGAATTAGCAAGAGCTGCATGAATCCAAGCTGCACACAAGACAAAGCTATACAAGAGATCTAGAGAATGTGCACATGTGTTCTGCAAACAAAAAGCCTTGAGCATCAAATTAAATCTCAAAGTTTTCCTGAAGAACAAGAGAAACCCTCGAGCAATAATTAATATAATCAATCAACAAATCTGGTAATTGAAAGAACGCAATTACCACCAATGATTGTGTATAGAGCCCATGAACTCAACAATCGCAACAACATGATATCTCTCTCAATAAACTGGTAATGCCTTCTTTCTAAAAAGCCGACAAAGTAGATAGAAGGGCGCCTCTCCCGACTACGACCTGAACGGCGGGCGCAAGCCCAAAGCTATAAATGCTACGCGTAGATGTTGTTGACCGAGCTTAGCCGTTCACCTTCCGACAGTTGAGACGGATCTCTCCTTGGGTGCCTGTGAGAGGGCCGATGTTCCCCATGTTTATCATGGATTGGGCGAAGGCGCTGAAGAAGGTGCTCTGGCTGCTACTGTAGGTGTCCACGAGCGAGACGGTGCTGGAGCCGGAGGTGGAGTAGAGCTCTTGGTCGGACTGCAGCAAGCCCTTGTTGTGCTGCAGGTTTGCGTAGTACTTGTTGTCGAAGGTGTCTGGGGTGGTTGTGTCCAGCGAGTTGAGCGCGTTAGGGTCCCCGCCGCTCTGCGGGCAGTTGCTCTGCAGGGCGGCCAGGTACGTGGAGTCGACGGTGGGGTCGGGGCTGCCTGTGTTGCTGAAGTTGTAGAGGCGCGAGCTGAAGGAGATACAGCGGGCGCGCCCGATGGTATGGGCACCTGCAGCCACGACAGAAAATGCACATGGGCGGGCCACAAATCAACAAATTGTAACGGAATTATTACTTCAAAGTACTCTAGTCTCTACTAGACTTCACCATGCAATATTCAATGAGTTTGAACCTGAGAGCACAACTGCATCCTGCGTGGACAAGCCCACGGCTGTGAACTTGCCGATGACCGTGTTGATATCGGTGTTGGGATTTGGGAGGTCCTGCACAGGCGCTGTGGTGCTTACAGTGGTTGCATCTCTTCTTCCCAAGAGCACCGTCCAGGAGGGTCCTCCGGCCTGCGTACATCAATCATCGGTCTTAAACGTCTAGCAGTCATGAGATAGTTAATTGAATTAGGCTCCTCATGTGACGAGTCTGCTCCTAATATGTATTACCAGGGTCACGGACGCATTGGCCGCCAGCGCCAAAATGTCAGCACACGAAACGGTCGCCTCGCACACTCCCTCCACGGCGGACTTGATGTTGTCCACCACGTCGAAGCCTCTCAAGCTGTTGTTGTTTGGAGGGGCCGTCTTCTCGCCTATCGTTGTGTCTGTATTGTCCAGCAATACCGACCCGTCGCATCCCTACATTGCATTAAAAATCAGTGCAATCGAGCTGTACTCTTAATCATTACTCATTTCCTTGGGGCAGTATAGCTTTCTGATCAACGTTTATAACTAGTTTACACACTTACATTTACGAAGCAATCGTGGAAGTGGAGGCGCAGCAAGGACGCTGCCATCCTGGCCTCCTGCTGCACTGCCTGCTGCACCACTTGTTCCACGATGCTCGCAACAGTCGGGCAGGATGCGTCGTAGAAACTAGAGCTAAGCTGTGCGTAGGATTTTGAAGTAGCTACGAGGAGGACTAGCGTACAGCCCAAGAGGGTGGATGCAAGACCACGCTGCTCCATATTGCTCTGTCAAGTTGCTTCCAACGTCTCAAAACGGGACGAAGATGGCACGACAAGTACTGGAAATTATAAAAGATGGAATGGAAGACAAGTACTGGAAATTATGAAAGATGGAATGGAAGACAATCGCTTTGTTCATACGTTTTTACACATAGGTAGGGAGCGAATTTATGGTTAGAACTTCCACGACGCTAGCATCGTGCACAAGACCTTATTACGTGGATTTGGTCAAATTTTTTGGTATCTTGGCTCTCATTCAGTCAAAGCATATGAAAAAGACCTTTTTACGTGGATTTGGTCAAATTTGATTGCTTTCTTGGGTCTAAGGGTTCCATTTAGGGATTGTGAAAGGTTTGAAAAATATGGGAGACCCATTCAAAAAGGTTTTGCTTTCATTCAATGGTCTCATTTCATGGGGCTAAATGCCCACCCTCATTTAACACCTTCAAGGTTTAAAGTTGTGATCTCGTTATTTCATAACCACTTGCTTGTCATCACGTCTAATGTTTTTATTTGTTTTACGAGCAGCATTGGCGAGGCTGAGACTAAGTGTACATGAGCTTTGAGACTAGTTAAATGTACATGAGTTTGGAAGAATGTACATTCCGTGTAACTCTTGTACAGGTAAATATCCCTTCTCTCAAGAACTCTTGCACTCTCCCTTGTGTTCTCTTACAAAAAATTTAGATCACAACGCCCCTCTCTCCCCCTTAAAAAAAACAAAACAAATTCGAGGTCTTTTAAAGTAGTTTATCCATTGATTCTGTCTTTGTGTTCTTGATACATAGTGTGCCTAGATAGTGTGCCAGCCAAAAATAACAGACAAGTCTTCATCCTTATTCAAGATATCAGTATTCAAGATATCTCAACTTATAAAACTAAAAATTGTAACATCAATGTACTTGTCACAATATGTGGATTCTGCTCACATCCACTTAATGTGCAATGACTCAAAATATAGTGCACATACTTGCTTCGTTGATTTTTTCTCAAGTGCCATTTTGTAAGCTTATCTTTTTCAAATACATTTTCTTCTAAAAAATTATCAAGGGATTCACAACTAATTGATATATATATATATACATACATATATATTGATTTGAGTCAAAATTATCAAGGGGTCCGCAACTAATTATAAAGGAGTCCGTAACTAATTATCAAGGGGTCAACGACTAACTGATATATATATATATATATCTATATATATATATATATATATATATATATATATATATACATTGGTTTAATTCAAAAGAAAGTAATGCATGCATGATTTGAAGGTAGGTACACAATTTTCACTATTTAGAAACACCGAAAAGTACATCTTTTTATTTCTACATTCATTTTCAAGATACTTTAAACATTAAATATAGCTAGGAAAAATTACACCAAATACGAGTATGTCCTAGCCTAACCCCATCCAATCCCATGGGTTAGGCTACCACCCTCCACTAGGATTATAGAGTCGGTGTAAACTCACAAAACTGTAATTAAATTTCCATTCTCCATTACACACACACACATACTTCAGTAGAAAATAGAGCCCACACACACTCCACAATAAACCATTTTTTTCAATATAAAAATTAATGGAAAGATTTAACTCAAAACTATCCAATACATCATCATAAAAATATTGTGAATATATCATCATAAATCACTATAGGTCACTGTAAAATCCATCAATATCTCTGCACACCATGATGCATTGATTCTGTCTTTGTGTTCTTGATACATAGTGTGCCACCCAAAAATAATAGATAAGTCTTCATCCTTATTCAAGATATCAATATTCAAGATATCTCAACTTATAAAACTAAAAATTGTAACATCAATGTACTTGTCACAATATGTGGATTCTATTCACATCCACTTAATGTGCAATGATTCAAAATATAGTGCACAAACTTGCTTCGTTGATTTTTTCTCAACTGCCATTTTGTAAGATTATCTTTTTTAAATACATTTTCTTCTACAAATTTATCCAAGGATCTGCAACTAATTGATATATATATATATATATGTACATATTTAAAAAAACCTATTCACATACATAACCTGAATAGATAGACTACACGTGTGTACTAACTTTTGAAGTTTCTTCTTTTTTTGAACATTCCTTACATTACTTTCAACATTTGGGATTGCTTATAGTAAATTGTTGAGTGGACAAAGGCCAAGAAGAAGGGCAACAAGATCAATGATCAGTGTTGGTGGTTCAAACCCTGGTTCTACCAATGCACCCAGATAGCAATGAAGAGAGGCCAGTTCGTGGAGTAAACCTAGGCGTGGTTTGACAAAGTTGTGCCTACAAGAATTCCAACCATGGCTCTTGTTATATGCGCGAAAACTTAGAACAGCAAATGTGGGAGCCTTGATAGTGCGAGGACTTTGTTTGGCCAAATGCTCAGTCCGAACACTCTTTTAGAATGCCATGATTATGGTGTACGCCCAACATGGGCAAGATAGCAAAGCTCTAAATTCTTTAAAAAGAATGCAACTTGAAAGTGTTATGCCAAACATTGTGTCCTTCTTGAGTGTTCTTGATTCATGTGCTACCATGGCAGCCTTAGATGAGGGGAAACGATCCATGTAGCCATTTTGCACTTCAGTTTTGAGGAAGATATAATAGTTGGAAATACCCTTGTTAATATGTATAGATCATGCAGGTAACACTTGATCCTATCCCTCACATAGTGGAGGAGGATGATTATATGTTCTTTGATGTAGATGTAGCCATGGCCGATGACATGCATGGGCTACTAGATGTGACAACCCTTATGTCATTGAGGATGATACGCTTATTATGACTCCTTGGGAACCTTGGAATAATGCCTTTCCATGCACAGGAAATACACATAAGCAAGAGGTTTTTAATAAAATAAACACTAAAGTTAAGATCAAGCACCCTTGTGTCTGAACGGCAAGAACTTTGGTATTGCACCAAGCTCTACTTGTTGAGAGCACACTTGGTCTTGCACTAGTGTAGGGGCTTAGATCAAATCAAACACTAAAAGTGGGGATAAAAAGAAGAACACACATATGCAATACGACATGTTGGCTTTGATGATCCAAAATCATCTCATGCCATGGAGTACATGGAATTCATCCTTCACTTCCATGGGAAACTTAAGGTGGATGACCTGATGAACGTGAATGGTAAGTAATTGGCCAATTCTTGAGGTATTGTCTTGAAATATGGTGTCAATGGAAAAATGATAATAATATTGAAAGAATGAAGCATGAGAGGGTTCAGGAGACACTTAGCTGGGATACTATTGAGACGGCTGTAAGTCCCAGCAGTGAGAAGGCATGAGGTCCAGAGGAAGCCTAGCGAGGTCCCGACCAGATCGAGGAGATGCTTAGCTGGGATACTAAGGAGACGACTGTAAGTCCCAGCAGTGAGAAGGCATGAGGTCCAGAGGAAGCCTAGCGAGGTCCCGACCAGATCGAGGAGACGCTTAGCTGGGATACTAAGGAGACGCATGTATGACCCAGTGAGAAGGCACGAGGTCTGGAGGAAGCCTAGCGAGGTTGCGACCGAGGGTCGAGGAGACGCTTAGTGAGGATACTACTCAGTCGCCTATAAGACCCAATGAGAAGGCACGAGGACCGGAGAAAGCCCAACGAGGTCTCGATTGCTGATATTAATATTGAAAAAATGAGGCATGAGGGCTAGAAGAAGAGTCTTGCCTTGAGGATACTACTGAGTCACTTGTAAGACCTAGGTGAGAAGAGTCTTTAGTATCAGGCTCCATAATGAAACTTCAAACTCGCAATTGATACATGATATATGGTATCAATTGGTCGGTCTAACTTTGGGGTACCTTTTTCAATAAACATGGGAACAAAGAAAGCTTTTTAGTGTTAGACTTGGTACTTAAGTTGGGTATCATGTTGAAACCTCGTACTTGCAAATGGTTACATGGTACAGGTACATGGTACATAAATTGGTACTTTGAAATCACGTGCTTTGAAACTTCATGGTTCGGATCTTTAAGCTTGAAAGTTAGCTTGAGTTGATACGTATCGTACAATCAGGGACCCCTGCAAAAAATATGAAAATCAAAAGCTTGTTAATATTAGAGCCTAACATAGAAAAACAGTCACTCGAACTGTGATAAAGTTTTTGATTTGTGTCTATCTAGCTTTCCAAGAGCTTTTCTTGAGAAATTGGTGATGCTTGCCAATCTTTTGCTTCTTTTGATGTGTTACATTGTGGGCTCGCCTCTTCTCTTGTTTAGGATTTGTTTTGTTTTAAAACATACAGATAAGTAAATAACGTTCTAGCTTCTCGCACATACTTAGGCTAATTAACTTACCGACAAATAATTAATTGTTTGACAATAGACAAATTCAACGATGCAACGAGAACATATGTCAATATATATCATCAACAAATATATGTACATGTGTCTACAGTGTGTGGTGGTCAATCCTCTCATATACAAAACAGATCACTAAGTATCACTACGTGAGCCATCACTACATGAGTCGCTACTATCAGACTCAGAATCATCATCAACATCAGCACTACCACCACCCGTGCCCCCAACCACAACACCACCATCACCACCGCCACCACCCGTGTCCCCACCCGGGATCACACCGCCATCGCCACCCGCCTCAGACTCTCGTCGTCGCCCCTCGGCCTCCTGTCCAGCCACCTCTGTCATGTCCTCCTCGTCATGTTGCTCCTGCATTACTTATCAAATAAGAATATATTACAGTTAATATGAAAATAAACCACAAAATAAATCAGTGATACCCACAAGTGGATCAGGCGTGTCCGGAAGTGTTGCCTACAAAGCGTGGTACCCGTAGTATGTAGCGTACTCCATCTCCTGCGCCGCGTAGGTGCACGACCATAGTCTTTGGTCTGCATCAAGACAGAACCAAAGACTTATTGATTTCTTCATTCAATAATAGTATCTTTGAAAGTTAAAATTAGAACGATTTATACTCACAAATGTGGCCACAAATCCATCTCGACCCATCCGGCCTAGTCTAGATGTGTGACCAACTTGCAGTCTCTTTCGTGCTGCCGTCTATGTAAATTTCATTAAACAAAATGACATAGATTAGAGAATATTTAGAATCAATCTATCAAAGTTCAAATTAATTCTAATATACATTAGCAAAGGCACGCACCTTCTGTTGAGGAAAAGTGATGCGTAGGCATCTCTCCTTGCGGAAGTATTGCCATGTCTCCATGCACATATCAGCCCTCCTCTTGTTTGTCTCCACCATACAGTAGCGTCTGTTTATTTTTCATATTGCATACCATAGAACTTGTTAGATTTCAATGTTTTTTTTCATGCATTGCTTTTTTCTTCTCGATCATTTGATTAATGACTCGTGTTTTTATGGTACTTGAAAATCAAATTCGGACCAATCAGAGGGTACACCACCACCTCCTACTCATGGTGATTCGGGTGCACAGAGTTCCAATACTACACATGAACCCATTTATGATGATTTCTACTACGACAACGAGTCTATTATATGCTGGTGCGCTCCTTGTCGTGGCACCTATCGGAGGCCACGACAGGAGTGCTTTAAACATGAGATGACTCATGGTACTTTTGAGCGAGCACCGCCACCTGAGGAGCGACATCGACCTACGGTATGTGATTGTTCTCCCTTAGTTTTATTATTGGTTATTTTATAAATCAAAGGCTCATATATAATGTAACCATTTCATATATGTAGGTATATTCACTTGATGAGACGAGGATGACTTCACTATCAGTGGTGCACATGTCCCTCGCACACGGCACAGACAGGCCACTTGTCAGCTGCAGCTCGAGGTTTCTCGACATCCTCTACCTCCTGCTTTGGAGGCCGAGATGGGTGGAGATCATCCGTTGCCTACTCGTTTGCATTCTCTAGTACAGACGTATGATCGTAGACGATACAGAGGATGGCAGAGAGGATCACTTCCTTTAGATGATGGAGTGGTTTTCAGCTTCTGGGGCAGTCGCTACATGATTGCTCCATCTACCATTAGTGGAGCAGGACGAGGCCTCTTTATTGCATAGGGTTTACATGTGCCCCCTCATACAGAGGTCACCCTTATGTCTTTCTGTGGACCTATATATAGATGGGGTCCATGGCATCAGCTTACTCGCTACATTTAGAGCGTGAGTACTTATGGATTATGTCTCAATGCAGCCTCTCTTTTTGATAGAGGGATCACACATGCAGAAGGACAAAGACTCTATGTTGATGGAAGAACTTACTCTCAAGGAAACATAGCAGGTTTAATCAATAGTAGTCGAGGGATGAGTTCAAGAACCAATTGCACGTTTGTGGAGTGTGAGAATAGTCATGAACCAGAACATATGAGTAGGGATGTAGAAAGATACATAGTTGTCAATGCTATTAGTTACATGCTGGTGATGAATTGCTGGTCAATTATGGATGGCGTAGACCTCCACGAGCATCCTTACTAGATGAGGATTGAGAGCTTCATTGTATACATTTTCTAATGTTATTGGACCTCTTGTACCCTAATTCTATAGTTTAATTTGCACCACGTTCTCTACTGTCTCTATTTTAATTTGATAATCATTTTTTATTGTCTGTAACTGTTTTGTATCTATCTTTTCTGCATTTGAGCATATTGATCTGTGATGGCCAGATTTTGCAAAAGAACCACGCCATTTAAAGATGGGTGTAGCATTGGATGGCGTGAATCCATTTTCAATGAGATCAAGTACATGGCCAGTGATAGTTATTAACTATAATCTACCCCCGTATCTCAGCATTAAGAAAGAGCATTTAATGCTCTCACTCTTAATTCCGAAAAAACGACAAGTTAAAGATCTGAATGTTTATTTGGCCCCTCTCATCGACAATCTTCAAGATTTGTGGAGAGGGATTGATGTCATGGATATGTCCAGAAGCATCGGTCAAAGACAGTTCATTGTTCGTGGAATTTTAGCATGGACTATCCACGACTTTCCAGGATATGGTTTTTGCTCAGGTAAATGGTTTAAATATATATATTCTTTCATAAGTTTGTACGATGTTCATTACACTAATCATCTTGTTATGTTTTCCATGCAGGGATATGTACCAAGGGTTATAAAGCTTGTCCAATTTGTGGTGATTGGTTGAGATCGACTTATAGCAAAAACCTCAACAAAAATATATATCTTCGACATAGACAATTTTTATCTGAGGATCATTATCTACGAGATAGAAGGCAAGCCATACATTTTAATGGAAACGTAGAAGAAGGGAGATGTCCAATACCAATGACACCAAAGGATTGGTATCTAAAGTGGACTGTTGGACCCGCTATCGATCCGGAGTCAGAGATCATAAGCGGCAATGATGATGACACTATAAAGTAGCGAGTGAGAGGAAAACGTACTGTAGCTCAAAGTCCTTCGATATGGTATACTTTGGAATATTGGAAGGATTTGAGGATATGTCATCTTCTTGATCCCATGCACATATTCAAGAACGTTGGTCAAACCTTATGGCAACACCTCGTTGGCTTGAAAGACACAGCAGCTGCAAGAAATGACTTAAAGGATCAAAACTCAAAGCCCAATCTATGGCCACTTTATGATGAAACTCGACGTGAGACAACCTACGAGCCTACCCCATGGGTGCTCAAGAGACAGAAGAGCTAGAGACTATCAACAGGAAGACTTAGTCGATTCGTACGCCTACAGGATATGGAGCATCTTCTCGAAACATGTTCACTCTAGATGACAAGAGCTTGTCTGGTTTAAAAACACACGATTGGCACAATTTTGTGAAGGTAAATCTATTCAGATCTTTGAAAGTATTTATTTTCTTGTATGTTTGTTGATCGGATTAATCATGTATGTAGCATGTTCTACCCCTTGTTATTGATGGATGTACTACAAGAGGAGTCCGAGATGTGATATATCGCCTTGGATCGCTTGCAAGGTATTTATCGCTCATTAATTTTTAGTATAAAATTTTATTTCATATCTTCTTTATTCAATAACATCTCTAATATCTTCTTTCTTTTACTGATAGATGGATTATATCTAAAGAGATTGCCAAAGGGTCAATTCCACAAAAGAAGTGTGAATGTATAGAGCTTCTTTGTTTAATGGAAAAGGAATTTCCAACCTCCTTTTTTGATATCCAGGTTCATCTTCTAATCCATCTAGTAGACGAGATAGAGCTTGCTGGTATTGTCAGCACTCGATGGATGTTTTGGGTCGAGAGGTTTATGGGAGTATTGAAAGGTTATGTACGTCAAAAAGCAAGACCACAGGGTTCTATGGCGGAGGGATGGATGCTTGAAGAATGCATGTATTACGTTTGTGAATACCTTGAGAAAACCGATTCTAAAGCTCCACGCGTATGGACAAATGAGTCGTCTTCTACCATGTATGACGAGGTATTGTCCGGTGGTAAGGGAGTCCCTTTTCGACTTAAGATCCAAGATAAATTGGATATTTCTACTTTCATTGTCTATAATAGTGAATGCATGCAACAATTCGTTGATGAGTACGAGGAGGAACTTGCAAGCAAACGAGTTGGTAGACGTAAAAAGAGGAGACCCAGATGTCAAACCAATGTAAGTAACGACGGGGACGTACCTACTTTCATGGATTGGTTATACACCCGTATTTATGCAACGTGCGGTTAGTGATCATGAGCCAATCTCTACGGAACAAAGAGAGTTTAACTTGTTTGGGTTTGAAAACTCTGAACTAAACAAATGAATCTCAAAATTTTTTAATAATTTATGTTCTGGTGTAGGCTCGAATGTATACCAACATGTGGGCTTATGGACAACATCTTCGGATAAAATCTATTGACAACTTACGTCTAACTCAGGATTCTTGCGTTGTTGCCTCTTTTAAGCAATTAGAGACACAAATCTTATCGACAGTGAACTTGGTTACGTGGGAACCATAGTCGGCATTTATGAAGTATCATATCGTATCTTCAAGCAGGTAAATGAGATCTCTCTTCAAGGCAGCAACATAACTCTCCCTCTCTCTCTCTCTTTTTCCCGTTGCCCATCTCTCCTGCTACTCACATATGCACCTGTGCACCTATTTCCCACCTGCGCACCTTAGTTGTAGGGTAGGGTTTTAACCCACCTCCAAGCAGGTAAGGGCTTGCACCTCGTGGGGGTGGGGTTCGTGAAGAGCAACCTTTGAAACAGTCTAGCAGTTTGACATGGCCAGCAAGAAAACCTTCTCCGAAACCCTTATCTCCCCTTCTACCAAACCCAATGAAAAACCATCACCATGGGAGCAATACCTTCTGAGCATGATTCAACATCTTCAGCAAACAAATTCAGCCTTGCAAAATGAACTACATCAGACAAAACATCTTTCAACCCTTGAGAAACAGATTAAGGAACAACAACACGAAAAAGAAAACAGGGAGGAAATCACACAGGTAAATTTACTTGATCCACAGCCTAAAGAAATTCTCATTAAAGAAGTAATATCACAGATTAAAGAAGAGAACGAGCAGCAATGGATTGCAAAAGAAATTAGGGTGGGTGGTTTGTCAGAGGGTTGGGAACAGGTGGAGGTATTGGAGGACGAGGAGATTGCGAATGATACTTATGTCCCGGAATGCGAGATTCTACAAAGAAAGTTGTGAAGAGCTATCCCTTTCATCAACATTGGAGATCCCTCAGTGGCAATCAAAGGAAAACATGTGGTTTTGAGGTACGCAGATCTGAAAGAAAAAATTAAAGGTCACTTAAGGGAACGAAGGTGTGGATGGCAGATGAACTCACAGCCACACAACTAAAAAACAGGAAACAAGAACTCAATAAAGTATACGAAGCAAGGAAACAAGAAAAATGGGCAGTCTACCGTAGAGGTAGAGTTGTTATTTTGCAGATTTCAGGACAAACAAACATGGTAGTAATGAAGAGTAGCTACTAGAGAAATCCTTCATGTTATCTAGGATTCTCCTACAGTCATGTAGGGAATTTAAACTATTTTTAGTTTTATCTCTATTTTCATTTTGTTGCCCCCGAAGTGGAATGTAATCACATGGATGTATCTGATTAGTCCTATAGGTCAGATGTGGCCTCTAAAGGACATTAATATAGTTTTCTTTCTTTCTTCTTTCTCTCTCTCTCTCTCTCTCTTTCTTTCTTCTTTCTCTCTCTCTCTCTCTCTCTCTCTTTCTTTCTTCTTTCTCTCTCTCTCTCTCTCTCTCTCTATATATATATATATATATACAAACACACACACTCTCTCTCTCTCTCTCTCTCTCTCTCTCTCTCTCTCTCTCCCTCTATATATATATATATAGAGAGAGAGAGAGAGAGCGTGCGTCAATAGCCCTCTTCTTTATCAGCAGCAACACATGGAAAGTAAGAAGTCTTTTGCCTCAGTCATCGCTTCACGATTACCGCCCATTCCTCCACCCGTGAGCAAGCCGACACCATGGGAAGCTTACCTCATGCAAGAACTGAAGAAACTCCAGGGAGAATTAGCAGCACTGAAACACGAGACTATCAAGAAAGATGAACAAATCAACGAACTGAAAGTGCAAGTGCAAGCGATGAAGACGAAGTAAGAGGAAGCACGAGAAGGACCCATACCTACAACACTACAAACAGAAACGACAAACCATGTTTCAAAGGTAAATTCAGTTAACTCACAAGATTTTGTTAAAGAAGTCATATCAGCGGTCAAAGAAAAGGAACGAATGGAAAGTAACAAAAAGGTAATAAGAGTCAGTGGTCTTCCTCAAGGCTGGGATAGGGCAGACATAGCTCAAGAGATTCGAGAAGACTACATATTAGATACAGATGTACTTACAGCACAACTGAGCAAAGTAGTCCCCTTCGTGGACTTAGGAGACCGTATCTCTATTATAGTAAAGGGTACACAGGCACAAGTCTCCTATATGGACAACAATGAGAAAATAGCAGTGATGAAGCAAACAAGGTCTCTCCAAGGGACAAAGGTATGGATAGCTGTGACAAACTCACCCCGCTACAACTCAAGAATAGATCGGCAGAGCTGAATAAAGTTAAAGAAGCAAGAAAGAATGGCAAATGGGCAATATACAGAGGAGGACAAGCAATCATTAAAGAATTCCGTACCCCACCCCCCTCAAGAGCAAATCTATCCATGGATGAAATATAGCTATTTTTATTTTGAACCTTAATTTCGAACTAGATGCAATAGAACCCATTGTAATTTAAACTTTTAAGAGTCTTAAGAGTTCATTTTGAGTTATTTTTTTCAGTTTTATGCCTCTTTCGCATCGATACCCAGAGTGGAATGTAAATGGATGTACCTGATCTGTCCCATAGGTTGGATTCGGCCTCCCGTGGACATTAATATAACTTTCTTTCTTTCTTTCTTTCTTTCTCTCTCTCTCTCTCTCTCTCTCTCTCTCTCTTTATATATATATATATATATATATATATATATATATATATATATATAGAGAGAGAGAGAGAGAGAGAGAGAGAATCACTCTCTCTCTCTCTCTCTCTCTCTATATATATATATATATATATATATATATATAGAGAGAGAGAGAGAGAGAGAGAGAGTGAGTCTCAGAGAGAGACTCACTCTCTCTCTCTCTCTCTCTCTCTCTCTCTCTATATATATATATATATATATATATATATATATATATATATAGAGAGAGAGAGAGAGAGAGAGAGACTCACTCTCTCTCTCTCTCTCTCTCTCTCTATATATATATATATATATATATATAGAGAGAGAGAGAGAGAGAGAGACGCATGCTCTTAGTTGTCACACACACACATACATACAAACACACACATACATACCTCTCCGTGCTCTCCCGTCGAAGAGAAATGAGGTTCTCGGTGAGCGCAGGAGTATAAAAAATGCGTAGCGTCGCTTAAGCGATAGCAAAAAAAACAGCGCATAAGCGAGGATTTTTTTTTTTAAAATTTAACGTTGCTTATGCGACGCTAGTCAGTCTGCAAGCGTCGCAAAAAACGTCATTCAACAGCATCGTATAAGCGATTCAAAAAAAAAAGCATCGCATAAGTGACATATTTTTTTAATATAATTTTTTTACATCGCTTAAGCGACATTCGTCATCGTGTAAGCGATGGTGTATATTTTTAATACCCTCGCTACAGTCCCCAATGGCTAGTAGTGATGGTTAATGTAATACAAGAGTTGGAGCCCATTTATTTTGAGCAAGAACTTGGAAATAAGAAATGGGAAGATGCCATGAATGAGGAGATGACAACATTGGATGATGCAAATGCACTATCGGAGTTATTGCCTTTGCTTAAGAAAAAGAAATTTTTTTTATGTAAGTGGATCAATAAGGTCAATCATAATGCTAATGGTTCAGTGAGCAGGTATAAGCATGCAAAGCCTTGTGTGGTTTGAAACAGGCACCTAGAGCATGGTCAAACAGGATTGAGGAGTATCTTGATACCATTGGATTTAGATATCCAATGTACATTTGTCACTTATATGAGAAAGAAAAATAGAGGGATCATGCTATTAGTCATCTATGTGGATGATTTGAATATCACTGGTGATAGTGATGTGGACATACATGTGTTAGGAGGCTTTTGAAGCAGAAGTTTGAGATGAAGGATTTGGGTGAGTTGTAGTATTTCTTGGGCATAGAGGTGGTGATATCACCTCATGGAATTTTGTTATTTAAGAGGTAGTATAGCTTGGACATGTTGTTCAAGTATGGTACGATAAGCTATAAGTCTATTTCACTGCCATTGGAGCATAACACAAAGCTTTTTGAAGGTACATGTGAGCTTTTGGAGGCCCCCACTACATACAGGTGCATAGCATGGGTAGCTTGATCTACATGATCATTACTAGGCCAGACATGATGTATGTTATTGGACTTGTGAGTCAATTTATGTAGGCTCCTAACAAGCCACACTTGGATGCGGCTAGACGGATTCTTAGGTACATAAAGTCCACAATTAATTATGGACTTTCTATGAGGTTGGTATACAGGTACATGGGCACACATATGGTGATTGGGGTGGCAATGTTACAGACATGCAATGGTCAAGTATGTTCTCATTTGAGAGTGTTGCTGTGAGTTGGAGCAAAAAGAAGCACCCAAAAGTTGCTTTGACGAGTATAGAGGCAGAGTACAGCGATGCTGCTATGGCAGCTTGTGATGTAGCTTGGTTTCAAAAGCTACTTGGTGATATGGGTGATCTCGGGGATATGAAAATTTTAATTTATTGTTACAACATGGGTATCATAAAGTTGACCAATAGCCTAGTATACCATGCTAGGATGAAGCACATTGAGGTGCATTATCACTTTGTGAGGGAGAAGGTTCTAGCACGTGATGTAGATTTGGTATATATCAGCACACAAAGATCAGGTGTTTCACATCTTCATGAAGGAATTGGGCATAGAAAAGCTCCATAGGTTTAGGAGCTTACTTGGAGTGTAGTGTGTGGAACTGAACTCAAAGGGGAGTGTTGAGATATCGAGCTCAACTAGTGCTACGGCGGCGGACATTGATGACCCGCCTAGGTGATAGCTTTCTCACTTATGCCACTGGCATGGTTGGTGAGATTATGAATATACTTCGAGTGGATGATAGGCTATGTGATAGCCACTTTGGAGTACTAGAGTTATGGCATAGTTATACCTCTAGCTCATATAGTCAAGTTTAGACTATGGACCAACCATTTTGTATGTTATTGTAGGAGAGTACTTTGCCTTTATGTATGTACTCTTCATATTGTAGAAGAGTACTTTGTCTTTATGTATGTACTCTTCATATGGTTGTAGAGAACTGAAGAAGATAGAAAAAAATTTAGCCATCCATCTCTTTCTCTTGTCTCTTGAACTCTCTTGTGTGGGTGTTTGCTTGCAAGGAACTCAAGGTCTCTCTCTTCCCATCATTCTCTTTATGTTAGCGACACATAAAATTATCGCTTAAAAAATGCTTTAATATTTAAAAAATTATACATCGCTTATGTGACAATCTTTGTCTCATAAGCAATGAGTGTTATTTTTGCCTCTAAATTTGCCCCATGGCTAAAGGGGAGTCTTTCTTGTAGTGTCATAGGATAACTAAACCTAGAGAGGAAACAAGAGAATTTTAATATGATCAATTAATGCACAAACACAAATAGAATTAATCTAAGATATTTAGGAGTAGGAGTTATGTGTAAAAATTGATGCAAGATTAATATCTTGAGAAATATTCGAAGATGAAATGTGCATTTATGTGCATAAATATATGTAAGTGTGCAGTAACTCAGTGTAATTAAGCCTAAATAAGGGTAGATCTTTTAGTAAATCAAGATGGGGAATTGTGCTATGAAATTAGAGGAAGTTTTAGGGAATTACCATTCGAGATTTTAGTAAGCCAATAACTAATTGAATAGGCTAGAAAGAGAGAAGATACTAGAGGGTGATGTCCACCTTAACAAACTCAAGACTAAATTGATAGCATAGAGATGGATGATATTTATATATGAAGTACTTAGAATTACAACCCCTAGAATTATTGGAGAAAATGGTTCAATAGTTTTAGACAGAGAAGATTTCTGTAGAAATTGTGTGTCTCTTGAAAATATATTATGTTCAAAAGGCTAAAGAATCAAATCAATGGAAAAAAATGATGAAGTACATCTCATTTAGAGAAAGAACAAGGCCCTTAGAACAAGTTCATAAGTGTAATTTTCCTACTTAGTGTAGAGATTTGATCAAAGAAGTCCTTAAGGATAAAGTCTTAGACAAAGATCAAGAGCTTAGACCAAATTTGTAAGTGTAATTTTTCTCCTTAGTTTGGAGATTTGATGAAAGAAGACTTTGAGGATAAAGGCTTAATCTAGATAAACTTTATGAGAGAGAAAGAGAGGTATTTAGACATAAGTATCTAGCTGATGTATATAGGTATTAAGGTCTTAAAAGCCTAAAGCCCTAAGTTAGAGAATATGGTGGAAATTTAGAATCCTTTATGGAGACCTAACAATTTTTATAACTTTAGAAATAACGGATGTAAAGCCATTATAAGTTCTAATCCAGTATTGATCCTAGTCTCTCTTAAGGATGTTAGAGAACTTATAAGGACTCTCTGTAAACTCAAGTAATCTGAATATTCTTAAAAGACCTTCCCTAAACTTTGCAGCAGGAGGATCTACGATTGGAATTGCGACTTGAGGACTATCATTAGGCAAAATTTGGACCAAAAAGGACCCTCTAAGTAATTCCATGTGAGCTTTCTGTTAGAAAATGAGTAGATGGTTAAATTTTTATAAATCAAATAAAAATTTATTGAAAGTTATTGATTTTGGGAATCTACTCTTCGAGATCTTTTCAATGATATATAGCATGATGGAAAATTTTGTATATTTAAGAAGTTCACAAATTGGTGATGATTTGCAAAAAATTAACCATTAGTCCATTTTTAAAGAAAAGCTGACATGGCATTACTTAGAGGGCCCGTTTTGAGTCCAACATTTACCTAATGAGAAATCTCATCAGACTTGCGTGACAAGTACATTGATGTTACATTTTTTAGTTTTATAAGTTGAGATATCTTGAATAAGGATGAAGACTTATCTATTATTTTTGGGTGGCACACTGTGTATCAAGAACATAAAGACAGAATCAATGCATCATGGTGTGCAGAGATATTGATGGATTTTACAGTGACCTATAGTGATTTATGATGATATATTCACAATATTATGATGATGATGTATTGGATAGTTTTGAGTTAAATCTTTCCATTAATTTTTATATTGAAAAAATTTGTTTAGTGTGGAGTGTGTGTGAGCTCTATTTTCTACTGAAGTAGGTGTGTGTGTGTAATGGAGAATGGAAATTGAATTACAGTTGTGTGAGTTCACACCGACTCTATAATCCTAGTGGAGGGTGGTAGCCTAACCCATGGGATTGGATGGGGTTAGGCTAAGTCTATGGAACTCGTCAAAGTTGATAAAGGATTTTAATATTCGAAAACGGGTGGCTGGGTGGACCCAAATTACGGGTGCTTTCTAAACCTAGAGCCCAACCTTGATAACAAAGTTAGAACTTGGGAGAAATCTAGGAATCAACTTTAGATCATAGAGTCTTTAGAAGAATTAAGGTAGAATTGTTCCCTTAATAATCGAGGATTAAGGCGTCATATTGAGCTCAAGGGAGCCACCAATGCCTCTTATTTGTGAGAATTATAAGGTGAATATTTTACTTGGAGGAATCATACAATCATACTCAACTCCTACCATAAGGCCTCTATTCTAGTCAGCTATATTGGGAAAGTTGTTGGATTGCTAAGCGATTGGATGTTGATGAATGGAGGCGCTGAGTTCATTCTCTCTTTCCCTAGACTAGTCCTCTGTTGTGGATTCACTTTTGGTAGGGGTAGGGGTCTCAAATTGGTTAATCAAACCTATATTACTTGCCCATATCCCTTAATGTATAATTTCACTAGTATATGGGACATGCTTATGTAAATTCCCTAGCATTATGTATAGTAGAGAAAACGAGAATTAGGACAAAAAAAGGTGTGCCGCATTGGAGGCTCCTTTTTCTTGTAATGTGAATGACTTAGTTTATTACACAATACAAAAATGTTAGTAGGACATACTCGTATTTGGTGTAATTTTTCCTAGCTATATTTAATGTTTAAAGTATCTTGAAAATGAATGTAGAAATAAGTTCAAAACACAAAAGATGTAGTTTTTCGGTGTTTCTGAATAGTGAAAATTGTGTACCTACCTTCAAATCATGCATGCATTACTTTCTTTTGAATTAAACCAATGTATATATATATATATATATATATATATATATATATATATATATATATATAGAGAGAGAGAGAGAGAGAGAGAGAGAGAGAGAGAGAGATAGATATATATATATATCAATTAGTTGCGGATGCCTTGATAATTAGTTGCGGACCCCTTGATAATTTTGACTCAAATCAATATATATGTATGTGTATATATATATAAATATCAATTAGTTGTGAATCCCTTGATAATTTTTTAGAAGAAAATGTATTTGAAAAAGATAAGCTTACAAAATGGCACTTGAGAAAAAATCAACGAAGCAAGTATGTGCACTATATTTTGAGTCATTGCACATTAAGTGGATGTGAGCAGAATCCACATATTGTGACATGTACATTGATATCACAATTTTTAGCTTTATAAGTTGAGATATCTTGAATACTGATATCTTGAATAAGGATGAAGACTTGTTTGTTATTTTTGGCTGGCACACTATCTAGGCACACTATGTATCAAGAACACAAAGACAGAATCAATGGATAAACTACTTTAAAAGACCTCGAATTTGTTTTGTTTTTTTTAAGGGGGAGAGAGGGGCGTTGTGATCTAAATTTTTTGTAAGAGAACACAAGGGAGAGTGCAAGAGTTCTTGAGAGAAGGGATATTTACCTGTACAAGAGTTACACGGAATGTACATTCTTCCAAACTCATGTACATTTAACTAGTCTCAAAGCTCATGTACACTTAGTCTCACCCTCGCCAATGCTACTCGTAAAACAAATAAAAACATTAGACAGGATGACAAGCAAGTGGTTATGAAATAACGAGATCACAACTTTAAACCTTGAAGGTGTTAAATGAGGGTGGGCATTTAGCCCCATGAAATGAGACCATTGAATGAAAGCAAAACCTTTTTGAATGGGTCTCCCATATTTTTCAAACCTTTCACAATCCCTAAATGGAACCCTTAGACCCAAGAAAGCAATCAAATTTGACCAAATCCACGTAAAAAGGTCTTTTTCATATGCTTTGACTGAATGAGAGCCAAGATACCAAAAAATTTGACCAAATCCACGTAATAAGGTCTTGTGCACGATGCTAGCGTCGTGGAAGTTCTAACCATAAATTCGCTCCCTACCTATGTGTAAAAACGTATGAACAAAGCGATTGTCTTCCATTCCATCTTTCATAATTTCCAGTACTTGTCTTCCATTCCATCTTTTATAATTTCCAGTACTTGTCGTGCCATCTTCGTCCCGTTTTGAGACGTTGGAAGCAACTTGACAGAGCAATATGGAGCAGCGTGGTCTTGCATCCACCCTCTTGGGCTGTACGCTAGTCCTCCTCGTAGCTACTTCAAAATCCTACGCACAGCTTAGCTCTAGTTTCTACGACGCATCCTGCCCGACTGTTGCGAGCATCGTGGAACAAGTGGTGCAGCAGGCAGTGCAGCAGGAGGCCAGGATGGCAGCGTCCTTGCTGCGCCTCCACTTCCACGATTGCTTCGTAAATGTAAGTGTGTAAACTAGTTATAAACGTTGATCAGAAAGCTATACTGCCCCAAGGAAATGAGTAATGATTAAGAGTACAGCTCGATTGCACTGATTTTTAATGCAATGTAGGGATGCGACGGGTCGGTATTGCTGGACAATACAGACACAACGACAGGCGAGAAGACGGCCCCTCCAAACAACAACAGCTTGAGAGGCTTCGACGTGGTGGACAACATCAAGTCCGCCGTGGAGGGAGTGTGCGAGGCGACCGTTTCGTGTGCTGACATTTTGGCGCTGGCGGCCAATGCGTCCGTGACCCTGGTAATACATATTAGGAGCAGACTCGTCACATGAGGAGCCTAATTCAATTAACTATCTCATGACTGCTAGACGTTTAAGACCGATGATTGATGTACGCAGGCCGGAGGACCCTCCTGGACGGTGCTCTTGGGAAGAAGAGATGCAACCACTGTAAGCGCCACAGCGCCTGTGCAGGACCTCCCAAATCCCAACACCGATATCAACACGGTCATCGGCAAGTTCACAGCCGTGGGCTTGTCCACGCAGGATGCAGTTGTGCTCTCAGGTTCAAACTCATTGAATATTGCATGGTGAAGTCTAGTAGAGACTGGAGTACTTTGAAGTAATAATTCCGTTACAATTTGTTGATTTGTGGCCCGCCCATGTGCATTTTCTGTCGTGGCTGCAGGTGCCCATACCATCGGGCGCGCCCGCTGTATCTCCTTCAGCTCGCGCCTCTACAACTTCAGCAACACAGGCAGCCCCGACCCCACCGTCGACTCCACGTACCTGGCCGCCCTGCAGAGCAACTGCCCGCAGAGCGGCGGGGACCCTAACGCGCTCAACTCGCTGGACACAACCACCCCAGACACCTTCGACAACAAGTACTACGCAAACCTGCAGCACAACAAGGGCTTGCTGCAGTCCGACCAAGAGCTCTACTCCACCTCCGGCTCCAGCACCGTCTCGCTCGTGGACACCTACAGTAGCAGCCAGAGCACCTTCTTCAGCGCCTTCGCCCAATCCATGATAAACATGGGGAACATCGGCCCTCTCACAGGCACCCAAGGAGAGATCCGTCTCAACTGTCGGAAGGTGAACGGCTAAGCTCGGTCAACAACATCTACGCGTAGCATTTATAGCTTTGGGCTTGCGCCCCGTAGTCGGGAGAGGCGCCCTTCTATCTACTTTGTCGGCTTTTTAGAAAGAAGGCATTACCAGTTTATTGAGAGAGATATCATGTTGTTGCGATCAGGGATTTTATATTCACGTGATTACAAGATTTTTTTTGTTAATAACACTTGTGAACATGTTATTAACATGTTCACATGTTTTCATGTTCTCAAAATAGCAGGTTACCAGTGACCTGGTAACCTGCTGAAGCCCGCCGAGCTTTTTGTTTTCCCGTCGGGAAATTCCATTTTCCCGGCGGAAAAAAAAGGTTAAAAAAATGGTCAAAATATATTCATGTTCACAGTCATTCCTACCATTTTTGGGCCTTCTGGACTCATTTATGATGTCAAAAGTTCAAAATTCTTTGTACAAAAAAAGTTATCTCTAAATTTATCACCTTAAGCTCGATTACCATCAATTAGATCTTATTATACTTCCAATTGAGTCTAATTGACATCAATTAATATCCAATTGAGTCCAATTGGTATCAATTAAGTCTAATTGGGTGTCAATTGATTGATTGGGCTCAATTGACATCAATTGACACCCCATTGAACTCAATTGGGCTTAATTGGACTTAATTGGATTCAATCAATTGACACCCAATTGGACACAACTGGGCTTAATTGGACTCAATTGACATCGATTAACACCCAATTGATGTCAATTGAGCTCAATTGACATCAATCCTAGTCAATTGATATCCAATTGATGCCAATTGAGCCGAATTGACACCAATTGCACTCAATTGGTACCCAATTGATGTCAATTGAGTCCTCAATTAACATCAATTAACACCCAATTGACATCAACTAATACCCAATTGAGTCAAATTGATATCAATTAAGTATAATTGGGTGTCAATTAATCAATTCGACTCAATTGATATCAATTGACATCCAATTGGACTCAATTGACATCAATTGGATGCCAATTGAGTCCAAGTGACACCCAATTGATATCAATTGCATCCAATTGGGCTTAATTGACATCAATTCACACCTAATTGATGTCAATTGAGTCCAATCCGGTTCAATTCACACCCAATTGATGTCAATTGGGCTCAATTGACATCCAATTGATGTTAATTGGACTCAATTGACATCAATTAACACCCAATTGATGTCAATTGAGCTCAATTGACATCAATCGTAGTCAATTGACACCCAATTGATGTCAATTGAGCGTAATTGATATTAATTGCACTCAATTGGCACCCAATTGATATCAATTGAGTCTGATTAGACTCAATTAACATCTAATTAAGTCTAATTGATATCAATTAATACCTAATTGAGTCAAATTGATATCAATTAAGTCTAATTGGATGTCAATTGATCAATTGGGCTCAATTGGTACCAATTGACATCCAATTGGACTCAATTGACATCAATTGGGTGCCAATTGAGTCCAAGTGACACCCAATTGATATCCATTACATCCAATTGGACTCAATTGACATCAATTCACACCTAATTAATGTCAATTGAGTCCAATCATGTTCAATTCACACCCAATTGATGTCAATTGGGCTCAATTGACACCCAATTAACTCAGTCCAATTGATATCAATTGAGTCTAATTCAAACTCAATTGAGTCTAATTACATCTAATTGGACTCAAGTGACATCAATTAACACCCAATTGATGTCAATTAAACTCAATTAACATCAATTAACACCCAATTGATGTCAATTCAGCTCAATTGACATCAATCGTAGTTAATTGACACCCAATTGATGTTAATTGAGCCAAATTGGACTTAATTGACATCAATTGCACTCAATTGGCACCCAATTAATGTCAATTGAGACTTAATTAACATCAATTAACATCCAATTGAGTTCAATTGACATCAATTAATACCCAATTGAGTCAAATTGATATCAATTAAGTCTAATTGGGTGTCAATTGATCAATTGGGCTCAATTAATATCAATTGACATCCAAGTGGACTCAATTGACATCAATTGGGTGCCAATTGAGTCCAATTGACACCAAATTGAT
The DNA here is from genome assembly GCF_041138505.1 of Cibotium barometz. NCBI lineage: Eukaryota > Viridiplantae > Streptophyta > Polypodiopsida > Cyatheales > Cibotiaceae > Cibotium > Cibotium barometz. The sequence goes on from NC_141077.1 coordinate 45,322,222, forward strand.
ATCAATTGCATCCAAGTGGGGTCAATTGACATCAATTCACACCTAATTGATGTTAATTGAATCCAATTAGGTTCAATTTACACCCAATTGATGTGAATTGGGCTCAATTGACACCCAATTGATATCAATTTGGCTTAATTGATACCTAATTGATATTAATTGGACTCGATTGACATTAATTAACACCCAATTGATGTTAATTGAGCTCAATTGATATCAATTGTAGTCAATTGATACCCAATTGATGTTAATTAAGCCAAATTAGGCTTAATGGACATCAATTACACTCAATTAGTACCTAATTGATGTCAATTGAGTCTAATTGAGCTCAATTAACATCAATTAGCATCTAATTGAGTCTAATTGATATCAATTAACACCTAATTGAGTCAAATTGATATCAATTAAGTCTAATTGGGTGTCAATTGATCAATTGGGCTCAATTGATATCAATTGACATCCACTTGGACTCAATTGACATCAATTGGGTGCCAATTGAGTCTAATTGACACCCAAGTGATATCAATTGCATCTAATTGGGCTCAATTGACATCAATTCACACCTAATTGATATCAATTGAGCCCAATTGATATTAATTGAGTCTAATTCACACCCAATTGAGTCCAATTGCATCTAATTGGACTCGATTGACATCAATAAACACCCAATTGATGTCAATTAAACTCAATTAATATCAATAAACACCTAATTGATATCAATTGACTCCAATTGGGTTTAATTGACACCCAATTGATGTCAATTAAGTCCAAATAGATACAATTAGGCTCAATTGACACCTAACTGATGTCAATTGAGTCCAATTGGATTCAATTGAGTCCAATTGGGTTAAATTGGATGCAATTAGGCTTAATTGATGTCAATTGAATTAAATTGGATGCAATTTGTCCAATTGATGTCAATTGAGTTCAATTGGATGCAATTAGGCTCAATTGACACCTAATTGATGTCAATTGAGTTCAATTCATACCCAATTATTGTTAATTGTGTCCAATTGAGCTCAATTAACACCCAATTGATGTCAATTGGGCTCAATTAACATCAGTTAACACCCTTTTGAGTCCAATTGATGTCAATTGAGTCCAATTGGGTGTCAATTGATATCAATTGAGCCCAATTGATCAATTAATACCCAATTAGACTTAATTGATGTCAATTGGACTCAATTCATTCAATTTAGCATCAATTATAATCAATTGATACCCAATTGATATTAATTGACATCAATTAGGTGTTAATTGATATCAATTAAGCCCATGTGACATCAATTGTGTGTCAATTGAATCCAATTGATGTCAATTGAGCCAAATTGACATCAATTGTGTGTCAATTGATACACAATTAGCTTCAATTGGGCTCAATTGACATCAATTGACACCCAATTGATGTCAATTAGGCTCCATTGACACCCAATTAGACTCAGTTTGACTCAATTGACATCAATTGACACCCAATTAGACTCAATTTAGCTTAATTAAGTTTAATTAGACTCAATTAGATTCAATTTGGCTCAATTGATATCAATTGACACCCAATTATACTCAATTTGACTCAATTGACACCCAATTAGACTCAATTTTACTCAATTGACATCAATTGACACCCAATTGATGTGAACTGATGTGAATTGAGCTCAATTGCATCGAATTAGGCTCAATTGACATCAATTGACACCCAATTAATATCAATTGATGTGAATTGATGTCAATTGAGCTCAATTGCATGGAATTAGGTTTTATTGACACCCAATTAATATCAATTGAGTGCAATTGAGCCCAATTCAGCTCAGTTGTAATCAATTGACACCCAATTGATGTCAGTTGCATCCAATTTGGCTCAATTGAAACCCAACTGATGTCAATTGAGTCCAATTAATGTTAATTGGCACCCAATTGATGTCAATAAGGTTCAATTGATGTTAATTGACCCCCAATTGATGTCATTTACGTCCAATTGAGCTCAATTGACACCCAAATTATCCAATTGAAGTCAATTAGACTTAATTGACTTCAAATGTGTTAATTGGATATTAATTGATATCAATTAACACCCAATTGCTATCAATTGAGTCTAATTCGGCTTAATTGACACTCAATTTACATCCAATTGGGCGTGAATTGAGCTCAATTGTATCATATTAGGCTCAATTGACATCAATTGACACACAATCGATCACACAATTGAGTGCAATTGAGCCCAATTGATATCAATTATGATCAATTGACACCCGATTGATGTTAATTGCATCCTATTGGGCTCAATTGAGCACAATAGGATGCAATTAACACCCAATTGAGTGCAATTGAGCCCAATTGAGCTCAATTGATATCAATTGACACCCAATTGATGTTAACTGAGCTCAATTGAGCTTAATTGATATCAATTGACACCCAATTGATGTCAACTGAGCTCAATTGAGCTTAATTGATATTAATTGTAATAAATTAACACCCAATTGAAGTCAATTGGACTTAATTAATATCAATTAACATCCAATTATTATCAATTGAGTCCAATTCGACTCAATTGATACTTAGTTTACACCCAATTTATGCAAATTGGGTGTAAATTGGGCTCAATTGCGTCGAATTAGGCACAATTGACATCAATTGACACCCAATTAATATCAATTGAGTGTAAATCAAGTGTAATTGAGTCCAATTGGGCTCAATTGAGTGCAATGATGTCATGGACAATTGAGTCAATTGATGTAAGTATAGTTAGATTTAATTGGTGTGTCAATTGAACTTAAGGCCAGCAAATTATACAAAACTTTTTTTGTGCCAAGAATTTTGAACTTTTGACATCATAAATGAGTCCAGAAGGCCCAAAAATGGTAAGAATGACTGTGAACATGATTTTTTTATTTTTTTATTTTTTTATTTTTTTTATTTTTTTAATTTTTCCGCCGGGAAAATGGGTTTTCCCGGCGGGCCCGCCGGGAAATGTACATTTTCCCGGCGGGATTACTGGCAGAGAAGGTTTTTGCAGGTCATAAAAAATGCCCGTGAATATATATTGTGATCACAAGAATTTTTATGTTAACAACAGGTTTTGTTAACGTGATCACGAAATTGTGAAGACGTTAATGAAATCCCTGGTTGCGATTGTTGAGTTCATGGGCTCTATACACAATCATTGGTGGTAATTGCGTTCTTTCAATTACCAGATTTGTTGATTGATTATATTAATTATTGCTCGAGGGTTTCTCTTGTTCTTCAGGAAAACTTTGAGATATAATTTGATGCTCAAGGCTTTTTGTTTGCAGAACACATGTGCACATTCTCTAGATCTCTTGTATAGCTTTGTCTTGTGTGCATTCTCTAGATCTCTTGTATAGCTTTGTCTTGTGTGCAACTTGGATTCATGCAGCTCTTGCTAATTCCTCTTGCGTGCTTTACCTTTCACCTAGCAGCTTTAGTACACCTTTACAATGATCTACGTGGAACACAATCAAAGCCTCTTGTTGTTGTTGATGGTGGGAAATTGGAATTAACATTTCATTTTGATTGGCAAAGTAATGGGCAGCTTCCATTGGGTCTCTTTCGCTTTTTCCAACACTAATAATGCCACATTTTGCCACACTAATATCGGCCATTGGGTCTCTTTTGCTTTTTCTAGTACTAATAATGTCACATTTTGCCACACTAATATCGGTTACCTGGCATAATGTGTGACATTATGCCATAAATATATGCACTTGATGCCCTTGCTTCTCGATAACTCCGTCCGGAGTCTCTTGAGGACGACAAAATTGGTGGCAACTCACGTAGAGGTCCCTTTTGCGGAATCTAATACAAAGAGTAATAATTGGTATTATCGCTTTAAAGACCTTCCGCTAGTTGACTAGATTGATCACTTTGTTACGGCATAGTTCTTTGCTCTTGAAGGAAAAAATGTGTGATTACTTGGGGTAGTAGTAAATGTTTTCCATGATGCTGAAGGTGGAAAAGTATGATATTCACTTTTTGGCTCTCATCTATTTTTGGGCTTCTTCATCTAATTAGGTTGATTGATTGCCCAGAGTCAACGAAATCACTTGCAGAGATTATTGTACATGATGAAATGGAGAAGGAATTTGTATGTGGCACAGTTGCTTCAGGCAAGCGCGTTAGTTATCTCTAATCATTTAGTTGTATCTAAAGAGTAGCATCATGCAAATAACAGTTTATGAATTTTTAAAGATTTGATTGATTAAGGTTATACGTCTTCTGTCTTCAATGTTGTCCTTTTTTTTTGGCATTGATTTTTTTTTATTTTTTGCATTGTGCTTGCCTTGATTATTTTCTACATCATCCATTCCACATGGTTAGTTACTTCATGTTGATGCCAATCTGATGCCTTTGGCACAATGACCTTTCCTTGATTAGCAAAATTATTGAAGGATTTGCAATCTTTGAGCTTCGTCGAAGCCATAACTGCTCTAATACTACTCTAGAAGGAAGACATAAATTTATTGAGAGAGAGAGAGAGAGAGAGAGAGAGAGAGAGAGAGAGAGAGAGAGAGAGAGAGGTCATGCAGTGTTTCTAAGTTAGTATGGTTATTGGAGACACCTTTTCAATTACAAGGATTGGTAATAATCGATTATTAGAAATTGTAATATATCATTTTAATTATTACACCCTTTCAAACAAGGTTTTCAAAGGTTTTTAATTCTTTTTTAAAAGAAAACATTGCAAAAACCATCGTAAGCAACCAAAAACTATGAGGGTTTTAATGACATTTTTTTTTGAACAAGCTACAATTGCGTCAAGATTGCCACATTACGTAGAAGGTATTTTAGTCATTTAGAAAATTTACAAATAGGTTCAATCCTAAATAAATAAGGCGAGTCAATGTCTAATAAATGTGAAGATTCATTTTTTTACATAGAAAATGGACATAAGAAAATAATAGAAAATATGCACACAAGAAAACTGTGATTATGCAATAAATAAAAATGTGAAAAAAAAGACTTGCTACCTTTTCATGGTGAATTTGGAGATGCATTTTGACTTGAAAAATTCAAACAAAAAAATTAAAGGGTCGTTTAGTTTGGTAAATAAATACCATATTAGATAATTTGGGAAATTTCTCATTCCCATTTGAAAAATGGGATCATGGTGAACTTGTTCAAAAGTTTGTCAAAACCCCCTCATGTGACATATCATTGGAAAGTTTCTCAACAACCGGAAGGTGAATGGCTAAGCTCGGTCAACAACATCTACCCATAGAGCATTTATAGCTTTGGGCTTGCGCCCGTTCAGGTCGTAGTCGGGAGAGGCGCCCTTCTATCTACTTTGTCGGCCTTTTTAGAAAGAAGACATTAACAATTTATTGAGAGAGATATCATGTTGTTGGGATTGTTGAATTCATGGGCTCTATACACAATCATTGGTGGTAATTGCGTTCTTTCAATTACTAGATTTGTTGCTTGATTATATTAATTATTGCTCGAGGGTTTCTCTTGTTCTTCAGGAAAATTTTGGGATATAATTTGATGCTCAAGGCTTTTTGTTTGCAGAACACATGTGCACATTCTCTAGATCTCTTGTATAGCTTTGTATTGTGTGCAACCTGGATTCATGCAGCTCTTGCTAATTCCTTTTGCATGCTTTACTGTTCACCTAGCAGCTTTAGTACACCTTTACAATGATCTACGTAGAACACAATCAAAGCCTCTTGTTGTTGATGGTGGGAAATTGGAATTAACATTTCATTTTGATTGGCAAAGTAATGGGCAGCTTCCATTGGGTCTCTTTTTCTTTTTCTAGCACTAATAATGTCACATTTTGCCACACTAATATTGGTTACCTGGCATAATGTGTGACATTACGCCATAAATATATGCACTTGATGCCCTTGTCTCTCGATATCTCCGTCCGGAGTCTCTTGATGAGGACGACAAAATTGGTTATAACTAACCTAGAGGTCCCTGCTAGGGAATCTAACACAAAGAGCAATAATGGGTATTATTGCCATGGTTAGTTACTTCATGTTGATGCTAATTTGATGCCTTTGGCACGATGGCCTTTCCTTGATTAGCAAAATTATTGAAGGATTTGTAATCTTTGAGCTTCGTCGAAGCCATAACTGCTCTAATACTGCATGATTATTGAAGGATTTGTAATCTTTGAGCTTCGTCGAAGCCATATTGAAGGACTTATCAAGAGAGAGAGAGAGAGGTCATGCATGATTGTGTTTCTAAGTTAGTATGGTTATTGGAGACTCTTAACATACCTTTTCAATTACAAGGATTGGTAATAATTGATTATTATAAATTGTAAAATATCATTTAAATTGGTATACCCTTCAAACAAGGTTTTAAAAGATTTTTAATTCTTTTTCAAAAGAAAACATTGCAAAAACCATTGTAAGCAGCCAAAACTATGAGGGTTTTAATGACATTTTTTTAAAAACATGCTACAATTGCTTGAAGATTGCCACATTACGTAGAAGGTATTTTAGTCATTTATAAAATTTACAAATAGGTTCAATCCTAAATAAATGAGGCAAGTAATTGTCTAATAAATGTGAAGATTCATTTTTTTACATAGAAAATGGGCATATAAGAAAACAATAGAGAATATGCACCTAAGAAAACTATGATTATGCAATAAATAAAAATGTGAAAAAAAAGACTTGCTACCTTTTCATGGTGAATTTGGAGATGCATTTTGAGTTGAAAAATTCAAACAAAAAAATGAAAGAGTCGTTTAGTTTGGTAAATAAATACCATATTAGATAATTTGGGAAATTTCTCATTCCAATTTGAAAAATGGGATCATGGTGAACTTGTTCAAAAGTTTGTCAAAACCCTCTCATGTGACATATCATTGGAAATATCTTCAAGTAGAATCTAAATCTATGATCTCCAATAAATTTGGAGTTTGTATGATATGTACAAAACTATATGGAGTAATTGATTCCCAAAATATGAGATTTTTCCCAAATTATATAATATTGACTTAATAGATCAATCGCATGTTTAGTTACTTCATGTCGATGCCAATCTGATGCCTTTGGCATGATGGTCTTTTCTTGATTAGAAAAATTATTAAAGGATTTGCAATCTTTGAGCTTCTCAAAGCCATAATAGCTCTAATACATGTCGACTTTCTAGGAGGAAGACATAAATTTTTCGGGAGAGAGAGAGAGAGAGGGAGAGGAGTATCTAAATGGATAAACAATTCAAGAATAAATCCCTCAATAGATGATATCATAAGCTTGTATCCTCATGAACAAATGTCTCCCAATTTTCAAAGTCATTGCTTGGGGTGTAGCTCTCCTTGTAGATCAAAGTCACAAATAATACAACTCGTCATGTATGTCATGACTACATCCCTTAATAGATGACATTCTAAGCTTATATCTTCAACCACACATGTCTCTCCAATTTTGAAAGTCATTGCTTTGGGGTGTAGCTCACCCTCTAGATCAAAGTGACAAATAAAACAACTCAGACCATAGTAGGGAGTTTGGAAAAATCCCACTTCCCATTTTGCAAGATCAAAGAATGAGGGGAAGGATGAAAGCTTTTAAGATTTTATTAAAACCCCCTCATGTGGCATATCGTTGGTAAAGAGTAGGTTCTAAATCCACATTCTTGGTACGCTCAAGATACACCTAAAAGTAGATCGAGAAGAAAAATCCCAAATAATGGGATTTTTCCAAACTCCCTAATATGGTCTTAGTTACTCATCATATTAGTCACAAATAATGCAACATGTCATATCAAAGTCACAAATAATACACAATACATTAATATATTTCAAATATAAACATTTTTAGCAAAAAATTAAAATACTGATATTTTTTTAAATGTAATCTATTTGATCACAAATTTCTGTTCGAGTAACAATACATTTTTAAAAACGTAAAAATAGTGGTTTGTTTGTAAGTGTATGAGTATCTACATATTAAATCCTCCAAAAGTAAAAAGATTATGAAAGCCTTTGTACCCTAACCTCATCAAAATTAAGCAAATGTTAAGACCTCCTACCTTCTCCAACATGGCTCCTCCACTATTGATTGAGAATATAATGGGAAAGGGTTTCCTACGTGGTAAAGTTCCGTCTTTAGGAATTTGCAAGGCAGAGACATCTCCTAGTGAGGGGCAGGGAACCCTCATAAGTTCGGGTAAGAAAAATACAACCATTTTATGCATGTGTAGGAGCAGGGCACCCATATGTAAACAATCTTCTTCGATAAATATAGAAAAAAAACATTCTTTTTTAAGCATGTGAACAAGGGATTTTTCAAAATAGACCCTTTAAAGTTTTGAAAGATTGTGGACCTTTCCACAAAATAAAAGTCAAATTTGCATGTCATTTTTGAGATTTTTTGCACCCCTCACAGGCTCCATTACTATGCTCTTTTGGCATGTCTTTTACTAGAGTCTACAATGTTGGCCTTCATTACTTCCTCTTTCTACATGCCAAAGATGATCTGCACACAAAAAAACCCCACACACCATAAGCACGTCATATTCTGCAGTGCATCATAAATATTTGGTGTATTATGCAATTAGGAAAATACCCGGTTTGCTAGCATCTGCACACTGTCTTTATCTTTTTCTTTTACAGTAGAACCAACCACTCCTTCCAATTGTACCTAGTCTTAATCTCCATTCTTTCTACACCTGTGCTTCCCACCATAGCTCTTGCACGTAAGCTTTCATGGTTACCTTGAGACTTGAATTTTGCATCTATACCTTCATTGTGAACATTTCTAATTTGCAAAGCTTGCTCATGCTCTTCTCTTCTCAACCAATGAGCCTTCCATAGCTCTACTTCCATCTGAGACTCTTCTACACAAGCTCTTAGCTCCTTCATATCTTCTCTTTCCAATTCTCCTTTAGTCCTCCATAATCACAAGACATGCTACCTTTATAACTCTTCTTTGATGTATCTATACTGATTTGAGTTGCGAGAGCTCTAATCTTGAGCTTCTGTTTGCTTGTTCTCACCTCAAGCTTTAATTTCCATAAAGCTTTCTTCTCTTCTCTACAAGCTTTCTTCCCTAATCCATGGTGCTCAATATTGTGATCTCCTAGATTTCTATATTGTTGCCTTCTTTTAATTGAACCAATGGTTCGAGTGTAGCCTCTAATCCACTCCAATAAGTTCCTAGTCAATGTTAATGCTACAATCCTTTCTAGAAGTGTGCACAGCCACAAAATATGGCCCTCATGAGATCCCCAAATGAGCTCTATTATGCCAAACCATGATTTTCCTCCTCAAACAGCCAAAATGACGTCTTCTACAACCATTTGCATGAACTTAATGAGCTCCAAAATGTGCATGCTTCTCCCTTGCATTCACCACTCAAGGGTGCTTCTCGATTTTGGTTTCTCTCAAGAAACCAAGGTGCAAACCAATGTGAAATCTTTTCTGGACATCTAGAGGACATCAATAGTTGTACATTGATTTGTCTCATAGGTCGAGTTCGGCCTCTAGTAGATGATATGCACCATGACCAAGTGCCCACCCTAGCTCTGATACCATTTCTCAACAGTCCTAATATGGGATTAATAGACACAAGATTAAGAATAAGAATTAAGGTGGATCTTTAGGGGAAATTCAAGCTCCAAATGGGCCCTTTTAGAGCCCATTGAAATAATATAAGGCCAGCCAATGAGAGCTCTTGGATTCTAGATCCATGTATTATGGATATTTTTTGTCAGAGGGGTCCCCAAAATTTAGAGCTCAAAAAAGAGGAATAAAATATATTAGCGTAAAACTCAAAAATAGAAGAATATAAGGCCCGAATACCACTTACCAAAATGTATGTCAAAAGGAATATCAGGAAAAGAGGCTAGAGTGATTGAAAGCTAGTTTGATTGAAGTCTTTCTCGACCTTGTGGCCCTCTCGAGAACCATCTGCACCTTGCTCGACATCTACATATTTTTCTAGATTTTTATTTTCTAGCACTCTTCCAAGCATTTATGCGTTAGTTCTCCAGTTGTCCTACTTTCAGCTTGCTGACTAGGTCTAGTAGGTACTGTATAAGTGAGGGCCCTACTCTCACTTGTATCATCTCATTTAACACATTGTTTGGAATCTTAGTTGCACCTATAGTGTGCCTCGTGCTACCTACTCCAGCTTTGTAACCAGCTTTTAGTGAATATCATTTCCTTTAGGTCTTGTGTATCCTATATTTGTGAATTTTAGTTCTCTTTCATTGTTTGGCACTTTCTCATTTCCTATATGCACATGTGCACCCCCTTGCACATTGGCGTTAGAAAGAGAAAAAAGTAATAAAAATAATATTAGTAAATTCTCAAAAAGAAATAAATGATAAATGATAATAATTATCCTTAATATATGCTAAGGTGTGTTTGTATTCACCTTGGTAAACTTTCTAAATAGATTACACATTTTAATTAATCCAAGGTTGAATGTGTGAAAGACTAACGTCTAAGATTGGAAGGTAAAGTGCAAAAACCTTAGAAGTAATCTTTTTGGAAAAAAATATTTATTCTTAATGTGGATATAAGCATGGTCAACAAAGCAAAAACACACTTTCTCTCCCTGTTATATAGGCACAGATGGCCATAAAGCTCTTCAAAGCTTATAAAAAAAAATGCCATCCAATCCATGGTATTCTTCCTTCATAATAATCTCTTCATAAGATTCTCCCTTCCATTAATACAATGAAGTCAATAAGGCTTATATATAGCCTTGAGAAAACCTATTGATATCTTTATAAAAAGCTACTACAAAAACCATTTCCCCCTTACAAATATATCTCCTCTACCCTGTAAATTTACATGGAATATAAACTCTTCAAGCTTTCCTATGCTAAACTTAATCCCCAATAGTCTAGTCCCACAAAGAATAAAGCCCACATGAATCATACAGAAACAATGGCAACTAGCAATGTGAAGAACTAGGGAAAATGATCGCTTGCTTTTGGAAGCCCCTACTAAGATCCAGAAAAAACTGATATCCACATCGATGCCACCATAAGATGATGCATAATAGAGAAAACATTTCGCACAAACATGTTATTTGACCAAACCCGTGTGAAAAATTTGAACCAAAAAATAGGGGCAAAATGGCAGAGATTATTCTCCCCCATCTTGTCCTATTTTTTTAATGATTTGTTTTTGGTTTTATGGTTATAGATGTGATTAAAACGTGGTTATAAAGTTTTTTTCAAAAATGATTGATGTATTTATAAACATGATTATAAATAAGACTGTAGAGTGGCCCATAATTGCAAACCCCACATAGTCACGTTGCAACTGTTTTTATAACTGCAAAACATGATTTTTTCACTCTCTAGATCCTTTGATTTCTCCATGGATAGAAATGCATCTATATCCCCTATGTCTTTGAATGGTGGTTGTGTCTCCCATTGCCACTTAGGCATAAACAATTCCAAGGGCCATCATCGTTATTTTAATGGTGGGTGTTTTTGCTGGGTGCTTTGAATTACCTTCACATAGTGGTGGGTATAAGGGCCCCGAGAACGATGGCATATATTATAACTTAGGTGATGATGGCGAGCACTTTGTGGGTGATAGGGGAAAAAGGTCTTACTGTAACTTTTGATAATTGGTGAATAGAACTTACAAGGATGCCTTTAAACCATGGGGAGAATAAAGGAGTAGATACTTTATCTACATAGTGCAATGCATGAATAAGCAATTTTCTAATCCTCGAAGCATGTGGTTTTCCAATGAATAGGATCCCATATTCAACAATAGGAGGTCACACATAAGAAGAAACATGAGGGAAGGAAAAGGTCTGCTGGCCCACTGCATGGAAAAAGAGTAATAGAAGGCATGTAAAGAGCATAAGCACAATATTATGGCTTACCACAATAAAAGGTGGCACATCATTCTCAATTAGGCTTACCACAACAAAAGGTGGCACATTATTCTCAATTAGAGAAGTATGGTGCCACAAAATATGTTTCATGAGAAAAGGTGGCTTAGATTGCTAGATTTGTAAATTCTCATACCTTTCATATCCATATCCATGGTGCCATAGAAAGGTGACACATCATTCTCGATTAGAGAAGTATGGTGCCACAAAATATGGTTCATGAGAGGAAAGGTGACTTAGATTGCTAGATTTGTAAATTCTCATACATTTCATATCCATATGCATGTTGTTTCTGATGAATTGTTGTTTTGGTGATTATTTATAGGAATTGTTGTTGGTCACCCGTGCAAGTGAATGGGAGAATGGATATCACCACTCTTCATGGGAGCACCAATGCTTGTCTTATGGCTCACTCTAACCCTCCTTGAAACACATCCAATGAGAGATTACTTGGTGAACTGCCTATTGTGAGGATCTTCCAATGGCTGAGCTCGTAACCCTCGAGGTCTCTAAGCTCTACAACTCCTTGAGAAGTAATTCTGCTGCATCTCCCACGAGCATTGTCATGCCGTCATGTTGCACTACGTATACTCGTCCCTTCTCTCACCTCACATAACTCACACACTCACTAGCATGCATTAGAGAGAGATTAGTAAGAGGATTAAAAAGATCAAGACTCTATTGCACAATGGGGAAGTCCTTGTATTATGAGAGATATTCACTTATATACATGGCCATAAGTGTTCAGACTCGCTTAAACCATGGTCGGTTGGGCCCTTCAGGCTCATAAGAGGCCTAACGCTGTCACAACCCCTGCTCTTTCCATTTTTCTTTGGAACCACAACAATGGGAGATAACCACCATGAAACTTTATCCAAAGAATGAATGAATCTAACCTGAAGTAACCTATCCAATTACTCAACCTATTTAGCATAATGTAGATTCATTTTATACCTTTATTGAACAATAGGTACTCCATCCTTCTTCAGGTTGATCCTATGTTGATAGAACTTAGAGTCTATCCCTTTCATATGTGTATAACTCCATGAAAAAACATCTCAAACCTTTGTCAACAACTTTAGATTATCCTTGCACTGCCACTCCAAATTACACAAACTTTAATCATCCTTGGATCCGCTTGTGACCCCAGATTCATATCTTACAATTCATCCTCTTTCTTTGACTCTAGATCATGCAGTAACACTTGATGCTATCCCTCACATAGTGGAGGAGGATGATTATATGTTCTTTGATGTAGATGTAGCCATGGCCGATGACGCACATGGGATACTAGATGTGACGACGCTTATGTCATTGAGGATGATACGCTTATTATGACTCCTTATTGGGAACCTTGGAATAATGCCTTTCCATGCACGAGAAACACATATAAGCAAGAGGTTTTTTATAACTAAAGTTAAGATCAAGCAGCCTTGTGTCTGAACGGCAAGAACCTTGGTACTGCACCAAGATCTACTTGGTGGGAGCACACTTGGTCTTGCACTAGTGTGGTGCACTAGTGTAGGGGCTTAGATCAATTCAAACACTAAAAGTGGGGAGAAAAAGAAGAACACAAATATGCAATATGACATGTTGGCTTTGATGATCCAAAATCATATATGCCTACTGCATGGAGTACATGGAATACATCCTTCACCTCCATGGCAAACTTAAGGTGGATGATCTGATGAACGTGAATGGTAAGTAGTTGGCCAATTCTTGAAGTATTGTCTTGAATTATGATGTCAATGGAAAAATAATAATAATATTAAAAGAATGAAGCATGAGAGGGTTCAGGAGACGCTTAGCTGGGATACTATCAAGACAGCTATAAGCCCCAGTGAGAAGGCATGAGGTCCAGATGAAGCCTAGCGAGGTCTCGATCGGATCGAGGAGACGCTTAGCTGGGATACTAAGGAGACACCTGTAATGTTGAGATTCAAGCTCGATGTCAGCTTGTGCTAGTTGGACTATGTGCTGGCATGTTAGGTAGTAACATGTGTGAGACGTAAATGACCGTGTCCAGTTGGTCATAATGTGTGGACATTAGCTAGGGTTAGCTGTGTGTGGACACAACACATGTAGTGTGTTGTAGGTTATGGGTTATGGCTTTATGCATTGTGTGAGAAGGGAGATGGCTTCCCTCTATGGTTAGGGTTTGATAATACATAAGGGTGTGCTCTTGTGTGTGTGTCTCCTCTCCCTTTACCTGTTTTACATCATGGTATCAGAGCCTGGTACTCTCTATTAGGATTTATGAGTGAGTGAGAGAAGAGGGAGAAGAAGCCATGAGAAGAAAAGCTGTGAAGCTTGCCATTGGAGCTGTGAAGCTTGGAGCACACCGATTTTCATCAAATCTGAGAGCTTGGTCTGTCGGGTAAGGACTACTAAACATCCTTGAGCGGATTGCAGGTGCCAAAACACAAACAACACCAGATTTGAGTTGGCCAAAGTAAAGAAAAATTCTGTTTTGCAGGCTCTCTATTGAAGCTTGAGTGTGGTGAATGTATGAGGCAAATAGTTGCAAATCTGAAAAAGAATCATGTATCTGGCAAATGGGAATTTATTGGCAACTCATGTGCAAGCCCTACATTGAATTTGGAGCAAAGTTGTTGCATATTAGTGAGTGAAAATTCACTGTTTTGAAGCCCTCACAAAAACAGAGAAGTGAGGTCCATTGTTGATGAAATTGGAGCTGGCCTCTTGCAAAAATCAAGCAATTGGTGGATTGTGCACATGCCTTGGAGTGTTAGGTAACTATACATGCCTTCAATTACCACTACAAACTCACCAAATCTCTCCTAAAGTAGGCGGCATAGATAGTAGTCAAGAAACAAAGCAGTTTTTTCTATATCTTGCAAAGTGGAGGCCAAATTCTACTTTGGTGATTGATTAGTCCCAAAATTTGCTTAGAAACTTTGTGGTACACACACCTGAGAAGATTAATATGTGGTTGGTTGGAGCAATTATGCATTATGGAGCTAATTATGAGGATATTAAACAGGCTATCTATAGTGATTAGTGAAACAGGCTGTCTATAGTGATTAGTGAAACAGAGGGTCATTAATCGGCTAATTACTCTCTCGACTTTTACAATTTGTCTAATTCCTTTTACATGGAGTTAGTAGATATCATTGCTAAGCTAATGAATTCCTGGTCTCTCAATTTGGACAAGAATCAAAAGAATTAGAGCACTTTTACTACTGGTTTTACTAGTTTTTCTCAAAACAGAGAAGGGGATTTGATATTTTTGGTATGTACGCACCTTGGTTGGTGTTGATATGCAACATTAAACTTGTTTAGGTGTCAATGCAAATTATCCACACTTGATTGAACCACTACATTGCAATTTGAAGCCTTGAAAAGCGCACCAGAACAGGGTACTTTGGATTGCGTATGCTAGTTCAATTTGAATGCAATCAGTTTGATTTTCTACATCAACAGTGGAGTTCGTTGAGTACTTTGGAGTATTTGGAACACTTATTAGAGTGTGGTTGAACTGAGGAAGGCTCCTTTACAGAATTGGACGTGTCCGGAAGGTGCATTTGCATTGAGCAAATATGTTAGACAACCCAATACAGATTGTGGGTGAGAAGTTGGATAGAAAGAACTTCCAGGCATGGAAGTACAAGATTAAAAGCTTTCTGAAGGGAAAAGGATTTTGGAACCTTGTTATAGGTGCGAAGTGAGCTAGAACTACCCCGACAATCTACACAACAACAGGTTATAGCTCATAAGCAATGGTCAGAGAGAGCATACAAAGTTTTGCATTACTTGTCTATATGTATCTCGGATGCTATACTCATACATATACATGATGCTAGAATCCCAAGGATGCATGGGATACATTGGTAAAGCTGTTTGATACAGATACTAGTGCTCATAAGTCTCAATTGAGACAACAGATTCATAATGTGGAGCAGAAAGAAAGGAGTATCCATGATTATGTTCAAGACATAAGAAGTATGCAGATGCATTGGTAACTATCAATGCCCCCATGCCTGATGATGATTTGGCAACTATCAATGCTCCCATGCCTGATGATGATTTGGTAGACATTGCCTTGCGTGGTCTTGGCAAGGAGTACAAGTCTTTTGATACATCTATTTATGTTCGAAGTACAGGTTTACCAGATTTTGATGAGTTGGTTTCACTCTTGCTTGTTGAGGAAATCAAACTCAGTGACTCTTTTCATGATGCATCTACTAGCCATGATCATAATGGTAAGAATCAGGCTTTCTATTCACAAAGGGGATTTAGAGGCACGGGAAGATTTGCATCACGAGGTCGTGGTAATGATAGTGGATTAATATGCAGGCAAGAGGCATTGTTAGTGGGCTGCCTAGATTAATCAAGTATGATGGGAATATGCATGTCTGTGATGCTTGCCAGTTTGGAAAGCAAGCAAGGTTGCCATTTCCTAAAGAAGGCAGCATGAGTAGCAAGCCACTTGAGATAGTTCATAGTGATGTATGGGGTCCTGCACAAAACCCATCCATTAAAGGTAGCTTGTATTATGTGACATTCATTGATGATTTCAGCACAATGACTTGGATTTACTTTTTCAAAGAGAAAAGTGAAGTGTTGGGAAAGTTTATGGACTTCAAAGCTTTTGTATAGAAGCAATATGGCTCTTGCATAAAATGTTTGAGGATAGATGGAGGTGGTGAATACACCTCACATGCTTTTGAGAATTTCTTGAGAAAGCATGGCATAAGAAGGCAGTTAACCTGCAAGTATACACCTCAGCAAAATGGTGTTGCTGCTGAGAGGAAAAATAGAGTCATTTGTGATGTGGCCAGGGCGATGCTCAATGAAAAGAGCATGTCAGATTATTATTGGGTAGAAGTGTGTGCCATAGCGGTGTATGTACTTAATAAGACACCCATAGCAGCCATACATGGAAGTACACCTGAGATGCATCTTATAGGTTTTAGGCCAGACATTGGACACCTCAAAGTGTTTGGTTGCATAGCTTATGTGCATGTGCCAGACAAGAGAAGGAAGAAGTTGGATCCTAAGGCAGAAAAGTGCATTTTTGTTGGGTATGCACAGGATTACAAGCAAATGAATGTTACAATCCATAAACTAGGCAAGTGGTTATCTCACGAGATGTGGTGTTTGATGAACTTGCTAGTTGGTACAAGGCAAAGGATAAGGGTGCCATTGATTCCGTTGATGCTAATCTACATGTGAACTTGCCACAAGCAAGTTCTATTTCTATGTCTGGGCCAGGAGAGTCTGAGAGTAGCACTATATGTCCATGGTCAGGACGCTTGAGACATGAGAGTGTGAGCACTGGGAGTAGTGTTGTGGATAAAGGGAAAATGAAGGTTGAAGGAATTGACATTATAGGTTATGAGTCGTCAAGTTCAGAAAGTTTGGATGAGGAACTTGGCATACCAGTTTTACGCACACCAGGTGCAAGGCAGGATAGATATGTGCCTCCACATGCTAGAGTGACAGGTGTTCAGAGTGATCTGCATGCATTGCGGAGATCCCCAAGGGTCAGGTATCCAATTGAGAGGTTGACATATCGTGACTTTGCTATGCATTACGCATATATGACCTCTTTGGTGAAGCATGTAGAACCTACATGCTATACAGAAGCTATTGGGAAGCATGTATGGGAGAAGGTAATGGATGTTGAGATGGAAGCATTGGTTCAGAATTAAACTTGGGATTTGGTTGCCTTACCACAAGGAAAAAATGTCATTGGTTGTAAATGGGTTTATAAGGTGAAATGAGAATCAGATGGTTCCATTGAGTGCCATAAAGCGCGGTTGATAGGCTAAGGCTTATGCACAAACCCAAGGCTTGGGCTATGATGAAACATTTAGTCCAGTTGCAAAGATGGGAATAGCGAGAGTAGTCATTGCTATGGCTGCAGCAAATGGTTGGGAAATGCATCAAATGGATGTGAAAATTTTCTAAATGGTGATTTACAAGAGAAAGTTTATATGGCACATCTAGAAGGATATATACACCCGAGGTAGCCCACTCATGTATGCAGATTAAGGAAAGCATTATATGGTTTGAAGCAAGCACCTCGTGCTTGGAGTGATAAGATAAGCCGATATCTTATCTCCCTTGGATTTCAAGTTTCTTTAGCAAATTCTTCACTCTATGTGAAGAAAACAGATCATGGGATTGTCTTACTTGTCATCTATGTGGATGACTTTGATTGTCACAAGAGATCATGCTACAGATGTTATGCATGTCAAGAAGGCATTAAGTGGGCAATTTGACATAAAAGACTTGGGTGAGTTGAGATATTTCTTGGGTTTGAAGTAAACAAAGACCATGCAGGGACATGGTTAGTGCAACACCAATATGCATTGGATATGTTGGCAAAATATGGGATGACAGGGTGTAAGTCAATGAGTACATCTTTGGAGCAGAATGTGAAGCTGCAGGCTGATTTTGGTGAAGAGTTGGATGATCCATCTATGTATAGAAAGATGGTTGGTAGTCTTATTTACATGACTATCACATGCCCGACGGATCTCAGTTATGCTGTGGGGCTAGTAAGCCAATTTATGCAAAGCCCCATATACATTGTGTGTTGTGTGCATTCTTGCTTCTTCTTCTCCAAGCTTTGTGTGCTTTCTTGCAACCCTAATTCCAACACATACTTCTCTAATTGATAATAATGTGCCACCTTTTGTTGTGGTAAGCCTAATTGAGAATGATGTGCCACCTTTTGTTGTGGTAAGCCTTAATATTGTGCTTGCACTACAAGACAATGCTTCCATACACGCGTTCGATACACGCGATAAGTTACGGGTGCGTGTATGGTCGCGCATGTATATGAGTAATATTGGGCGCGTGTATATGGGCATCTAAATTCGCATGTATATTAAGTTCATAAACGCGTGTAACAAAGCATGTATATATACATAAACACTGTGTTTTAGACGCAGATATACATGCTTTATTACACGCGAGAGCAAATATTATTTAAGAAAAAATCCATACCTTTAAAAAATATAAACCATCTCATAGTACATTACAATATATATCATTACACAATCCCACTACATGCATTTACAACAATATATATTCAAAAAAAATCATGAGATGATAATTAGAAGACAACATATACAATAGAATTGTGATCAATTTACAACGATACAATGATGGATTGGTTAGGATTCGATCTCATCTTCAATAAGATCCATCCTTGTTGCCAAACGATCAACATCAATATCCATTTGATCAATTTGTAAGACTATGATTAAATTTATTCCACTATCAATATTATGTCCATTGATAATGGTACCAATACCCTGATCATCCTCATCAACATCACCATCATCATCAATGGTAGGGTCATCCTCATGATCATGAGAAATGACACGCTCATCCTCATTATGATGATCATCTCTTATTTCTTGATCATCAATCACAATATCTTCATTGGCATGTTCGACATCATCTTCATTGCGGCCTACTACATCCTCCATATCCTCCATATGAGTGAATGTATTGTACATCACTTTGGAACGTGATGCAATAGGGATGAGGTACCACCATTTAGTGTCATGCACTATTGACAGATAGATAACCTACTCAAATACACATACTGCAATGTATTAGCATATCAAAAGTCAAGGGGTACACGAGCTTAGATATATATGTACATGAAATACATTAGTAAAAAAATGCATACCTGCTCACATTGTTGTGGCTATACAAGCCTATCTTTCTTTGTTTGCCACAAAACTTTGTAGAGTCAATAGTTACATAGCCACTTGCATGGCGTTTTATCGTTGTATTAGGCCCTTTTTCCACAATGTTCATTTGCTATTTGACATCCAAAACATACAAAAAGAAGCGACGAAAGTCAAGCCTAAATATGTCTTGGATTGTGCCACAATAATCATCCATTTTTCCATTGGCTCCCTCAAAGCTACTAATGACACCGCAATATTGTGTATTCCTCTTAGCATCAATTCTTTGTGTTCCAAAATGCTTTCCTTTACACCATATAGCATTGAACATAGTGCACTCGACCAAAATAGAAGCAATATTTGTGTAAGAAATGTGAATAAATATTAAAAACAAATCACTTACAACTAATGCAAAACATTAGTTCTATGTACCTTTAACATGCATCCTCGTGCATACTCCCATTCTTCCGCCGTGATATGCAGCCCCCCGTCTCTCTCTGCTCTCTCCATTTCCTCATGCAACCAATCAACATGAATATCATTCGAAAGTGTTGCTAGATGCTTAGGGTACACCTTACGAGAGCCATGTTGCCTCTGAAAGAGAGCTCTTTTTGCTTGCCTTCTTGTCTTTGCATCCTCATATCTTGTAACCCATCTGCTCATCACATCACTATTAAGAATGCAAGTGAAATTGAGATCAGCAATTAATGCTCTGTCAATTACTTTTCTTTATCCTTTTCTATGAGGCACAATAGAGGTCATCCTCAAGTCCTCTTCATTGCTCCATAGTCGTGGCAAAGAGCTATCTAGTTAACTAAAAAATTCTGAAATATATACACGAGACTCTTGTATCAACCAACCCTTGGCCATGCTTCCTTTGGGCCTTGCACTTTGCCTCACAAAGTCTTTTAAGATCTTTATGAAACATTCTAGAAAGAACATCCAAACGTGCATGCACAGTGCCGCGCTGTCGTGATGTGTGCGGTATAGCCAGGAAAGTACGAGACTTCTAGCTGTGAGAGTAGGTACCAAACCTAACAAGGAAGCTCACACATAAAATTTTCCAAGGAGTATTGGAGATCTCCATTTTTTTAATGACATATACATGTGTCAATCACCTCAACACATCCTTGAATTCATCCTGATGATTGCACAAAACTGTATACCAAATGCTTGTCCCTTTTTAGGCATAGATTCACTGGCTCCTTTTTCCAAATCCTTCAAGCCAATCACATGTAGGCATAGCTTAACCTTCGAATATTTCCAACATACATGTGTCCATTCACATTCCATACATCCAGTATCATTGATTTCATCATTTCAAGATGTCCTTTATCACCTGAAAGCCTGCTTTTAAATTCTAACATCATGCAAACAAAAGATAGCATATGGCATAACTATACATGCTCATGAATTCCAAAATTGGATCGAGTAGAAGTAGAACCAACTTCCCACGGCTTGAATATATTTTTGATGCCTTTTTCCCACAATTCTCTAAGTTCCAAAGCCTTTAAATTTTTCTCCAAAGCCTTTCTCTCATTTTCTAAATCCTTAAGGATTTATGAGATATGCCCTTTTTCTAAAAAAAAGTAGAACAAAGAAAACACTTATCTGAACGAGTGAATTTTCTTTTTGATTTTTATTTTTGCTAATCTCAAAGTTGCCTTAGCACACACGCGATGGAGATCGCCTCAGTACACATGCGATGGAGGTCGCCTCAGTACACATGCGATGGAGGTCGCTTCAGTACTCACACGATGGAGATCGCCTCAGTACACACACGATGGAGGTCGCCTCAGGACACACACGATGGAGGTCGCCTCACAGAAGATAGCTCGATGGAGAAAAAAAAACATGAAAATGGTTGAAACATCTCTTCATATAGCTCTCAATTCCCTCTTTAATTCTAGCACCTACACGGTGTAAACAGTAGAAATATTTTTCGTTTAAAATCAACTGGTAGATAGATGCACTGGTTTTTTCTGCAGAGTTCTCCCCCTTCTCCCTGATATGCGCCGTTCGTCCCAACTCTGGTTATTTCCCTTTTTTTTTCCCGCAACAAATGCGGCGCCTCACCACCTTTTGCAGCTTAAGAATCGGAATTCCATTTTAAAAAAGCTGCGCTCGTTTATAGTTTGCATAACATCCAGAAATTTCCCCAAGGTATTCCTTTCTATACACGTAGGCTGCCACCCGCCCGTGATTGTGTGATGTTCAGTTCATTATCGATTTCTCTTTGTTTTAAAGATCACCATGACACAAGTGGTGGCAGTGCTCATGACCTATACCTTGCTCTCTTGTTTCAATCACTGCTCAGAATTTCCCCTTCTCGCTCTCTCGACAGCCTCGGCAGCTTTCATGAGGATTTGAGCAGTCTCCTGGCCAGTATTGGCCACCATATTTGCAAAAAGATGATCTCCCTCCTCAAAAGATTCTTCTGCATGTCGTAAAAGATTTGATGGAGAGTCAAACTCCGAAATGTGCCCCGCATATGCCAAAACCAAGAGTCTATCACAATAAATGACAGTGTTGATTCTGTGGGCAATAGTAAGAACTGTGCACCATTGCAACTGCCCATTTATATAGTCGAAATCTGCCCACGCCAGCTCTGGACCAACAAGCTGAGAGAAGCTCTTTTTGATGGCTCGACAGACTTGGATGAGTTCTCGCAACACTGGCTCCCACTGAATTTCTTTTAACTCATCTGGCATCAAACCTTTGCATTTCCATACATGTTAAGAAGGGTGTTCCCTACTACAAGGTCCACCATATGCATAAAACTCCGTAATTCACACCACACTCATGTACAAAAACTCCTAGATCTAGCTCAGCCTCAGCTCGTCTTATTGAACCTCATTTACAATATGAACATATGTACATGGCATCATAGAATGACTCGTCATGGCACTTAACTCATGCATCTGGATTTGTATTTGATGGCCTCACATGCATGGTTTCACACCATAGATGTGCCATGGCACGACATCCACCCCCTCTAAACCTGCACATCCTCTGGTATGTGCCAAATCATCATCAAGGTCCACATATAACTGGATGTCATCTTCATCTTCTGCATTACTAGGAAGATCATCCTCTTCCTCTTCAACCATATCCATACTACCACTGTCAAGCCTCTCATCCTGAGTCTCTTGTGAATCAAAAGGATCATTATCATGCCTTCTTTTAAATATCTTGATTCTTTTGCCTGCCACAAGATTCTTTATTTCTGTTCCATCAAGCTCACACAGAGTATACGTGGCATTTCCATGCACATGCTTGACAATGTAAGGGCCAAACCATCTTTTTGCAAATTTTCTTTGAACAGTGAATTGGTTGTCAAGGCTACTATCATACATTAGAACCCAATCACCTTCTTCAATAGGTTTTGGCCGGAGTCTGTGTCTCCTATCAAATCTTTCTTTATTTTTCAACCTTGCATCTTTCAAGCGAGCTTTAGCAAGCTTTACATCTTCAGGCCTCCTCTCCAACTGTCTTATTCACAATGCAAGGAGGTCATCTCTGCTCAATCCTTCCACCCAGGGCAATACATTCCAAGTTAGAACTACTTCTTCAACTGGCATCACTAGCTTCTGACCATACATTAATTCTGCAGGCATGTATCACTGAGCTATGAGTTGTACGGTCAGCCCACAAGGCATATGGTAGCAGCTTTGGCCACTCTCGCATTCTTTCTCTGCATGCCTTAGCCAAAGCTTTAATGATTGGAGGATGTCCTCGCTCACTTTTCCCATTGCCCTCAGGATTGTAAGCACATGTTAGGGACAGTTTGATACCAATTCTAGAGAAGAATTCCCTTGCTTCTTCAACATCTAGCTCACCCCTATCAGCTGTTATTTTCCCAACACAACCATACCGGCAGATCACATCTTCCAAGAGAAATTTGCATACTGTTTCCGTACTCTTTGTTCTAAGAGCACGCCCCTCTACCTGATTTGTCAAATCTTCTCTTGAAAGTGCTATATATCGCATCTGCCAAATTCCCAAAGGCATTGTAACTAGATCCACTACCCATTTATAGTGCATGGCAGGTGGGTAGGTTGGTTGCAAGCCATCACGATGCCATACATTTGAGTACATTTGGCATACCATGCATGTTTCCACATATTGGGAAATATCCTTGTACATTCCTTTCCACCAATATTTTTCCTTTATTTTGGTAAAGGTGGCCCACACACTTCTATGTCCAGCCCAGAGACTCTCATGGAATTCTTTCACAAGCTTTCCTTGAGTCTCTTTATCACATATGACTCTCTGTGGCATAGCATTCCTCTGCTTAGGATGCTTCCAGAGGTACCCATCCTTTAGGAAATAACCATATGCTTTTTTGCGGATCCTCTTAAATTCTGAGTCAGACCAATTTTCTTGCCTTGTCAGAGTACTCAAATATTGACCAATAAGCAACCAATCTCCTTCATATATTTCCTCAATAAAAGACTCAAGTGCATTTGATAGGCAAATATGGTCCCTTTTTGCATATGCTGTAGTATAGAACTTTGTACCCACATCATCAATGTCACTAATCATCTCTTTCTCATCTTCATACCTGGCTCTTGATAGCATATCTGCAACTGGATTATCTTTTCCCGCAATATGCTCAAACTCAGGATTTAGTGACTTGATATAAGCAATCCACCTAAGCATAGCAATATCTGGAGTGGTACAACTTGCTATCATCCCAAGAAGTGGCAAGCAATCAGTTTCCACAAGTACAGATGCCCCAATAAGATATTCTTTTTCACATTTTAGGGCAGTGACTATTCCCCATAACTCTCTCTTGATCTGTGGATACTTTCGTTGTCGAAAGCTTAATACCTTTGCTCCAAATCTGATTACATACCTGTGATCATCCTCATCATCTTGCCCTACTGCCCATCCTATCCCAGTAGGACTAGTATCAACTGTAACAATCACAGGCCTGCCACACTCATAATCTGCCTTTCTCAGAGTCGGTGATGATTGGAGCAAACATTTCAGCTTCCGCATAGCTTTAATATGTACTGCACTCCACAGAAA
Organism: Cibotium barometz; assembly: GCF_041138505.1. NCBI lineage: Eukaryota > Viridiplantae > Streptophyta > Polypodiopsida > Cyatheales > Cibotiaceae > Cibotium > Cibotium barometz. Next base: position 45,346,763 of record NC_141077.1, read on the forward strand.
TTTTTGATTTTTCCTCAAAAGTTGATAAAGAGGATCTGCTACATGCGCATAATGTGGGATCCAAATAACATAAAAGACACATGCTCCAAGAAATCTCCTCAGCTCTGTAACATTAATGCATGTCTCTTTCATTCTTTGTATTGCATCTATCTTGGCTGGACAAGGTCGGCGTCCACTAGTACTACAAAGATGTCCCACTATTAGCACTTCACCAACTCCAAACACTGATTTCAGCCCAGATAAAGTAAGATTCACTTCTTCAAGCCTGGATAGAATCATATCACAATCCTTTATATGATTCGCCACAAACTTGCGGCACCCTTTTGAATCCAAATCCTCATCTTTGTCTTTCTCATCACAGCCCTTTATTGGCACATCATCCAAAAATGGCATAGTTTTTTGTGGTATGAAGTCTCGTAAGACTTTATTCATTCCATTCATCATATGTGCTACTGAGTTGGTGGCTCCCTGTGGTAAGGTACACATCCTTACTAATCCCAAAGGAGTTCTCATTGTGGTCAAGTCCCTGCTTTGTATATCCAGCTGGAACTGATCATATCCCGAATATAGATCACCCATGGAGTATATAGCTTTCCCTGCAAATGCTTCTGCAAACTCATCCACAATTGGACCTGCTCCCACATTCCTGATTGTGACTTTGTTTACAGGTTGCATGTCTTGAATAAAGGGCAATGTACCATTTTTCTTTGGTACAGTAAACCATCTGTTGGAATATGGGGCACATGATGGCTCCAAGATTCCCATCCTGATCTTTTCTTTTAGTAATTCCATCAGCTTTGGCAAGAGAGCCTTTGGTACTGGAATTGGCCGCAGGTTCCAGGGCACATGTGGAACAGTAAAGATCACCATTGGTGCTGTTACACTTGGATCAACACAGCCTATCTCATGCGGCTGAAAAGCAAAGGCTTTCCCATGTTTTACAAGCATCTCCTCAAAGCATTCCCTTTCAACTGGCAACAGAAAATCCTTCTCACCAATCTTCAGCTCTTTTAGAGTTTCTTGAGTAAACTTATGCCCAATTTTCTTCGGATCTCTAAGATTTGGTTGCATAGAAGCTTCATCTATCTTCTCCTTGCTTCCTGGTGGCAAAGGCAAGGCAACTGGTTTCACCTTCTTTGCAACTGTTTTGTACTTTGTATCAACATGAGCATCCATCTCGCAATTCATGTTTTTACATTCCACCCCCTCGAATTCCTGGATTATATCATACATCTCCATAGATGACACCTCTATCATTTCATTTCCACCCTGTAAGCATGCTCTTCCCATATCAAGAAGCACATCCATAGTATCTACAAATGATATTTCATCAAGCACCCCTGAAATAAACTCATTCTTCTCCAAAAAACCACACTGCTCAAGACTTTTTTGTTCATTTTGTATATGTTTTCGCATGCCATGCTTTAAGTCCTTGCTTTTTACAAAAACCAGTGACCCATAGCTGGAGAACCCCTGAAAATTTGCTGAAAAGCTATTTACATTGATTGAGTCCTACGAGAACTCATTTTCCCTGTACCATTGGAATCCCGCTTTACAATGGCACCTGGCCAAAATCCCTCATTTCCCTGTAATTCATGAATTCTCTATTTATCTTTGGGAGTGACTGTGCCCGAAGAGACTCACGATTCCTTTCATGGTTAATACAAACTGTCAAAAACTGAACAGCTTTTTTGCCATCTTTACTCCTTATTCTTGCATATGCTGAACCATCATCCAAAACCTTTGTTTCCATCCTTACACCTGTAATGTAGGGTTGCCCAAGAATGAGGGGATACGATGACATCTCCTGAACAAAGAAGTTCTGATCATCTTTCACATCCCCTATAGTTACCCTTACATTTGGACATGCTGCATAAAGCTCTCCAGATGAGTTATTAGCTGCTTTAATCATCCACCCATGATCCACATCCATTGGCCACTTACATTTGTTGTAGAGATTTTTAGCCATAAGATTTATTTCAGACCCATGATCAATTAGAGCGACATATGGCTCTTCCAAATCACCTATCTTGACAAGGGTTTCAGTAGTTGCTCTTGCCCAATGACTCCTAGAGTAATGACTTTTTGTAAGAACTTCTTTTTCATCATCCTCTTCCACAAAGCGCACTTGTCGTGCCCCATCAGCAGAGTGATTACATTCCACCACATTTTCTCTCTCTTCCTTTTTCTGTACCTGTACTCCATGAGTCTTGGAAGTGCTTGCCTCCCCTTGTGATGGAATAGATTCAATTATGGACTGCCTTTTCCTTCGTATAATATCAATTATCTCATCATGAAATTCTTTCTTTGCAATCCCCAAAACTTCCCCTAGTGTAAATTCCACCCTGCTGTTTAGAATCCTCTCTTCAAGCACCTTTTTAAGATCTGTTGCAGCTTCAATATCAGATTGAAGCTTGTAGAGTGGACTTTTCCCTTTACCCTTCTCCTTTTCATGCTTCATTTTTTCTGGCACTTCTTCCATTGATACTTCCTGTGGAGGTCTGCTATGCGGTGGAGGCATTTGTGATGGCCCAGAATCCTTCTTTTCACTTCCACGTGTAACTCTTTTTGAGAGCCCTCCTTCCTCATTTTCCCTTTTTCGCTTCTCCTCTACCTGTGCCTCATTATTTTGGCATTTGGCAATATAGGCATGAATAGATAAAGAATCCACAGGCTCCTCCCAGCCAGTCTCAAGACGTATACAATCACCTGCCTCATGCAAAGCTTGCTTAGACACTTTCTTTGACGCAATTAATTCCATTGTTGATGGCCAAAAATCCTCATTCTCATAATCCTCATCATTCTCAAATCCCTGCTTCAATTGACCAACCTTTAATCCATAGGTTGCTGCCTCAACCATAGAAATGGCATGACTAGTAACCATATCCTCTACCAGCTTTTTCATCTCTCCTTTCCCAAAGTTTGTACTCAATGGAAGACCAGTCTCTGTAAGATGGATTTTCCCATCTTTGAAAAACACAAGTTGATTTTTAAGAGCTTCTTTATAGCTAGCACAATCCTTCTTTGCATGTTCTGGGTCATCACACCATATGCATCTATATGTAAACCCTTCTTTGCTTTGAGGCCTTTGCATAGAAGCCTGCCCCAATGGTAGACCCTTTTCTTCAATCCTGGACATCTTCAATTTTAGGTCACGCATACCCTTGATAAGCTCATCCATCGGCCCATCTACCTTTGGAATTGTAGCAGCTGGTTTGGGTAGATTCTCAGGGGTAACAGCAGTTATGGGGGTTGCAGAGCCCATCACCATTTTATCCCTCCTCCGCTGCCGCTTTGCTAACATGGTGACTGCATCCTCAACATCATTCCAATCACTCTTTAATCCCTGCTCTGTATCCTTATCCTCAAGGAGGATTTCCAATTTCTCTTGGAGATCTTTCCCAGCTGCTTGTAAGAAGAGCTCTGTTTTTTCTCTATCCAAAGTTGTACGTTCTATCCTTGACAGCCGGGCATAGCGCTTCTCAAACTCTCTTAGCAATTCTGTGGCAGAAATTCCCATTTTAGGTTTTGTGACCCATTCCAAGAAAGTTCGTTTAGTCACTCGCTCAGAATCCTCCATGAAATATTCATCCTTTAAAGCAAGCTTGAACTCCTCCCAATTTCTGCCACCATGTGCTGTCTGCAATCCTTTTATGCGCTCTCTTATTTCAGGAACACATACCAGCTCGAAACTTCGAACCATATCCTCCTCAGTCACCCTGTTTAGCTCCATCTCCTTTATATAATTGCGCAGGTACTTTGTGATGTCCTTCCCATCAAATTGGTCCACCTTTTTCACAATTGATTGTAATGCTTTGGTCGTGGAAATTTGTCCCCTCTCAGCAGCTTGTTGCTGTTGCATGTACATGGTAAACATCTGAAACATCTGCATAACTCCGGGGTCAAAATGAACCCCCTGACCCTCAGAATTCTCAGCCATAGCTTCCCTGTATATTTCACCACACTCTCACCCCAGCAGTTTCACGTCGGGTTCACCAAAAAGCTGTCGTGATGTGTGCGGTATAGCCAGGAAAGTACGAGACTTCTAGCTGTGAGAGTAGGTACCAAACCTAACAAGGAAGCTCACACATAAAATTTTCCAAGGAGTATTGGAGATCTCCATTTTTTTAATGACATATACATGTGTCAATCACCTCAACACATCCTTGAATTCATCCTGATGATTGCACAAAACTGTATACCAAATGCTTGTCCCTTTTTAGGCATAGATTCACTGGCTCCTTTTTCCAAATCCTTCAAGCCAATCACATGTAGGCATAGCTTAACCTTCGAATATTTCCAACATACATGTGTCCATTCACATTCCATACATCCAGTATCATTGATTTCATCATTTCAAGATGTCCTTTATCACCTGAAAGCCTGCTTTTAAATTCTAACATCATGCAAACAAAAGATAGCATATGGCATAACTATACATGCTCATGAATTCCAAAATTGGATCGAGTAGAAGTAGAACCAACTTCCCACGGCTTGAATATATTTTTGATGCCTTTTTCCCACAATTCTCCAAGCTCCAAAGCCTTTAAATTTTTCTCCAAAGCCTTTCTCTCATTTTCTAAATCCTTAAGGATTTATGAGATATGCCCTGTTTCTAAAAAAATGTAGAACAAAGAAAACACTTATCTGAACGAGTGAATTTTCTTTTTGATTTTTATTTTTGCTAATCTCAAAGTTGCCTTAGCACACAGGCGATGGAGATCGCCTCAGTACACATGCGATGGAGGTCGCCTCAGTACACATGCGATGGAGGTCGCTTCAGTACTCACACGATGGAGATCGCCTCAGTACACACACGATGGAGGTCGCCTCAGGACACACACGATGGAGGTCGCCTCAGGACACACACGATGGAGGTCGCCTCACAGAAGATAGCTCGATGGAGAAAAAAAAACATGAAAATGGTTGAAGCATCTCTTCATATAGCTCTCAATTCCCTCTTCAATTCTAGCACCTACACGGTGTAAACAGTAGAAATATTTTTCGTTTAAAATTAACTGGTAGATAGATGCACTGGTTTTTTCTGCAGAGTTCTCCCCCTTCTCCCTGATATGCGCCGTCCGTCCCAACTCTGGTTATTTCCCTTTTTTTTTCCCGCAACAAATGCGGCGCCTCACCACCTTTTGCAGCTTAAGAATCGGAATTCCATTTTAAAAAAGCTGCGCTCGTTTATAGTTTGCATAGCATCCAGAAATTTCCCCAAGGTATTCCTTTTTATACACGTAGGCTGCCACCCGCCCGTGATTGTGTGATGTTCAGTTCATTATCGATTTCTCTTTGTTTTAAAGATCACCATGACACAAGTGGTGGCAGTGCTCATGACCTATACCTTGCTCTCTTGTTTCAATCACTGCTCAGAATTTCCCCTTCTTGCTCTCTCGGCAGCCTCGGCAGCTTTCATGAGGATTTGAGCAGTCTCCTGGCCAGTATTGGCCACCATATTTGCAAAAAGATGATCTCCCTCCTCAAAAGATTCTTCTGCATGTCGTAAAAGATTTGCTGGAGAGTCAAACTCCGAAATGTGCCCCGCATATGCCAAAACCAAGAGTCTATCACAATAAATGACAGTGTTGATTCTGTGGGCAATAGTAAGAACTGTGCACCATTGCAACTGCCCATTTATATAGTCAAAATTTGCCCATGCCAGCTCTGGACCAACAAGCTGAGAGAAGCTCTTTTTGATGGCTCGACGGACTTGGATGAGTTCTCGCAACACTGGCTCCCACTGAATTTCTTTTAACTCATCTGGCATCAAACCTTTGCATTTCCATACATGTTAAGAAGGGTGTTCCCTACTACAAGGTCCACCATATAAAACTCCATAATTCACACCACACTCATGTACAAAAACTCCTAGATCTAGCTCAGCCTCAGCTCGTCTTATTGAACCTCATTTACAATATGAACATATGTACATGGCATCATATAATGACTCGTCATGGCACTTAACTCATGCATTTGGATTTGTATTTGATGGCCTCACATGCATGGTTTCACACCATAGACATGCCATGGCACGACAGCGCATAAAGCAATTCCGTCCACCTAATGCACAATGAGATGTAGTTGGCTTGTGAGAATGGTTCGCGGAAAAGTTTCCTCTACCAAACAAACTACCTCCACTGCCATAACGTGCGCATCATCCAACGTGGCTGGATCAATTGCTTTGGAACTAACATATCTGAAAAACAAATGAATAGTATGTTATACCTAGCCTCATGCACGTTCATTTTGAGAAACTATCAAATCAAAGTGCAAGGTATAATGAAGGGTGATCTGACATGGGTTTTACATACCTCACAAGCTCGCCCATCTTATAAATACATTTTTTCAAACTCTTGTTTACACAATGGTCGATGCTAGTTAGGTAGTATGAACTGCGCACATAAGAGCACATGTATATATGGTTTGAGGCATTACAAAATTTAATTTCAACGTACAAGACTTGGAAAACACTTACTTGGAGTATCTTGTGGCAATCGTGGGACTTCAACCCGTATAGTTACTCAACACCTCTTTTCTTAGTGGTTGTTTGTAAAGGCTCCCTTCAATGATCTCATGCATCCAGTGGGAGTACGCAAAGTAATGATGGCCTGCTTTACTTGCTTCTCCTCCTCCTTTGATATAATCCATGGTGCACGCGGAAGACGAACGTGCCCACCCTTCTCTCGTGTGGCCAAGCTTGACGCATCCGCCTTCGACCCGCAAGTCCTCCCGTATGTTGACATTGTCTCGTTTACCAATAACATGTTCCCAAATACCAGATGCCACATTCTTGAAGATGTGCATGGGATCAAAAAGATGGTTGAGGTCCAATATAGTAGCCAGAAAAAAATGGAGTACCTACAAAAGAGATGCCATGACACGATTGCTCTACGTGATCTTTAATCCAATTAGAGACTACACAAAAGAAGATTCAGGAAACATTGCTGTACTTGTTCATGCCATTTGGAGGAAGAACATATGTAGACTCCCAAATGCGTTTCCAATATTTTGCACGAAGTGTTTGTGGAGGAGTGTTACTCTTACTAGCAACATATTTAGGATGATCTGACGGGAGAAATCGATGATGATTATCGAATATGGTCTTACACAAACCATCAGCATACTCATGTACTACAAACAGGACATGCATGTTTACCCGATGTTTTCAAACCTGTTAAAATATAAATAAAAGTTAGAATAATAAAGTCAATAGTTGTAATTAATATAACCAATAGTATTAGAGTAGGGAGTTATTTGAACTCTTACCAGAACAATCGTTGTATCCTGGAAAGTCATGCATTGTCCACATCAACACTGCTTTCAAGTCGAAGTGTCGAGAGGAGGGAGGCCTACTAATGTCCACCACCGCAACACCTCTCCATAGTTCCTCCAACTCATCAATCAACATGGAGATGTGATTCAAGGTAATTCGATGCGCTCGTACAATGCATCCTTGACATAGATTACACATACACTTGATCCTTTGTCCCAACCACACATCGCGCGATTACGGTGATGCATTGTCTCATCTTCACCAGAACTGCTTGAGAAGGTTGATGACATTCTGTGTACAAAAGAGCAAATATAGAATCATAATCAGTTTTTAATCAAAGTATAAATCAAAGTATAAAAAGTATCTGTATCGCGTGTATAACCAGGTGTATCTATGCGTTTACCCTGTGTCAAAATGCATGTATTTACATCACAATGTTAACATACATGCGATTATACATGCGATCATACACGCAGCGGTCAATGTCATACTTAAAACAAAAGCTGTCGCCTACTCCAAAACCCTATCGCTTTCTTCAATTTCATCTTCTTCGTCGTCACCATCAAAGCATCACGTGTAAGGAGCATACACACGGGTGCACACAAAAGCCAAAAAGGAGACTCACTTGTCAAGAGGTGAGTCAGTTAGTCCTGTCTCTTCCCTTCCTTTTCTTTATACAAATGTCCCTTTTCTTTATGCAAGTGTCTCAGTCCTTTCTTCTCTTTCCTGCAAGTGTCCCATTTCTTTATGCAAGTGTCCTTTTCTTTATGCAAAAGTGACGGTCGGTAGGCGGCCTTTTTTCGGTACTTTTTTCGCAGAATCGCGTGTATAATCGTGTGTATGCCTGCGTGTACTCTGCTAGACAATTTTTTCACGCGGAGATACACGCAATCTTGGACAAGATTTTACATGCGATACACTTCATGATGCATGATACACTTCATGATACATGATGCATACAAATGGACTCTTTTTGTAGATTCTTCATGGATCCTGATTCTTCATTCGATCCATTTGCATGCGGCACTTGGATGATGGAGATGCTAAATCATTTTGGGCACCACCCTGGCCCACCAGTTGAGCTTACAGAGTATATGTATGCCCATCCTCCTCCTAGATTCCTTGGTATAGTCACCCCGCTCCTCCCAAGTGCCCATGTCACTCCACAACCTTCTGTGCTTGCGAGTCCGGCGAGGAGACGTACCCCTTCCCAGGCACACTCACAGCCACCATCACGCTCACTGTCACGTCCACAATCACGTACCCCCTCCCAGGCACCGCCATGTCAGCGCTCATAGCCACCATCACGTACTCCCTCACAGCCACCATCACGCTCACTGTCACATCCACAGTCACGCACACAATCCTCCAGTCGTGACTCCACTCGTAGTACAGAGGAGAGCAGACGCCGCAGTAGGGAGAGCAGACGCCCTAGTAGGGAGAGTGGGAATGGAGGATGGGGAGGATGCGGTAGATGCTTTGGTTGGGGAGGTGGTAGGGCAGACGATGAGAGAGGAGATAGAGGGAGAAGAGTTGGAGGAGACAGTAAGGATGAGGAGGTCGTGAAAGAGGTAGAGGGAGAGATATACTATGATGTGACGGATAGGGGCGGGATAGTGATGGATGCGAGGGGGAAAGAGGTAATGGAATACATGCGTGGGGTAGTATCAAACTTGTATAGAAATTATTTTATTAAATTTAAAGTTCAAAATAGCCAATTAGTTGGGGAGGTGATAGATGTTTTCGGTACCCCAATCCCCCAAATGCGACATTCTCGAATGTATGGGGAAGGACGCGAATAAGGGAGATCTGAAGTAATAAAAGATCTCACCTCAAGAAACTCGCGTATGATGATGGGGTAAATCAAGCTGCGGGTGGCTATCCTGCCAAGAAACCTGCTCACAGCTGCCCACAAATGCGAGTAGAAGGAGGCAAAGAAACGAGCAAAGGGTGGTGCGAAGAGCAAGCAGCATGTGGAGGCAAGACAGATCCAGATGGACATCATTGGATCTTCGCATTTTGGATCTGGAGGCGTCGAGTCGTGGGAGGCGGAGTTCGTATCTTGCCACCTTATTGATTTTTTACTTATTTCATTAATATGCTAATTGTTTTAATCTTACAAATTGTGTTGATTATGCTATAACGACAGGTTATGGGGAGGAAGCCCACAGCAGCCCCACGAGACTGCGTGTATGCTCGTCGGCATAGCCAACGTGACATGTGGGCCCTCTTCAGAACCGAGGGACGTATTACGGACCCGCAGTTTGAGATGGCCATGAGACCGTACAGTCGACAGTTACTTGAAAACTCTAAACAAATGATTTTGGTTTATTAAATTTTACATTACATATATATATACTTATATATGATATATTACTTGAATAGGCACAAGCTGCTACTGTACCTGCTGATGCTCCTGTCGTCGCTGATGATCCACTCGCCGCCACTGCTCCTACTGTTGTTGGATGTGAACGATAGGGTGAGCTCTACTCTTCAGACATGTATACTGATGTGAGCTCATCTGATCATGGAGGGAGCAGCTTGTCTCATCATCTAAGTCCGAGTAGTACTCAGACTTATAGTATCACATCTGTATTGAGGATGTGGTTGTATATATATTTTTGTAATTGAAGCCATGGGCTTTTTTAGACAAACCAGTTTGATTTTGTATATTTTTGTTTATATTGAAGCCATGGGCTACTTCGACATATGGACTCCCTTGTATATATGTTTTTACATAATGAAAGCCATGGGCTTATTTCAGCACACATAAAATTTTGTTAGTATTGAATTCATGTCTTTCTTAAATCGTGTATTGATAATGTCGTTCTTGAATCGTGGTATTCACAATGCACAAAATGTTCTCCGCGTGGATGGTACAATGCACCAAAAAATAAATCCAGAGAGTGCTATTGGGTGCTGGAATGTTGGAATAGATTTCAGGCACCAAATACCACTCTCTGGATTTTTATTTTTGCTCTCTGTTCACATGTATCTGCCTCTAAAGTCTACCAAAGTCGCGTTTATACATGCAAAAAATCTGTTAAACACGAGTGTATCAGTGCAACAAAACTGGTAAAACGCATGTATAAGCCCATGTATCAATGCATCTGACGGGCATCATACACGTGCTTTTACACGCATGTTTGTGGCCGCGATTATACACGCGCCTGCTACTTTTTTTTTACAAGTCATTTTCTGCGGCTAACAGCGCGGGTATGAGCCCGATCCCTTGTAGTGTTATGCTCTTTACATGCCTTCTATTACTCTTTACATGCCTTCTATTACTCTTTTTCCATGCACAACGGGTCAGCAGACCTTTTCCTTCCCTCATGTTTCTTCTTATGTGTGACCTCCTAATGTTGAGTTATGAGATCCTATTCATTGGAAAACCACATGCTTCGAGGATTGGGATATTGCTTATTCATGCATTGCACTATGTAGATAAAGTATCTACTCCTTTATTCTCCCCATGGTTTAAAGGCATCCTTGTAAGTTCTGTTCACCAATTATTAAAAGTTATAGTAAGACCTTTTTCCCCTATCACCCACAAAGCACTCGCCATCATCACCTAAGTTATAATTACCATGCCCTGGGAGCTTTAGAACAGGATAACTAAACCTAGCAAATCTAAAGAGAGGAAACTCGAGAGTTGTAATATGATCAGTTAATGCACAAATAGAAATAGAATTAAGCTAAGATATTTGACATGTGCATTTATGTGCACAAATATATGCAAGTGTGAAGCAACTTGGTGTAATTAAGCCTATCTAAGGGTAGATCTTTAGTAAACCAAGATGGTGAATTGTGCCATGAAATTAGAGGGAATTACCCTTTGAGATTTTAGTAAGCCAATAAGTAATTTAATGGGCTAGAAAGAGAGAAGATACTAGAGGGTGATGTCCACCTTAGCAAACTCAAGACTAAATTGATAGCATAGAGATGGATGATTCTTATCTAGGAAGTACTTAGAATTACAACCCTTAAAATTATTAGAACAAATGGTTCAATAGTTTTAGATAGAGAAGATTTATATAGAAATTGTGTCTCTTGAAAGGATATTATGTTCAAAAGGCTAAAGAATCAAATCAAAGGAAAAAAATGATGAAGTACATCTCATTTAGAGAAAGAATAAGGCCCTTAGAACAAGCTCATAAGTGCAATTTTCCTACTTCGTTTGGAGATTTGACCAAATAAGTCCTTAAGGATAAAGCCTTAGAGAAAGATCAAGACCCTTAGACCAAATTTGTAAGTGTAATTTTTCTCCTTAGTTTAAATATTTGACCAAAGAAGACCTTGAGGAAAAAGACTTAATCCAGATAACCTTTATAAGGGAAAAGGAGAGGTATTTAGATATAAGTATCTAGTTGATCTAGATATGTATTAAGGTCTTAAAAGCCTAAGGCCCTAAGTGAGAGAATATGGTGGAATTTTAGAATCCCTTTTGGAGACCTAGCAATGGTTATGATTTTAGAAATAAGGGATGTAAAGCCACTATAAGGTTTAATCTAGTATTGATCCCAGTCACTCTTAAGGATGCTAGAAAACTTATAAGGACTCTCTATAAACTCAAGTAATCTCAAAGAACTGAATATTCAGAGACCTCCCCTAAACTTAGCAGTTGGAGGATCTATGATTGGAATTGCCACTTGAGGACTATCATAGGTAAAATTTAGACTAAAAAAGGGTCCTCTGAGCAATGCCATGTCAGTTTTTTGTTAAAAAATGGATAGATGGTTAAAGTTTTACAAATCAAATAAACATTTGTTGGAAAATATTGATTGGGAATCTACTCTTCAAGATCTTTCCAATGATATATAGCATGATGGACAATTTTGCATATTCAAGAAGTTCACGAATTGGTGATGATTTGAAGAATTTGACCATTACTACATTTTTATAGAAAAAGCTGACATGGCATTGCTTAGAGGGCCCTTTTTGAGTCCAAATTTTACCTAATGAGAAATCTCATCGGACTTGCAATGGTTTTGAAGATTATTTGATCATGTTTTACTCATTTTCTTATAATTGTTCTAAAATTATTTGCTATGAACAGCTTTGAAGGTACCACATAGGTGTGTGGTTTATTGCGCAGATGTCACTCGAGTGGTGAGTCTTGTCATGAAGATGGTCACCTTAGACCTTGACCCATGTCAATTGGACGTGGGCGTGCTCTTGACAAATACAATTGGTGTGATGGACAAGGAGTGGCTTCGATTTATACTAGACAGAGCACATCTAAAGATTTCAACAAGGAGCAAGGATGCCCAAGATGTGTGGTTGCCATAGAAAGGAAAAAATGCAAAAAGAAGTAACATTTATACAACATCATGTAGACTAAAGATAACTCTTGAGATTTTATTATGGATGGAAAGATTACAATATCAAGGTTTCCACAACCTCTAGGATATGTGTTTCGATATAAACAGAGGAGGTTTTGGAAGCTTCACTCCTACTTTCGATTTTTGTACCATCTAACTTAAAATAGAAATCCCTCGGTACATCACAACGGATCAATTGTATCTCTTGTCGAAGAAAGGCAGATGGCCAATGGCTTTCTAGATTGACCACTACGGGTCTCGACCTTGTAATTGGATGACAACATCGATGCATGTCTTGATCCAAGCTTTCCCAAATGCCTCTCCATAGTCGCCATCTTCTATAACAAAATCACATGCATAATGTTTACCTCCCAATGAAATACTTGGTGATAAATACAGTCAATACTTAAAAGTAACGGATGCCACCCTAACAGAATTTTCTACAAACACAAACAAACTTTATGTTTTGATTTCACTTGAATGTAACATCTGGTATCAATGGCATCTTCTACAAAGGTCCTGTTTGCATCCCATTCCTCCCCCAAAAATTGGTTCATCCAACCATTATAAAGGGATCTCACCTGATATGTTAACTTTGTTTTCTTGTCACCCTCACATGATGCAAAGGCGTTAAATGGTATAAACCAACTCAAATGGACGTCCTTAGAACCTGTTGATGGTTTCATTGCTGCATGCATATCTATTCTTATCTTATTCTTGTATGCTACAATGATGTCTGCGCAAGAACAAACCCATTCTTGGCTAGATAATAGTAGTAGTGGGATAGACTCCACTCTACAAACATTATCATTTGCATAAGCCAAAACATACATGGAATTATAAAACAAGATTCCCTGTGCTGCTAAATGTCTGGGTGGGTTATCATATTGCAATGTGCCTATCTCTATATGGAAGACATTAATTCTTCCACTGATGCACTCTACATTTTTCCACTCCTCCACATTCGATGAATATAAAGGTGCAAGAAAATTTTAAAGCTTAGCTATAGAGCACAAAACAATTAGGCATTGAACACAGAAAACAAAGACTACTTATTGAATCTTACTATTTGTCTTAGATCTTGTACTTTCATCATGGTGATGTAGCATTATGTCCATGTGCATATAAACTTGCTGCACAAGGACCTCGATTGCACCATTTCGTCCCCTGGAGAACTCCACGATTCTATCTTTCCAATGCTTGTTTGGATCACCAATATTTTTTTGTTTTACCTTGACTCGAGTGCTGGGTCTCATCGTGATCTAGTATGACTTCCTAAACTGCTGAGGGATCCAGCTGCCCACCCACAAGCATCCTTCTTATTGAAAATCTCCACACTTTCAATGCCACAGATGTGTTTTCTCCTAGAGCTCAAAATTTTGGGGACCACTCTGACAAAAAAATATCCATGTTACATGGTTGTAGAATCCAAGCACTCTCATTGGCTGGCCTTATATTATTTTAATGGGCTCTAAAAGGGTCTACTTGGAGTCTAAATTTTAATGGGCTCTAAAAGGGCCTACTTGGAGTCTAAATTTTCCCTAAAAATCCACCTTAATTATTATGCTTAATCTTGTGTCTATCGCCACGATTAATCCCATATTCGGACAGTTGAAATTGTATTAGAGAGCTCGCTGGGTGGGTGCTTGGTCATGGTGCATATTTATGTATAGTTTTCTTTTTAGTGAGAGTTCATTTGATTAAGCATATTTTCAATTTTAGAATTTCTATTACAAGAAAGTTATGCACACTAATCATTATGGATTGAATTTGGAGCCTTGGAAGCTAATCATGGAGATTTGGAGATTAGGGTGCTGCCATGGAAACTAAAAATGAATATTTCAGCAATATGAATACTATGAAGTCTTCACATCAATGTCAAAGAAGATTCCAAGGAGACTTGCAAATGGGATTTCTGCAACATGGAGAGCGTGCGCATCATCAAAAAAGCTGAAATAAGGATTTTTAACAAATATAAAGGCTATGGAGTCTTCTGTGTCAACAAGGAAGTTTCCAAGAAGATTACCAAAGAAGGTATATGTGATTATTTGCCTCATTAATTTTTGGTTTGAGCATGGAAGAATGCTCAATGTAAAGAAGGGTTGCTAATTTATGGGATGAGAGGATCCCCATGGTTCTCTGCATTTGGGCAAAGAGTGTAAGAGGTGCAATGCTTGTCTAAGAAGGGACAAGCGATTATGGGCTTGGAAGAAGTCCATGGTTGAGCATATTGGAAAGAGTGATGCTCATGGTTTTTCTCATGGGGAAGAAGGGCAATGTTTGGTGGAAGCCTTTGGAGATTTCACATTGGTTTGCACCTTGGTTTCTTGAGAGAAACCAAAATGGAGAAGCACCCTTGAGTGCTGCATGCAAGGGAGAAGAATGCACATTTTGGAGCTCATAAAGGTCATGCAAATGGCTTTGGAAGACCTCATTTTGGCGGTTTGAGGAGAAAAATCAGAGTTTGGCATAATAGAGCTCATTTGAGGATCTCATGAGGGCCATATGTTGTGGCTATGCACACTTCTAGAAAGGATTACAGCATTAAGTTTGACTAGGAGCTTATTGGAGTGGATTAGAGGCTACACTCAGACCATTGGTTCAAATAAAAGAAGGCAACAATATAGCAAGCGAGGAGATCACGATAATGAGCACCATGGATTAGGGAATAAAGCTTGTAGAGAAGAGAAGCAAGCTTTATGGAAATTAAAGCTTGAGGTGAGAACAAGCAAATGGAAGCTCAGGATTAGAACTCTGGCAACTGAAAGCAGTATAGATACATCAAAGAAGAGTTATAAAGATAGCATGTCGTGTGATTATGGAGGACTGAAGGAGAATTGGAAAGAGAAGATATGGAGGAGCTAAGAGCTTGTGTAGAAGAGTCTCAGATGGAAGTAGAGCTATGGAAGGCTCATTGGTTGGAAGAGAAGAGCATGAGCAAGCTTTGCAAATTAGAAATGTTCACAATGAAGGTATAGATGCAAAATTGGAGTCTCAAGATAACCACCATCATGAAAGCTTACGTGCAGGAGCTATGTGCAGGTGTAGCAAGAATGGAGATTAAGACTTGGTACCACTAGAAGGAGTGGTTGGTTCTACTGTAAAAGAAAAAGGTAAAGACAGTGTGCAAATGCTAGCAAAGCGGGTATTTGCCTAATTGCAGAATACACCTTATATTTATGATGGGGTACAAAATACTACGTGCTTGTGGTGTGTGGGGTTTTTTTGTGTGCAGGTCATCTTTGGCATGTAGAAAGAGGTAGTAATGAAGGCCAACATTGTAGACTCTAGTAAAAACATGCCAAAAGAGCATCGTAATGGAGCCTGTGAGGGGTGCAAAAAATTTCAAAAATGACATGCAAATTTGACTTTTCTTTTGTGGAAAGGTCCATAATCTTTCAAAACTTCAAAGGGTCTATTTTGATAAATCCCTTGTTCACATGCTTAAAAGGCATGTTTTGTTTTCTATATTTATCAAGAAGATTGTTTACATATGGGTGCCCTGCCCTTGCACCTGCATAAAATGGTTGTATTTTTTCTCACTCAGACTTATGAGGGTTCCCTGCCCAAGCCTGTGGGTGTTCAAAAAGGACAAAATTGTGGTGTGCATTGAGCTGTGCACGCATAGGCATTGCACTTCATGGGTTGGTTCCCACACCTAAACATTTATGTTCAAATTGGACTCAGTGGTTCTGTTGTGAGCAAGTGGACTCAAAAAGGACTTCGTGTCTAGGTTGGCTAGGCACATGCACACACACTTGTTGAACACTCTAATTAGCATTGAGGGGGAGTGTTGAGATTGGAAATGCCAAATTGTTAGGGGTGAGAAGTGAGTTGGTCGAATTGATTGGAGAGATTGAATGCACACACGCAAGTTTACATTAAGGAGGGGTGTTGAAATGTGCAATATAAAATGTTTGAGAGTGAATCTTGGGCTTGAGTATGTGAACACACCCGAGGGGTGCTAGATATTATCTTGAGTGTGTGGATGGATAAGAATGCCACATAAGATGTGTGAATGTTGAGAGTCACATAAAAGAATGTGGAAAAGCGGGTTCCTCATGGCATGATGATGTGTAAAGTGGGATAAGGCTAGAAAGCCTATATCATTTTATGGTTTATAACATATTGCAATAGAGTTATTGTTGAGTGTGTAATCTCTCTCTCTCTCTCTCTCTCTCTCTCTCTCTAGTCATGGAGTTTCTTGTATGGTTTAATCCACCTTAATTCTTATGCTTAATCTTGTGTCAATCACCATGATCAATCCCATCTTAGGATTGTTAACAATATATATATTTATATATATCAATTAGTTATTACAGACTCCTAGATAATTTTGTAGAAAAAGACATATTTGAAAAAGATAATCTTACAAAATGGGAGTTGAGGAAAAATCAACGAAGCAAGTATAACTTTTGAGTCATTACACATTAAGTGGATGTGAGTAGAATCCACATATTATGACAAGAACATTGATGTTACAATTTTTAGTTTTATAAGTTGAGATATCTTGATATATCTTGAATAAGGATGAAGCCTTACCTGTTCTTTTTGGCTAGCACACTGTATCAAGAATACAACGAGAGAATCAATGGATAAACACTTTTAAAAGACCTTGACTTTGTTTTGATTTTGTTTCGTGGTAGGAGGGGGGGGCGCTATCTTTTATCTTGTTCGTAATCCATGCCCCCTACTCCATGCTCATGTATGTAGGAGCATGTGTTCCCCCGTGTTGGCAAGGATCATGCTAACACTTGGCCATCACGACAAGATGAGAAGCTTCAATCTTTGCCCACAAGCTCTTGATTAGAAGCCAAATGCCTAATCCCTATGCATTTCTTGCAAAAGAAGAGACATTAGTAGCATGCATGATTCTTTCTTGATTCTAGATTACCCATGATGTTTGTTACTTTTCTTGTTACTTTTCTCAAAACCCCATGACAAGGGATATTGGAGTGTTTCTTGATGTTCTTGATATTTTTATTATGCATCATTAAGTGCTTCTTTTCTTCTTGATGATGGGTTGTGGCTGTGTGTCTGTAGCTGCATTGGAGGGTCATTATTTACAAATCTACAGAGTATGCCCAAAAAGTCCTCAAAGAGCCTACCAAGACCATTGATGGCCATCAAGTTCATTGTAAAATGGCCACTTCTGATGGCGGCTAGAAGGCTAAGCTTGATGTATCAGATTTAGCTTTGGCCCAGGCTGGGGGTATTGTGTTGGGGCAACCCCGAATTTGCCCTACTCCACACTTTCTAGATTGCTCCCATTGAATCAAGTGATCGTATGTCAGCATTCCCTTACCCCCGCCGTCCTTGCGGCACAAAGGCTACTCACATGCTTAAAACCAAACAACGGCCTTGCTAGTTTCAACCCATCCCTCCATCCTTCTGTTGCCCACCAGCTCGCCTTCAGCTCATGCTTAAACTCTTCACTCAACCAGTATTTGAACTCATCGCTTCAATCTTTATTGAATGCTTCCCTCTCAGGGTCTCTCACAGGTGTCCCTCAAACATCGTAGGGCCTTCCATCATTCGCGCAGAGCAACACTCAAAGGTCCAAGCTCCTGCGCCACCCTCTCCGAATTCCGCCACCCCGGCTGTTGTGTCTCCTTTTCCACAAGTCAAAGGACTTGTTGATGAAGCCAACCAAGAATGGGGTGTGAACGGGATCTCCATCTGCAATGATGTCGGAAGCGCTGCCGAGCGGGCCCTTGCCCTTGCGAATGAGCCGAGCCCACTGACTCGGACTGCTACTCTCCTGCACTTGTTTGGCAAGGAGCTAGCATGAAGTAAGATTTGTAAAGGCATCTTTCAAAAGTTTTTGTGGTTTTGTTAAAAACCATACATACCTTAATTTCGAAGGTCATCACCTTAAAAAAAAACCTATTCATATACATAACCTCAATAGATAGGCTACACGTGTGTATTAACTTTGTTTTGAAGAAGCTTCTTTTTTTGAACATTCCTTACATTACTTTCAACAATTGGGGTTGCTTATAGTAAATTGTTGAGTGGACAAAGGCCAAGAAGAAGGGCAACAAGATCATTGATCAGTGTTGGTGGTTCAAGCCCTGGTTTTACCAACGCACCCAGATAGCACTGAAGAGAGGCGAGTTCGTAGAGTAAACCTAGGCATGGTCTGACAAAGTCGTGCTTGCAAGAATTCCAACCATGCCTCTTGTTACATGCGCAAAATCTTAGAACAAAAAATGTGGGAGCCTTGATAATGCAAGGACTTTGTTTGGCCGAATGCTCAGTCTGAACACTCTCTTGGAATGCCATGATTGCGGTGTATGCCCAACATTGGCAAGATAGCAAAGCTCTAGATTCTTTAAAAAGAATGCAACTTGAAAGTGTAATGCCAAACATTGTGTCCTTCTTGAGTGTTCTTGGTTCATGTGCTAGCATGGCAACCTTAGATGAGGGGAAAAGATCCGTGTAGCCATTCTGCACTTTGGTTTTGAGGAAGATATAATAGCTCGAAATGCCCTTGTTAATATGTATGGATCATGCAGGTCACTTCTCCATTTCATCATGTACAATGATCTCTGCAAGTGATTTCGTTGACTCTGGGCAATCGATCAACCTAATTAGATGAAGAAGCCCAAAAATAGATGAGAGCCAGAAAGTGAATATCGTACTTTCCCACCTTCACCATCATGGAAAACATTTACTACTACCCCAAGTAATCACACATTTTTTCCTTCAAGGGCAAAGAACTATGCCGCAACAAAGTGATCAATCTAGTCAATTAGCGGAAGGTCTTTAAAGCGATAATACCAATTATTGCTCTTTGTGTTAGATTCCCCACCAACAGGGACCTCTACGTGAGTTGTCACCAATTTTGTCGTCCTCAAGAGACTCCGGACGGAGTTATCGAGAAGCAAGGGCATCACGTGCATATATTTATGGCATAATGCCAGGTAACCGATATTAGTGTGGCAAAATGTGACATTATTAGTGCTGGAAAAAGCAAAAGAGACCCAACGGAAGCTGCCCATTACTTTGCCAATCAAAATGAAATGTTAATTCCAATTTCCCACCATCAACAACAAGAGGCTTTGATTGTGTTCCACGTAGATCATTGTAAAGGTGTACTAAAGCTGCTAGGTGAAAGGTAAAGCACGCAAGAGGAATTAGCAAGAGCTGCATGAATCCAAGCTGCACACAAGACAAAGCTATACAAGAGATCTAGAGAATGTGCACATGTGTTCTGCAAACAAAAAGCCTTGAGCATCAAATTATATCTCAAAGTTTTCCTGAAGAACAAGAGAAACCCTCGAGCAATAATTAATATAATCAATCAACAAATCTGGTAATTGAAAGAACGCAATTACCACCAATGATTGTGTATAGAGCCCATGAACTCAACAATCGCAACAACATGATATCTCTCTCAATAAACTGGTAATGCCTTCTTTCTAAAAAGCCGACAAAGTAGATAGAAGGGCGCCTCTCCCGACTACGACCTGAACGGCGGGCGCAAGCCCAAAGCTATAAATGCTACGCGTAGATGTTGTTGACCGAGCTTAGCCGTTCACCTTCCGACAGTTGAGACGGATCTCTCCTTGGGTGCCTGTGAGAGGGCCGATGTTCCCCATGTTTATCATGGATTGGGCGAAGGCGCTGAAGAAGGTGCTCTGGCTGCTACTGTAGGTGTCCACGAGCGAGACGGTGCTGGAGCCGGAGGTGGAGTAGAGCTCTTGGTCGGACTGCAGCAAGCCCTTGTTGTGCTGCAGGTTTGCGTAGTACTTGTTGTCGAAGGTGTCTGGGGTGGTTGTGTCCAGCGAGTTGAGCGCGTTAGGGTCCCCGCCGCTCTGCGGGCAGTTGCTCTGCAGGGCGGCCAGGTACGTGGAGTCGACGGTGGGGTCGGGGCTGCCTGTGTTGCTGAAGTTGTAGAGGCGCGAGCTGAAGGAGATACAGCGGGCGCGCCCGATGGTATGGGCACCTGCAGCCACGACAGAAAATGCACATGGGCGGGCCACAAATCAACAAATTGTAACGGAATTATTACTTCAAAGTACTCTAGTCTCTACTAGACTTCACCATGCAATATTCAATGAGTTTGAACCTGAGAGCACAACTGCATCCTGCGTGGACAAGCCCACGGCTGTGAACTTGCCGATGACCGTGTTGATATCGGTGTTGGGATTTGGGAGGTCCTGCACAGGCGCTGTGGCGCTTACAGTGGTTGCATCTCTTCTTCCCAAGAGCACCGTCCAGGAGGGTCCTCCGGCCTGCGTACATCAATCATCGGTCTTAAACGTCTAGCAGTCATGAGATAGTTAATTGAATTAGGCTCCTCATGTGACGAGTCTGCTCCTAATATGTATTACCAGGGTCACGGACGCATTGGCCGCCAGCGCCAAAATGTCAGCACACGAAACGGTCGCCTCGCACACTCCCTCCACGGCGGACTTGATGTTGTCCACCACGTCGAAGCCTCTCAAGCTGTTGTTGTTTGGAGGGGCCGTCTTCTCGCCTGTCGTTGTGTCTGTATTGTCCAGCAATACCGACCCGTCGCATCCCTACATTGCATTAAAAATCAGTGCAATCGAGCTGTACTCTTAATCATTACTCATTTCCTTGGGGCAGTATAGCTTTCTGATCAACGTTTATAACTAGTTTACACACTTACATTTACAAAGCAATCGTGGAAGTGGAGGCGCAGCAAGGACGCTGCCATCCTGGCCTCCTGCTGCACTGCCTGCTGCACCACTTGTTCCACGATGCTCGCAACAGTCGGGCAGGATGCGTCGTAGAAACTAGAGCTAAGCTGTGCGTAGGATTTTGAAGTAGCTACGAGGAGGACTAGCGTACAGCCCAAGAGGGTGGATGCAAGACCACGCTGCTCCATATTGCTCTGTCAAGTTGCTTCCAACGTCTCAAAACGGGACGAAGATGGCACGACAAGTACTGGAAATTATAAAAGATGGAATGGAAGACAAGTACTGGAAATTATGAAAGATGGAATGGAAGACAATCGCTTTGTTCATACGTTTTTACACATAGGTAGGGAGCGAATTTATGGTTAGAACTTCCACGACGCTAGCATCGTGCACAAGACCTTATTACGTGGATTTGGTCAAATTTTTTGGTATCTTGGCTCTCATTCAGTCAAAGCATATGAAAAAGACCTTTTTACGTGGATTTGGTCAAATTTGATTGCTTTCTTGGGTCTAAGGGTTCCATTTAGGGATTGTGAAAGGTTTGAAAAATATGGGAGACCCATTCAAAAAGGTTTTGCTTTCATTCAATGGTCTCATTTCATGGGGCTAAATGCCCACCCTCATTTAACACCTTCAAGGTTTAAAGTTGTGATCTCGTTATTTCATAACCACTTGCTTGTCATCACGTCTAATGTTTTT
The DNA here is from genome assembly GCF_041138505.1 of Cibotium barometz. NCBI lineage: Eukaryota > Viridiplantae > Streptophyta > Polypodiopsida > Cyatheales > Cibotiaceae > Cibotium > Cibotium barometz. The sequence goes on from NC_141077.1 coordinate 45,368,734, forward strand.
ATTTGTTTTACGAGCAGCATTGGCGAGGCTGAGACTAAGTGTACATGAGCTTTGAGACTAGTTAAATGTACATGAGTTTGGAAGAATGTACATTCCGTGTAACTCTTGTACAGGTAAATATCCCTTCTCTCAAGAACTCTTGCACTCTCCCTTGTGTTCTCTTACAAAAAATTTAGATCACAACGCCCCTCTCTCCCCCTTAAAAAAAACAAAACAAATTCGAGGTCTTTTAAAGTAGTTTATCCATTGATTCTGTCTTTGTGTTCTTGATACATCGTGTGCCTAGATAGTGTGCCAGCCAAAAATAACAGACAAGTCTTCATCCTTATTCAAGATATCAGTATTCAAGATATCTCAACTTATAAAACTAAAAATTGTAACATCAATGTACTTGTCACAATATGTGGATTCTGCTCACATCCACTTAATGTGCAATGACTCAAAATATAGTGCACATACTTGCTTCGTTGATTTTTTCTCAAGTGCCATTTTGTAAGCTTATCTTTTTCAAATACATTTTCTTCTAAAAAATTATCAAGGGATTCACAACTAATTGATATATATATATATACATACATATATATTGATTTGAGTCAAAATTATCAAGGGGTCCGCAACTAATTATAAAGGAGTCCGTAACTAATTATCAAGGGGTCAACGACTAACTGATATATATATATATATATCTATATATATATATATATATATATATATATATATATATATACATTGGTTTAATTCAAAAGAAAGTAATGCATGCATGATTTGAAGGTAGGTACACAATTTTCACTATTTAGAAACACCGAAAAGTACATCTTTTTATTTCTACATTCATTTTCAAGATACTTTAAACATTAAATATAGCTAGGAAAAATTACACCAAATACGAGTATGTCCTAGCCTAACCCCATCCAATCCCATGGGTTAGGCTACCACCCTCCACTAGGATTATAGAGTCGGTGTAAACTCACAAAACTGTAATTAAATTTCCATTCTCCATTACACACACACACATACTTCAGTAGAAAATAGAGCCCACACACACTCCACAATAAACCATTTTTTTCAATATAAAAATTAATGGAAAGATTTAACTCAAAACTATCCAATACATCATCATAAAAATATTGTGAATATATCATCATAAATCACTATAGGTCACTGTAAAATCCATCAATATCTCTGCACACCATGATGCATTGATTCTGTCTTTGTGTTCTTGATACATAGTGTGCCACCCAAAAATAATAGATAAGTCTTCATCCTTATTCAAGATATCAATATTCAAGATATCTCAACTTATAAAACTAAAAATTGTAACATCAATGTACTTGTCACAATATGTGGATTCTATTCACATCCACTTAATGTGCAATGATTCAAAATATAGTGCACAAACTTGCTTCGTTGATTTTTTCTCAACTGCCATTTTGTAAGATTATCTTTTTTAAATACATTTTCTTCTACAAATTTATCCAAGGATCTGCAACTAATTGATATATATATATATATATATACATATTTAAAAAAACCTATTCACATACATAACCTGAATAGATAGACTACACGTGTGTACTAACTTTTGAAGTTTCTTCTTTTTTTGAACATTCCTTACATTACTTTCAACATTTGGGATTGCTTATAGTAAATTGTTGAGTGGACAAAGGCCAAGAAGAAGGGCAACAAGATCAATGATCAGTGTTGGTGGTTCAAACCCTGGTTCTACCAATGCACCCAGATAGCAATGAAGAGAGGCCAGTTCGTGGAGTAAACCTAGGCGTGGTTTGACAAAGTTGTGCCTACAAGAATTCCAACCATGGCTCTTGTTATATGCGCGAAAACTTAGAACAGCAAATGTGGGAGCCTTGATAGTGCGAGGACTTTGTTTGGCCAAATGCTCAGTCCGAACACTCTTTTAGAATGCCATGATTATGGTGTACGCCCAACATGGGCAAGATAGCAAAGCTCTAAATTCTTTAAAAAGAATGCAACTTGAAAGTGTTATGCCAAACATTGTGTCGTTCTTGAGTGTTCTTGATTCATGTGCTACCATGGTAGCCTTAGATGAGGGGAAACGATCCATGTAGCCATTTTGCACTTCAGTTTTGAGGAAGATATAATAGTTGGAAATACCCTTGTTAATATGTATAGATCATGCAGGTAACACTTGATCCTATCCCTCACATAGTGGAGGAGGATGATTATATGTTCTTTGATGTAGATGTAGCCATGGCCGATGACATGCATGGGCTACTAGATGTGACAACCCTTATGTCATTAAGGATGATACGCTTATTATGACTCCTTGGGAACCTTGGAATAATGCCTTTCCATGCACAGGAAATACACATAAGCAAGAGGTTTTTAATAAAATAAACACTAAAGTTAAGATCAAGCACCCTTGTGTCTGAACGGCAAGAACTTTGGTATTGCACCAAGCTCTACTTGTTGGGAGCACACTTGGTCTTGCACTAGTGTAGGGGCTTAGATCAAATCAAACACTAAAAGTGGGGATAAAAAGAAGAACACACATATGCAATACGACATGTTGGCTTTGATGATCCAAAATCATCTCATGCCATGGAGTACATGGAATTCATCCTTCACTTCCATGGGAAACTTAAGGTGGATGACCTGATGAACGTGAATGGTAAGTAATTGGCCAATTCTTGAGGTATTGTCTTGAAATATGGTGTCAATGGAAAAATGATAATAATATTGAAAGAATGAAGCATGAGAGGGTTCAGGAGACACTTAGCTGGGATACTATTGAGACGGCTGTAAGTCCCAGCAGTGAGAAGGCATGAGGTCCAGAGGAAGCCTAGCGAGGTCCCGACCAGATCGAGGAGATGCTTAGCTGGGATACTAAGGAGACGACTGTAAGTCCCAGCAGTGAGAAGGCATGAGGTCCAGAGGAAGCCTAGCGAGGTCCCGACCAGATCGAGGAGACGCTTAGCTGGGATACTAAGGAGACGCATGTATGACCCAGTGAGAAGGCACGAGGTCTGGAGGAAGCCTAGCGAGGTTGCGACCGAGGGTCGAGGAGACGCTTAGTGAGGATACTACTCAGTCGCCTATAAGACCCAATGAGAAGGCACGAGGACCGGAGAAAGCCCAACGAGGTCTCGATTGCTGATATTAATATTGAAAAAATGAGGCATGAGGGCTAGAAGAAGAGTCTTGCCTTGAGGATACTACTGAGTCACTTGTAAGACCTAGGTGAGAAGAGTCTTTAGTATCAGGCTCCATAATGAAACTTCAAACTCGCAATTGATACATGATATATGGTATCAATTGGTCGGTCTAACTTTGGGGTACCTTTTTCAATAAACATGGGAACAAAGAAAGCTTTTTAGTGTTAGACTTGGTACTTAAGTTGGGTATCATGTTGAAACCTCGTACTTGCAAATGGTTACATGGTACAGGTACATGGTACATAAATTGGTACTTTGAAATCACGTGCTTTGAAACTTCATGGTTCGGATCTTTAAGCTTGAAAGTTAGCTTGAGTTGATACGTATCGTACAATCAGGGACCCCTGCAAAAAATATGAAAATCAAAAGCTTGTTAATATTAGAGCCTAACATAGAAAAACAGTCACTCGAACTGTGATAAAGTTTTTGATTTGTCTCTATCTAGCTTTCCAAGAGCTTTTCTTGAGAAATTGGTGATGCTTGCCAATCTTTTGCTTCTTTTGATGTGTTACATTGTGGGCTCGCCTCTTCTCTTGTTTAGGATTTGTTTTGTTTTAAAACATACAGATAAGTAAATAACGTTCTAGCTTCTCGCACATACTTAGGCTAATTAACTTACCGACAAATAATTAATTGTTTGACAATAGACAAATTCAACGATGCAACGAGAACATATGTCAATATATATCATCAACAAATATATGTACATGTGTCTACAGTGTGTGGTGGTCAATCCTCTCATATACAAAACAGATCACTAAGTATCACTACGTGAGCCATCACTACATGAGTCGCTACTATCAGACTCAGAATCATCATCAACATCAGCACTACCACCACCCGTGCCCCCAACCACAACACCACCATCACCACCGCCACCACCCGTGTCCCCACCCGGGATCACACCGCCATCGCCACCCGCCTCAGACTCTCGTCGTCGCCCCTCGGCCTCCTGTCCAGCCACCTCTGTCATGTCCTCCTCGTCATGTTGCTCCTGCATTACTTATCAAATAAGAATATATTACAGTTAATATGAAAATAAACCACAAAATAAATCAGTGATACCCACAAGTGGATCAGGCGTGTCCGGAAGTGTTGCCTACAAAGCGTGGTACCCGTAGTATGTAGCGTACTCCATCTCCTGCGCCGCGTAGGTGCACGACCATAGTCTTTGGTCTGCATCAAGACAGAACCAAAGACTTATTGATTTCTTCATTCAATAATAGTATCTTTGAAAGTTAAAATTAGAACGATTTATACTCACAAATGTGGCCACAAATCCATCTCGACCCATCCGGCCTAGTCTAGATGTGTGACCAACTTGCAGTCTCTTTCGTGCTGCCGTCTATGTAAATTTCATTAAACAAAATGACATAGATTAGAGAATATTTAGAATCAATCTATCAAAGTTCAAATTAATTCTAATATACATTAGCAAAGGCACGCACCTTCTGTTGAGGAAAAGTGATGCGTAGGCGTCTCTCCTTGCGGAAGTATTGCCATGTCTCCATGCACATATCAGCCCTCCTCTTGTTTGTCTCCACCATACAGTAGCGTCTGTTTATTTTTCATATTGCATACCACAGAACTTGTTAGATTTCAATGTTTTTTTTCATGCATTGCTTTTTTCTTCTCGATCATTTGATTAATGACTCGTGTTTTTATGGTACTTGAAAATCAAATTCGGACCAATCAGAGGGTACACCACCACCTCCTACTCATGGTGATTCGGGTGCACAGAGTTCCAATACTACACATGAACCCATTTATGATGATTTCTACTACGACAACGAGTCTATTATATGCTGGTGCGCTCCTTGTCGTGGCACCTATCGGAGGCCACGACAGGAGTGCTTTAAACATGAGATGACTCATGGTACTTTTGAGCGAGCACCGCCACCTGAGGAGCGACATCGACCTACGGTATGTGATTGTTCTCCCTTAGTTTTATTATTGGTTATTTTATAAATCAAAGGCTCATATATAATGTAACCATTTCATATATGTAGGTATATTCACTTGATGAGACGAGGATGACTTCACTATCAGTGGTGCACATGTCCCTCGCACACGGCACAGACAGGCCACTTATCAGCTGCAGCTCGAGGTTTCTCGACATCCTCTACCTCCTGCTTTGGAGGCCGAGATGGGTGGAGATCATCCGTTGCCTACTCGTTTGCATTCTCTAGTACAGACGTATGATCGTAGACGATACAGAGGATGGCAGAGAGGATCACTTCCTTTAGATGATGGAGTGGTTTTCAGCTTCTGGGGCAGTCGCTACATGATTGCTCCATCTACCATTAGTGGAGCAGGACGAGGCCTCTTTATTGCATAGGGTTTACATGTGCCCCCTCATACAGAGGTCACCCTTATGTCTTTCTGTGGACCTATATATAGATGGGGTCCATGGCATCAGCTTACTCGCTACATTTAGAGCGTGAGTACTTATGGATTATGTCTCAATGCAGCCTCTCTTTTTGATAGAGGGATCACACATGCAGAAGGACAAAGACTCTATGTTGATGGAAGAACTTACTCTCAAGGAAACATAGCAGGTTTAATCAATAGTAGTCGAGGGATGAGTTCAAGAACCAATTGCACGTTTGTGGAGTGTGAGAATAGTCATGAACCAGAACATATGAGTAGGGATGTAGAAAGATACATAGTTGTCAATGCTATTAGTTACATGCTGGTGATGAATTGCTGGTCAATTATGGATGGCGTAGACCTCCACGAGCATCCTTACTAGATGAGGATTGAGAGCTTCATTGTATACATTTTCTAATGTTATTGGACCTCTTGTACCCTAATTCTATAGTTTAATTTGCACCACGTTCTCTACTGTCTCTATTTTAATTTGATAATCATTTTTTATTGTCTGTAACTGTTTTGTATCTATCTTTTCTGCATTTGAGCATATTGATCTGCGATGGCCAGATTTTGCAAAAGAACCACGCCATTTAAAGATGGGTGTAGCATTGGATGGCGTGAATCCATTTTCAATGAGATCAAGTACATGGCCAGTGATAGTTATTAACTATAATCTACCCCCGTATCTCAGCATTAAGAAAGAGCATTTAATGCTCTCACTCTTAATTCCGAAAAAACGACAAGTTAAAGATCTGAATGTTTATTTGGCCCCTCTCATCGACAATCTTCAAGATTTGTGGAGAGGGATTGATGTCATGGATATGTCCAGAAGCATCGGTCAAAGACAGTTCATTGTTCGTGGAATTTTAGCATGGACTATCCACGACTTTCCAGGATATGGTTTTTGCTCAGGTAAATGGTTTAAATATATATATTCTTTCATAAGTTTGTACGATGTTCATTACACTAATCATCTTGTTATGTTTTCCATGCAGGGATATGTACCAAGGGTTATAAAGCTTGTCCAATTTGTGGTGATTGGTTGAGATCGACTTATAGCAAAAACCTCAACAAAAATATATATCTTCGACATAGATAATTTTTATCTGAGGATCATTATCTACGAGATAGAAGGCAAGCCATACATTTTAATGGAAACGTAGAAGAAGGGAGATGTCCAATACCAATGACACCAAAGGATTGGTATCTAAAGTGGACTGTTGGACCCGCTATCGATCCGGAGTCGGAGATCATAAGCGGCGATGATGATGAGACTATAAAGTAGCGAGTGAGAGGAAAACGTACTGTAGCTCAAAGTCCTTCGATATGGTATACTTTGGAATATTGGAAGGATTTGAGGATATGTCATCTTCTTGATCCCATGCACATATTCAAGAACGTTGGTCAAACCTTATGGCAACACCTCGTTGGCTTGAAAGACACAGCAGCTGCAAGAAATGACTTAAAGGATCAAAACTCAAAGCCCAATCTATGGCCACTTTATGATGAAACTCGACGTGAGACAACCTACGAGCCTACCCCATGGGTGCTCAAGAGACAGAAGAGCTAGAGACTATCAACAGGAAGACTTAGTCGATTCGTACGCCTACAGGATATGGAGCATCTTCTCGAAACATGTTCACTCTAGATGACAAGAGCTTGTCTGGTTTAAAAACACACGATTGGCACAATTTTGTGAAGGTAAATCTATTCAGATCTTTGAAAGTATTTATTTTCTTGTATGTTTGTTGATCGGATTAATCATGTATGTAGCATGTTCTACCCCTTGTTATTGATGGATGTACTACAAGAGGAGTCCGAGATGTGATATATCGCCTTGGATCGCTTGCAAGGTATTTATCGCTCATTAATTTTTAGTATAAAATTTTATTTCATATCTTCTTTATTCAATAACATCTCTAATATCTTCTTTCTTTTACTGATAGATGGATTATATCTAAAGAGATTGCCAAAGGGTCAATTCCACAAAAGAAGTGTGAATGTATAGAGCTTCTTTGTTTAATGGAAAAGGAATTTCCAACCTCCTTTTTTGATATCCAGGTTCATCTTCTAATCCATCTAGTAGACGAGATAGAGCTTGCTGGTATTGTCAGCACTCGATGGATGTTTTGGGTCGAGAGGTTTATGGGAGTATTGAAAGGTTATGTACGTCAAAAAGCAAGACCACAGGGTTCTATGGCGGAGGGATGGATGCTTGAAGAATGCATGTATTACGTTTGTGAATACCTTGAGAAAACCGATTCTAAAGCTCCACGCGTATGGACAAATGAGTCGTCTTCTACCATGTATGACGAGGTATTGTCCGGTGGTAAGGGAGTCCCTTTTCGACTTAAGATCCAAGATAAATTGGATATTTCTACTTTCATTGTCTATAATAGTGAATGCATGCAACAATTCGTTGATGAGTACGAGGAGGAACTTGCAAGCAAACGAGTTGGTAGACGTAAAAAGAGGAGACCCAGATGTTAAACCAATGTAAGTAACGACGGGGACGTACCTACTTTCATGGATTGGTTATACACCCGTATTTATGCAACGTGCGGTTAGTGATCATGAGCCAATCTCTACGGAACAAAGAGAGTTTAACTTGTTTGGGTTTGAAAACTCTGAACTAAACAAATGAATCTCAAAATTTTTTAATAATTTATGTTCTGGTGTAGGCTCGAATGTATACCAACATGTGGGCTTATGGACAACATCTTCGGATAAAATCTATTGACAACTTACGTCTAACTCAGGATTCTTGCGTTGTTGCCTCTTTTAAGTAATTAGAGACACAAATCTTATCGACAGTGAACTTGGTTACGTGGGAACCATAGTCGGCATTTATGAAGTATCATATCGTATCTTCAAGCAGGTAAATGAGATCTCTCTTCAAGGCAGCAACATAACTCTCCCTCTCTCTCTCTCTTTTTCCCGTTGCCCATCTCTCCTGCTACTCACATATGCACCTGTGCACCTATTTCCCACCTGCGCACCTTAGTTGTAGGGTAGGGTTTTAACCCACCTCCAAGCAGGTAAGGGCTTGCACCTCGTGGGGGTGGGGTTCGTGAAGAGCAACCTTTGAAACAGTCTAGCAGTTTGACATGGCCAGCAAGAAAACCTTCTCCGAAACCCTTATCTCCCCTTCTACCAAACCCAATGAAAAACCATCACCATGGGAGCAATACCTTCTGAGCATGATTCAACATCTT
>NC_141077.1:45382515-45385015 GCF_041138505.1 Cibotium barometz
CTCTTCATATTGTAGAAGAGTACTTTGTCTTTATGTATGTACTCTTCATATGGTTGTAGAGAACTGAAGAAGATAGAAAAAAATTTAGCCATCCATCTCTTTCTCTTGTCTCTTGAACTCTCTTGTGTGGGTGTTTGCTTGCAAGGAACTCAAGGTCTCTCTCTTCCCATCATTCTCTTTATGTTAGCGACACATAAAATTATCGCTTAAAAAATGCTTTAATATTTAAAAAATTATACATCGCTTATGTGACAATCTTTGTCTCATAAGCAATGAGTGTTATTTTTGCCTCTAAATTTGCCCCATGGCTAAAGGGGAGTCTTTCTTGTAGTGTCATAGGATAACTAAACCTAGAGAGGAAACAAGAGAATTTTAATATGATCAATTAATGCACAAACACAAATAGAATTAATCTAAGATATTTAGGAGTAGGAGTTATGTGTAAAAATTGATGCAAGATTAATATCTTGAGAAATATTCGAAGATGAAATGTGCATTTATGTGCATAAATATATGTAAGTGTGCAGTAACTCGGTGTAATTAAGCCTAAATAAGGGTAGATCTTTTAGTAAATCAAGATGGGGAATTGTGCTATGAAATTAGAGGGAGTTTTAGGGAATTACCATTCGAGATTTTAGTAAGCCAATAACTAATTGAATAGGCTAGAAAGAGAGAAGATACTAGAGGGTGATGTCCACCTTAACAAACTCAAGACTAAATTGATAGCATAGAGATGGATGATATTTATATATGAAGTACTTAGAATTACAACCCCTAGAATTATTGGAGAAAATGGTTCAATAGTTTTAGACAGAGAAGATTTCTGTAGAAATTGTGTGTCTCTTGAAAATATATTATGTTCAAAAGGCTAAAGAATCAAATCAATGGAAAAAAATGATGAAGTACATCTCATTTAGAGAAAGAACAAGGCCCTTAGAACAAGTTCATAAGTGTAATTTTCCTACTTAGTGTAGAGATTTGATCAAAGAAGTCCTTAAGGATAAAGTCTTAGACAAAGATCAAGAGCTTAGACCAAATTTGTAAGTGTAATTTTTCTCCTTAGTTTGGAGATTTGATGAAAGAAGACTTTGAGGATAAAGGCTTAATCTAGATAAACTTTATGAGAGAGAAAGAGAGGTATTTAGACATAAGTATCTAGCTGATGTATATAGGTATTAAGGTCTTAAAAGCCTAAAGCCCTAAGTTAGAGAATATGGTGGAAATTTAGAATCCTTTATGGAGACCTAACAATGGTTATAACTTTAGAAATAACGGATGTAAAGCCATTATAAGTTCTAATCCAGTATTGATCCTAGTCTCTCTTAAGGATGTTAGAGAACTTATAAGGACTCTCTGTAAACTCAAGTAATCTGAATATTCTTAAAAGACCTTCCCTAAACTTTGCAGCAGGAGGATCTACGATTGGAATTGCGACTTGAGGACTATCATTAGGCAAAATTTGGACCAAAAAGGACCCTCTAAGTAATTCCATGTGAGCTTTCTGTTAGAAAATGAGTAGATGGTTAAATTTTTATAAATCAAATAAAAATTTATTGAAAGTTATTGATTTTGGGAATCTACTCTTCGAGATCTTTTCAATGATATATAGCATGATGGAAAATTTTGTATATTTAAGAAGTTCACAAATTGGTGATGATTTGCAAAAAATTAACCATTAGTCCATTTTTAAAGAAAAGCTGACATGGCATTACTTAGAGGGCCCGTTTTGAGTCCAACATTTACCTAATGAGAAATCTCATCAGACTTGCGTGACAAGTACATTGATGTTACATTTTTTAGTTTTATAAGTTGAGATATCTTGAATATTGATATCTTGAATAAGGATGAAGACTTATCTATTATTTTTGGGTGGCACACTGTGTATCAAGAACATAAAGACAGAATCAATGCATCATGGTGTGCAGAGATATTGATGGATTTTACAGTGACCTATAGTGATTTATGATGATATATTCACAATATTATGATGATGATGTATTGGATAGTTTTGAGTTAAATCTTTCCATTAATTTTTATATTGAAAAAATTTGTTTAGTGTGGAGTGTGTGTGAGCTCTATTTTCTACTGAAGTAGGTGTGTGTGTGTAATGGAGAATGGAAATTGAATTACAGTTGTGTGAGTTCACACCGACTCTATAATCCTAGTGGAGGGTGGTAGCCTAACCCATGGGATTGGATGGGGTTAGGCTAAGTCTATGGAACTCGTCAAAGTTGATAAAGGATTTTAATATTCGAAAACGGGTGGCTGGGTGGACCCAAATTACGGGTGCTTTCTAAACCTAGAGCCCAACCTTGATAACAAAGTTAGAACTTGGGAGAAATCTAGGAATCAACTTTAGAGAGAGAGAGAGCGTGCGTCAATAGCCCTCTTCTTTATCAGCAGCAACACATGGAAAGTAAGAAGTCTTTTGCCTCAGTCATCGCTTCACGATTACCGCCCATTCCTCCACCCGTGAGCAAGCCGACACCATGGGAAGCTT
>NC_141077.1:46587515-46895015 GCF_041138505.1 Cibotium barometz
ATCCCATGTGAATGTACTTCATGCATGTATTATGAGATTAAGAATTATATAAGAAATAGGCCACTTATGAGCCTTAGCCACATTTTAAGTGTAGGTTTGTGAACACATATGTCCTTGTATATCAGTTTCAGTGTGTGAACAATTATGGCCTTGTATATAAGTCGGTTTCTCTTATAATGCAACACATTCTCTCTCATTATGGAATTTGAGGTCTTTCTCCTACTTCTCTACTCTATCATTATGCTTGTGTAGCTACCATCGGTGTGAGAGAAAGGAGTGTATGGATACTTACTAGACTATAACTAGGCCGGTGTGACAACATATCGAGAGGAGTATGATGTAGAGCTTTTTGAAAGAAGAGAGGGTTATATTTATTATACAACAAATTGGTAAGTTCCCCACAATATGTTGCATCTTGTTCTTGCTTTTTTGTGAATGAGAGAGAATTTTGGAGAGATCCCAAGTAGGCCATAACATTTTTACTACTGCTATCAGGGAGCACCATTGTTCTTTTATTATCTTACTTCTTGATTTGTTCTCTAGAGCATTCTATAGCCCAGTGTGTTGAGAGTGATATATTTAATTCCCAGATATAATGACTGAAGAAGAAGAAGAGAAAAATAAAAGAAATCTATTTTTTGCTTTATTTTAAAATTATTTTTCTAGATCTATTCTGAATCTATTTTGTATAAAAACACATTAACTAAAGAAAAATCTTAACAATACAAAGCACCGAAAAGTAAAAAGAAGTGAAGACTAAACAAAATTATTGCTTGCAAATTGTGATGATGGTGATCTAGATAGGCTTTGGACAATGGTGATCTAAATTGGCTTGTGACAAAGGATGGCTTGCTTACAAGAGTTCTTGAACACAATCAACTCGATGATCAACAAAGGATGGCTTGCTTACAAGAGTTCTTGAACACAATCAACTCGATGATAAACAAAGGCTGCTAAACTAGTCTATATACAATGCCCACCCAAGGTCGGACGTAGATCGACCGTTTTAGCTAACCCATGACTTGGTCCAAAATGACCAATTAACCATATCATCTATATTAGAATACATTTATCATATTCTCGAAGCCCGTGTTGGAGAACATAAAATCCATTTGTAACTTGCTCAACTATATGTTGTGATCAGCTTCTTGGAATATTACGACAACCTCAGTCCCTTGTCATCTTCTCCTTGATCTAATCTTTTAATTATCTCAGATTGAGTTATCCTCTTAGGTCAAGAAGGTATACCATATAGTAAAGTTAACTACGTTAATAGAGTTTTGGCATGTTTTTGAGAGCATTGTTTCAGGCATGTTTCGCATGCTCATCAACATTTGGTGTGTAATAAGCCATTGTTATCATCAACATTGCATCTTCAAGCTCATCATCAATAGCTTCGACAACATTGTCATCAGTTTTTACATTCTTACTAGAGCAACATTTGTACACTCTACACTCTACCATTTTTCATACACTTTGTAGGTTTCCTTCACCATCTCGGGCGGTTGCATTTAATGGGCATTGATAGTACATGTAAGTCGTTAAAATATTTACACTTTGTATCTATTTACAAGCTAAAATGGCGGGCAATGATGTATTTGGGATGCATTTCACCAAGGATAAGCTTGATGAGACGAACTACCCATTGTTGTGATCCTATATGATATGTTATGTATTAGTTGCCAAAGGTCTTTGTAATGTTGCGATTGGCATAGAGGCATGCCCTATCTCACAAGCATAGAATAGTACAAGTACTTTAGATGGTGTTAGATGCTATTGGCATATAGTTGCCAAAGGTCTTTGTAATGTTGCTATTGGCATAGAGGCATGCCCTATCTCACAAGCATAGAATAGTACAAGTACTTTAGATGGTGTTAGATGCTACTGATGTGGCATCTTCCTCTACACCTCCCAGAATGGAACAAGCTAGAAGGGATGGCAAGGATGCACAAGCACATGCATTGGCAGCTTTTTCTTTGAAAATGAACATTATTCCTTATATTCGCTCATGTAAAACTACCAAGCATGCTTTGAATGCTTCCTGCACCTTATGTAATGAGGCACCTCTTACACAAGTAATTAGAGTTAGAGTATATGATTGAGGCAGATTTAATGGATGAGTTCCTCACAAGGATTAAAGATCTCTAGGAACAGCTTGCATGTATTAATGAGGCCTATCTAGGTAGTTCAGTGGTATTTATTATTCTCATAGCTTTATCAAGATTTGTATATCAGGTTTTGCATCCACACTTTAGCTCATGATGAAGGGTAACCCCAATGCCCTTATTTTTTATGAGTTGGTTATAGTTGTTGGATTATCTCTAAGGGTTCACCACCAATGGTCTATCAGCTTAGTGTGCTAACTGCCAGTGAAGCCATGATGGCCCATCATTATTATCATGAAGCAACATTGGTGAGTTTGGAAACAATAGAGGGAGTTGGGACAACTTTAGTTGCACCCTCTTTTACTCCAAAGCCCTATGCGAGGGAGTGGAAAAAGAACACTTAGGAGACAGTTGACTCCTGGCTTTACACAGATGGGGCATGCACTTTGAGTTCCATCCTTTCCTCAAAGATATAAAGATGCATATGGTACAAGGTTCTTGACAAGAAAATCTCTTACTTGGTGGAAAGAGTTACAAGTGAAGCCCATGACATGGGTAGATTTTGAGAGAGTTTTCCAGGAAGAGTTCTTGCAAGCCATTCCTACAGGTCGAGGCTATTCCTATAGGCTAAGGATGAGTACGACATTGTGTCTAAGTTTAAAAACTTGAAAATGAAGAAGACACCTTTCTCAACACATATTTACAAAAGTTTAGAGAGTTGTGGGCTCATGCAACTCCAATGGACACCATTACTATTTTGGGATTCTTTGTGGATAAATTGCCTGATGGTGGGTATTAGCTCCAAATCATTAATAATTGCAGCAAAACAATGGACCAAATAAATACCAATAACCCTCATTGATAGAACAAGTACAATCCCATTATAAGTAAAATTTTGAGCATGGGAAGACTTCACATGCTCTTGTAGGGACCTAGAGGCTAGAGTCAATGACAAACTACGGGTGACCCCAATTCAAAGAAATTGAAGAAAGTTGAGACTCTCTAATACATTAAGGAGGGTCGGTGCTTCTCTTATGTTCATCTATGTTTAGGGAAGATTTTGGGAAGGACTTTACAATGGATGGTGCTGGTGTCATAGATATTACTAGGGTAGATGAAATGGCCTTATCCTTGGACTTCCCCTTGCCCTTACCATTCTACTTCCTTGTGTTCCAGTCTCTTCTAATATGCTTGATGGAATCACAGTAAAAGGAGCCATCTTGGCATGACACTCTTCAAGGGTAAGGTGAGTGACCAAGGCTCTACCACTTGCTTTGTCCTTATCATTCTTGGCCTTAGACTATCTACCTTTATCTTTGCCTTTTTGTTGCCCCTATTGTTGAGTCCCACCCTCCTACATGAGTTGAAACAAGATGAACTATATCTTAAAGCCCATGGGGTTGATGTGCACAAAAATCTCCATGCAAAGATGGTTTCAAACCATCCATAAATCATTCAACTTGCTTCGATCATTGGACTATCCTTGGGAGCATGATCAAAAACTTCTAGCAGAAACAAACAAGATAGTTGGATATAGATTCACCATGTTTTTGCATTGAATGCCCCCACTATTTCTTCAATTCTTGCTGGTAATCTACGGGGTACGGGGATAAACTACTTTAAGGCCACCTTGTAGCAGTCATCCTAGCAAGTCACAGAGTGAAACCTAAGGTGGCCCTCCACCATAAGACAATGGCACGTGCCAAGGCCGTGCACTAAATGGAGCTGAAAACCACAAGTCTCTACACCCACACCATAATGCCAAAAACCAAAGCTAGTTAAAGCCAATCTTAAGCAAGAATGGAGAGTAATGTCTACTACCGCCTCAACTCAAGATCCAACATCACCTTCAATGAGATCAGAAGATTTTGTAGACACACCAAGCAACCAACACCATGTCCATGTGCAGTGACCTTACCCATTGTAAAAAAGAGCAACTCAGAAACCTCAGCAAATTTACACACCAACTTTCAAGGCATAGCCAAGAAATCTCAAGGCTCAAAGGGGGTACCACAGTCCCACAACAACCCTGTGTTCCATGTGCTGCAACACCAACTCACCAACCGCCAATGGAAGGCTAAATCTCAATCAAGTGCACCAGTTTTCAGTAAAGCTAGCACTGGTGGCATCAAAGCTTTTATCATCAATGGGGCAAGAAACTTTCTATCCTTGCCCACTAAGCTCACAAGGAAGCTTTAAACCTCATTTGTACATATGTAATGTAGCCTCTCTAATCAATTGTACATATGTAATGTAGCCTCTCTAATCAATTATACATACATATCTACCTACGAATGATTGAAAAAATAAATTTTAAAACAAAAAATAAAACCCCTCTATCCACACGTACTTAAAAACACCTCCATGTGCATGTGCTCATGCACACACACACACATGCATGCATGTGTGTGCACGCTCATATATACACACACTCACACACACATAAAAGACACTCATATATACATAACATACACATGCACCCATAAAATACACTTGTACGCACATCCACGCGTGCATGCATGTGTGTGCATGCTCATGTATACACACACTCACACAAAAGACACTCATATATACATAACATACACATATACCCATAAATACACTTGTACACACATGCACACATGCATGCATGCACACACATAAAAGACACTCTTTACACCCGCAAAATACACACACACATACTTAATTAAAATGCGCCCCCAACTCCCTTTTTATTTAATAACCCCCTTCTCACACCTCTTATCCCCCCTCCTTTAAGTTTTTACAACCCCCTGCCCCTCATATCCATTTTTCTTTTATTTTTTGACCTTATAAAATACCCCCCTCTCTTTTATTATTAGTAATATTTCTATTTTCGTTTTTATAATTTCCCTATTATTTTCATTATTTATTTAACCCCAAAACCCTCTCTCTATTTTGTTTCCAAAGAAAAAGTATTTAATTCTTTTTTAAAATTACAATCTCGCACAAGCCTACATTAATGACATGAGCGTGGGTTTGGGGCCACCTAGGCCCATTGGCATAGGCTTGATGCAAGCCCACCGATGTAGGCCTGCAAGCCCACCCTAGGGCTATGCATGACCACGTGCTAGGCCCTGGTGGACGTAGGCTTGGGTCCATGTAGGCCCACCACTTGGTAGCTAGCTAGCCAATGCAATATTCCCCATTACTTTTTCTGCCTTCTCCATGGCCTCTTTGGCCCCTACACTTGGGTATCGATGTTTAGGCTTATTTCTTGCTTTTATTTTCATCTTCTCCTTGATAACTTTGGTCTTAAGTATCCATACCTTCTTCTCCCCATCTTAATAACCTTGTGCTCATAGAAGCTCTTTGGGCACCCATTATTGTTTGCTTAGGTTTGGATTAGGCCTAGGCTCTAGTGTCACATCTATGGGTTCTTCCTCTAATTGGATTAGGCCTAGGCTGTAGCGTCACATCTATGGGTTCTTCCTCTAATTGGATTGGCAATTGAGATACCTATTCTTCATCAAGGCACTCCTCTAGGCCTAGTAGGAGCAATTATCTTTCAACTCCTCTAGCTTTGTCTTGGCTAACTTCATAGTGGCAGTGTAACATCCTCTAGTTGAGCAGCAATGCAATTTGTCATGTATATTCGACTTTTTCTTCTTCTGAACAACACTTACTCTTCCATGTATGCACCACATATACCTTCCTAACCATGGGGTTATTTTTTATGAAAATATTAACTTTTAAAACTCTTTGAGCCTTAACTAGGCCTGAATAAAATAAACTCTTTGCAGCTTGGCATTTGTGTGCTTAAGATCTGGTCTGTACTCCCATGTTTCATACGAGAGCAAGTTATGACTTACAATCATATCTACTAAGGTAAAGAATAAGAAGCTTGACTCTAGGTCTAGATCCTCATCTTCCATTAAGGTAAGGGTGGCCATGTTCACATGCAACATTTTGTGTTTCATCCTTTTTTTAGCCTTAGCTTCACAAGCTTTGGCTTTCCTCTTAGCTTTTTCTAAGGCTTTATGTCACCTTCTTCTTTTGTGTAGTAATAAGTCAAGGTCAAGACTTCAACTCTAGCTCACTTGTTGCTTTCCCATGGTAGGAACTTTGCTCTTATCACTATTTTTTGGAGAAATCTTTATGTACTTAAATGGCTTCAATGTATCTTAGCCATTGAGCATGTTCTTTGCAATGCACCATTGTGCTTCACATGATAATGCTTTCTTCATAACCATTTGAGCCTTTTGGACTCCCCAAAGATGATCTCCTAAGATGATACAAGTATTTAAGCTACTTGCATCATTGAATGTATGTATTTGAGGCTTTGTAGCAAATACCCTGCTCTTAGCATACACATAGAGATTAATGGGACATCCTCTTTTAAATCCCTCTTTTTATGTACCTTGTACCACTTGTCAAAAGTAGCATGCATCCAATGTTAGTTGATAAACTCACTACAAAATTGGGACCAAAAATAGTTTGGTATTAGAACATAAATGTGTTTCAAGAAGACACATTTATGTCATGTTAAGTCATAAGCTTTGTTGATTTGATTTGGAAAATCAAGGTACTTTTAAGTATTCATTAAATCTCTTTTTTAAAGGTGCTCATTAAATCTCTTTTTATAAGGTGTTCATTAAATCTCTTTTTTACAAGGTGTTTATAACATGTTTAATAGAACTTTGATTTTTTCCTTATCCTAATTAAATAATGCAATAATGCCCAAATTAATGAGTAATTTTGATTGAATAAGGAAGATCTCTTAGAGATAAAATTTATGTCAAAAGGGTGAGAAATGCCCAAATTAATGAGTAACTTTGATTGAATTAGGAAGATCACTTAGAGATAAAATTGATTTCAAAGGAGTAAGAAATGAGGGAGGGAAATTTAGAAAAAATCTTCCTTTATGTATTATTTTAAAAGGGTGAGCTACACTCAATCCTATCTAAGAAAGAAAACCATTAAGCTATGCAAAGATCCTTGAGAATATAAGCAAACAAGAGAGTAGAAAGAAGAGGGAGATCTCACAAGCATTCTAATGCAAGGGCATTCTTAATGTCAAAAATGACTTACAAATGACTAGCTTTTACACTAGGTCGGTAGATGAAACTTAAAAAAGGTCCTCTAACCAGTAGTTCTAGTTTTAAGCAAGTATTTAAATGAAGTTTTGGACTTCCCTATTCGACATTTAGCTTAGGGTAAGACTACTTCATAGATTCTGCCCCATCTTACAAGGAATGAATTTCCATTGTTACATGTAAGTACGATGGCGAAGCGCCTTACTATAGGATGGGAGGACAAAACCATGTTAATCAACAAAGTGGTTAACACACTTCCCTTCCTAATATGGTTAGCATACCCCGCTTTACATGGAATGTGCTTCCTTTACATGTGGGATAGGCATCCATTACATGTGGGTAAGATGGTGCAAAGTATGGCAGGAAGCCCCTTTACATGGAATGTGCATCCTTTACATGTGGGATGGGCATCCATTACATGTGGGTAAGATGGTGGAAAGTATGGCAGGACGGGTGGGCAAAACCAAGTTAACTAACAAAGTGGTTAACATACCCCCCTTTCCTAATGTGTGAGACTGTGAGACTAATTCACACATGCCTCGGGGCCTATTGGAGATAGAGTTTGGTTATCCCTTGAGTTAAGAAGCAAGTTGAGGATGACATGTGTTATACTATGAGCAAAGAAATGCTTGATGTGAGGCCTCATCTCTTCAGGGTTATGAGTTATTTAGCTCATACAAAGAAAGAGGACTGGTGGATTTATTGTGCAGATTCATGCACAAAGACTACCTCCATTTGATTGGCAATGATTGTGGGTTTGATGGTGGTCCATAATTATTTGGTGTGAGTATGATTGGGCTACTTTCTTTCATGTGGCAAGGTATGAGTGGATTGCTTTGTTGTGTGTTGCACCTTTGGTGACGAGGGTGTATGTAAAATGTGTAGCTAGTGTGAGTGCCTATATATGTAAGATGTGCCCAATGAGTAATGTAGGTGTCATCATGTATGGGCTATAAGGATTGAAGGTATACCCATGTTATGTTCTCCTCCATGTGAAACTCAACTTATTGCTTTCTATGACTCTTATTGATACTTTCTTTAAAATTTACCTTTCATCCTAGTTTTGGGGAATCAAGGCCAATATATTTTTGTGGCACCCCTCTTTAAGTTGATGAGGGTTTTATATCAACTCTGGGCATATAAATAAAAGGAAAGTGGTATAAGGCTTGACATGGTGGTGAGACTTATGAGCCTGCAATTGGCGCCTGCCAAAGAGAATGCTGGTCTAGTAGAAGGCAGTGATGAAGGGCTTACATGAAAGCCATCTACTGATCTCTCCATGACATGCTGTGAAAGTGTTTCAAGAATCTAGTATCTAGCATAGCCTCAAAAGGTGGTCATGGAAGTATTTAGAGGTCTTAGAAAAAATTTGGTTTACTTATCCGCATTAGTCCTTCCACACATCCTTGAGCATGAGGATAATTAGTTGGAAGTGGTATATGTCAACTATGGTTGGATTGAGGACCTTTGTGTAATGATTTGGAAGAAGCGGCATATGGAAACTATGGTTAGGTCATTGACCTTTGTGAAGTATATATCATTGAAATTTCTCATGCTGAGCTACATCTGAGTGGTGTCCTTCTACTCCACCTCCCCTACATCAATGAGAGGTGCCTAGGGATTCTACCTAGAGTCTCACTAATCTCACTCGTAAACCTAGGCAACCTTTGGTGGTTCCCTACATCTACTCCACCTCCCCTATATCAATGGGAGGTGCCTAGGTATTCCACCTAGTGTCTCACTAAGACATATACAACCTTCACTAAGACCCACACTAAGGATATTTAGATGCTAATTTCTCAATAGCCTTGACCTATTGGATGAGTCTTGACCTATTGGTCTTCAAGAAATAGTTACCCTTTCATACATAAATGTGATTAGTTTCCCAATCATGAATGCATCTTGCATCTAAGGCCTCGTTTTGAGAAATCATGGTGTATGATGCTCTTCTTTAGAAATTCATCACCACGAATGAGTGATGGTGGAAATCTTAGGTTAAAGGTCTTGATTTTAACATGGTGAAGGATGCCTAACCCACTAAATACTCCACTCACCAAGGGTACTAAATGCTGGTGAAGCCCTCTTTCGCCATAATTGTGCACTAATTAGCCCGAGAAACCCTCTCTTTGCTTCTCCACGTTTTTGCTCAAATTAGACCTAATCCCCCTCAAAATGGCAAAAATCCTCATTAACAAGATTCTTAAGGAGACTATGTGGTTTGTATGTAAAGATATTAAGAGAGTTACACCCTTTAGAGAAAATTGATTTTTTTCCTACGATTTTCAGTTATGAGCATTTTCCAAAAAAAATAATATTTTTTAATGGTTTTAACCTCTCATATCTCCTCCTAATGTTTTCAAACCTTAATGCTTGATATTCCCCATAAATACCACTCCTTCTACACACACCAGACTCTCTCAAAGCCAATTACCTTGGCAAAATTAATCTCTTTTGCCTTGAAATGATATTAAAATAATGCTTTGACTGCAATTTTGCCAAAAAAAAATATCTGCTTTTTTCCACACAAAATATTGGGTTATCATCCCCCCCCACACTTAGTTGTAAAGCATCCACGAGCACTGTATCGTGTCTTCATTCAGGTTCTACTTCTTCCCACACTCTTCATAACATCTGCATGTCAATACTACCAATAACTCGATCTTTTGAAAAAACTCACACTCATGCTAATACTAATACTAAATCGATTGTATAACCACTCTCTTGAAATCCTACTCACTCATTACTCACATCATAATTGGTCTTGATCTCCATATAGAATTGCTACTAAGAGAAATATTAAAGTCTTACCTCTCTTAAACTAGTACTAATCCACTCTACACTTAGACACTACTTAACCTATGTCTACAGTTATGATCTTAATCCCCCTACACAATATCTCGTCATCATGAAACTATCCAAGACTACAAATTCTCACTCTACAAAAAGACTATAAATAATTGGGCTACTCTTAAGCTTTAACACTCCAACACTTATTTTTTATTTAGCAAAACTCCCCTATGCCCCATCGCTTTTTTTGTTTCATACAAGGTCCTACCCCAAGGAAACCAAGGCATCGGTTCTAGGCCTCAACATTACCACCAAGGGCAATCCTAGAAACCTACCAAGAATCTTACATGGCGATAGTTATCATCTTGTTTTTTGTTTTGTTTTTTTTTCAATCTCAAACTCTTTGTTTTTCCCTTCTTTCCTTTTCTACATTGCTAGCTCACCCTTTTCACTCACAATGTATCTAGAAAGCCATGACATGGTCTCAAATAGTCCACTAAAAATACGACACATGAGTATCTCGCCATACTCCATCGACACAATGCAAGGAATATCTAAACATAACGGAACTAATACCAACGCCTAAACAGGGTTAAAGCTCTAAGACTCATCTAAACATCAAAACTATATGGGTCATAAGACCAATCTTCCTCCCATAGTGTATCTTCTCACTTTTATACTCTTTACACTTCATTTAATCTCACTCATTAATTTTTTATTAATGCTAATAGATTTCATTTAATAACAAATCAACATAACTATAGAGGGTTCAAATACACCTAATCAATAGGTTTAAAATATGTGTCCTCATGTCTAGCACTGCTTTTTATATGTCCACTTGCTTTGAATCTCCTATCACTAGTCTCTTCTCGCTCTTAGAAGGTATATGTCCCCCATAACCACAACACTACCCTCATGTAACATTGTCTTAATCTAAGTTTTTTTTTTAGTTTTTTGTTGTTTTTTTTAACAAAATTAAAAGTACAAGAATGCTAAGCATGAAAATCTACCGGTTAAAAGGAAAGAAAAACTATCACCTAAGTAAGTCCTCTTTTGTTCATCAAAAATAAAGAGCGGAGCTTAGTAATCTCTTCCATTAGGTCAACAGACTCTGCATCGGTAGGAAACACAAATGGAATACCTAAGGTATCTACCTAGTATAAGAGTTGAATAGAGTCTCCATAAACCATATCTCGCCATAAATATGATCCTAAAGCAGCCAAACCGGGAAATGGCATAGGGTCAAAGGAAGATGTGCCAAATCTGGCACTATGTAATATCTTTTAACTCTCTCACATTCCTCTAAATGATCACCTACCGCCGTAACCCAAAATGAGAAAATGGGAGGTAACATGGCCTCATGGAATGATAAAGTAAGGTCGTAGGATCTCCTCACCTGCCGAATCTTGGCATCCTCTTCATGGGCAAGTAATCACGCTGCTGAAAAGTCCATGTCTGAGGATAAAAGATGCTAATCCTATCATGGCATTGATAGGAGTTACTCCCACTAGGGTTTTAACGAACCCTGTACCATACCACCTAAAATATGTCCTACACTACCAACATAAATAACTCTACGAATGATGACCCACAACAACGCTCATCCCTAAGCGAGATAATAACAAGAAAAAGTACAAAGATCGGGTAAACAATAATCTCCCTAATGAAGGGGATTCGTACTGTCCTTGTTAATCGTTGGTATGCTCATCTCTCTCCATGTAAGATCCATATCAAAGTATCTATTTACCCCCAACATAAAAAACAAAGTAATGAAGGTTTAAATGAACATTTCCTATACCTTAAATGCCCTATACCTTTAAAATTCTAACTACTTCCAACCCACACTCCAGCCACATAATGCTTCAATCTCAATCCATTAACTCTAAATGGTTCATTCGCCCGTTGTAAAACTTGTACACTCAAAGAACCATTATCAAGTACTTTTAATACTCTAAAGAGTCCTAACCATCGAATTTTCAATTTTCTTGGAAACTTATAATACCTAGTGTCATATATTAATACCAAATCACCTTCCTTAAACTCACGTATATTTTAATATTTTTATCATGCCATGCCTTTCTGTGCTTTTGCATAGCTTCAAGACTTTACAAAGATAACATACGTTGCTCATCTAATTTGACTAGTCACGCAAAATGATGCTCTAAAGATTCTTTATCTCCTAATTGGGCTGCCAAGGCTACTGTCAATGTCACGATCTCTTGTTCAATAGGAAAGATTGCTTCCATCCCATATACCAAATTAAAAAGAATATTTTGAGTAGTAACCTTATAGGCTATACGATAAGCCCATAATGCTTCATGTAATCGCTCATCCGAATTGTGTTTGTTCTCAGGTACTATTCTGGTTAGTATGCTACATAGAATTCTATTCATTACTTCCACTTGACCATTCCCTCTTGGATAATACGCAGTTGATTTACGATGCTTAATCTTGTAAGGCTCAATTAATTCATTGATCGTCGCATTTAAAAAATAAGAACCATGATCACTTACTAGCTCTAATGGGCATCCAAAACGTATGATTATATTTTCATAAAGAAACTTAGCCACATCTACTACTTGGTTTGTCTTAAGAGGTTTTGCCTCTACTCACTTTGTCACATATAATCTGTACACACCAATATGTATCAATTAGATCGATATCTCAACGGAGGATCTATCGATCCTACAAAATCTATTCCCCACTTCTCAAAAGAACTCATTGCTAAGATTGGCGTTAATGGAGTAGCAAATTGTTTCATTGCTCTACCAACTCGTTGACATTTATCACATTTTCGATAATAATGATAACTATCCTTGTACAAGGTTGGCCACCAATACCCTGTAAGGAGTACCTTCCATGCTGATGTCTCGCTTGCAAAATGTCCTCCACATGGTTCATTGTGTAAAGCTTTCAAAACAGTTGGGACTTCATCCTCATGTGCACACCAATGATAAATGCCTTCCCAAAGGAAATATTTATAAAGATACCCACCTAGCAAACTATAAGATCTAGATTTTAATAAAATCTTGTTCTTTTCCCACTTATCCATGGCAATTGGATATTGAGTGGTGCTCAAAAAGTTAGTGATGTCCGCACACCATGAAACTTGTGTTTCTACTAAAAATAATTGAGCATTGAGAAGATCACCTACCTCCTGATCATCCATCAATAATCTAGATAAATGATCTGCTAACACTTGCATCTTCCCCACTTTTGTTACTACTTGAAAATCAAACTCTTGAAATAAGAGCATCCAACGAATCACTTGTCCATATAACTTCGGCTTCTTCAAGAGGTATTTCAAAGCCTCATGATCGACATAAAATATGAATTTATTTCTTAATATATAATGACAAAGCTTCTCAAATGAGAACACCATTAATAAGAATTCTTTTTCCATTATTGTACATTTTCATTCTGCATCACCTAGATTCCTACTCATATAATATATAGGGTGGTCCACTTTATTATCATCAGATTGGCATAGAACAACACCCACTATTGTCATGGAAACATCCGTGTGGATATGAAATTCCTTAATCCAATACGGAGGTACCAAGATCAGAGCTTCCACTAGCTTTTGTTTGAGAAGCTCAAAGGCCTCTTGACACACATATATGGATTGTCCTTCCACAATAATAACATAGTCAAAGGCAACGCTATGATCGTAAAGTTTGTGAATAAAACACCGATAATAGTTTACATGGCCTAGAAATCCTCGTATTTGTTTAAGATTACTAGGAGGAGGTAACTCACTAATCATTCTAATCTTTGCTTCATTTATAGCTATCCCTTGGAGACCACATGTCCCAACAACGTACCACTTTTCACACCAAAGACACATTTCTTTGGGTTCAAGGATATCCCAACATCAATACTTCAATTGAATACTTGTTCCAACTTACTAGGCATATCCATAAGAGTACCAAAGATGCAAAATTCATCTAGAGAAACCTCTATCCAATGGCTAAGAAAATCTCGATAAGCCGCTATCATGACGTTGGAAAGTAGCCGAGACATTGTATAACCCAAATGGCATAGCTTTATAAGCAAACGTACCCCACTTAGTAGTAAAGGTTGTTTTAGGTTAATTCTCCGGATGGATTAACACTTGGTTGTATCCATTTAAACCATCCATAAAGGAATAAAGTTCATAACCAACTACTTTATTTAGGACTTGGTCAGTGAAATGGTAAAGGAAAATTATCTTTCATCTTATTATTCAATTTCTCTGATAATCCACATAGATATGGAACTTTTATTTTTCTTAGGGACTATCACAATAGGTCAAACCCATTCACTATAAGCTACAATATATATAAATCCCACATCTAAGAGCTTAGTGATTTCAACTTTAATAAGCTTTGCATATACTAGGTTCATTCATCTTTATCGTTGACAAACAAATAGGACTTGTGTCAGGCTCTAAGTCAATATAATGTTAATAAAGCTCAGGCTTAAATCCTTTTAAGTCTTTATAAGACCATGCAAAAATACTTGAATGTTAGTCAAAACATCCTATAAACCCTCTAAATAAAATTCTTCTAACTGAGAACCTATTAATAAGGATTTCCCTTCAGCGATTTCTAATTTAGACAACTCTATTCTAGTATCCTTCTAACCGAGAACCTATTTAAATCTTCTAACTGAGAACTTATTAATAAGGATTTCCCTTCAGCGATTTCTAATTTGGACAACTATGTTCAAGTATTATGTACATAAGTAGACCGATATCTCTCACTAAATACTCTAGGAATCTCTCAAAATATATTCATCAAGATTTCTTCTAGAAGACTATGTCGATTTGACCTTGCTTTTTCTTTTTCTTTATCTTTTGTTATAATAGTCACTAGTACATATGGCACAATCTCACCACATTTATAAAATTCCTCCTCCTGTGTCTCCAGTAATTCAACCATAAAACAACTAAGTTCAATTCCTTGCTTTTTACTATCCTTCCCTCATATCTATGCAAGACATCAAAACTCCTCTTCTTACATATAGACTCGTGCAATTTCAAACCCTTCACTACTTGTTTATGTCTAGTTTTTTTGTCTCTTCTACCCTGCATCAATGGGTTTAGCTTCCAAGTGTTCTTCTTCCCATCTATTGGAAACTCACTTCATCCTTTAAAGTCTGAACATTACTCTTATTAAGGGCTACTACCTTCTTTAAAGCCCATATAGCCTCTTGTTTCTCTTCCTTGAGACTGCCGAATAAGAGCATATTCCTTCTTCTAAAGTTGCTGTATAAGTAGCTCTTGTTCTTCTATAATTAGATTTTTCTCTTCTAGTGCCATGTCTAACAAGGCAAATCCTTCTTTGTGACACGCATCTACCATCTCTCGTAATTCCTTGCTTTGGCATAACTCTCACAACGCTTACGCTTTATCTATTTCTAGATACGAGATTACCACTCTCGTTTCCCTTAATTCCTCTTCGATTGCTATCTTTTCTTGTTCTAACTCAACACACAACTCCCTTAACTTACTTACATTATAGTTTTCAATTTCACCTTGGCCATTATCTAAATTAACTTTTTGACTGTTGTCATCCATGCATCGTTAACTCAACACACAACTCCCTTAACTTACTTACATTATAGTTTTTAATTTCACCTTGGCCGTTATCTAAATTAACTTTTTGACTGTTGTCATCCATGCATCGTTTACCGAGGTCTCACCACCTTTACTCTTCATTGTTGTGAACATTATTTCCTTTAAGCTCTCCTCTTCTAGCACGTCACAATTTTCCCCACAATTATCGAATGGACTCCTAACTTCTTTCTCACACACTATCACTTTCTTCTTCTCCTCTCTCACACTCTCTATCATCAATTTTTAAATTCTTCCAAACACTCTCTCTATCTTCCACAACACTTTCTATCATTAAGTAGTCAGCCATTCATTCTTCACAAGTAGACAGCCAATCAGTGATGTCACTGTCCAAGTCATTCCCTAAGGAATTTCGTATTCTCCTAACCCATTTTGATTTGCATAGTTTTTTTGCTGCACAATATTAACTACCATGTTACCTCCCTTAGGAGATACACAATATTAACTACCATGTTACCTCTCTTAGGAGATACACTACGCTTTAAGGCTCTACTCTTATTTTAACTCGGTCATCCCACGGACCAATTGCTATCAAACCTTTATGCCAACTTTGGTTTATGAAAGCCACGGTCATCCCAATAAAATGGGGTATGACATGACATGAGAAGATGAGAAGTAGGACGTACCACTAAGAAACTAATTCTAAACTCTAGTCCTGCAATAGTGGTTTTTAGGGCTTGCAACACCCCTAGAGGTTTAACTCTTTGTTGGTCCGCTAATCAAAACACTAAATTAGTTGGCTCTAAGTTCTTTAACCTAACTCTTCCATAATTTTCTCTATTATTAAGTTGACAGTTGTCCCTCCATCTAATTGTGCTCCAAGAATTAACATATTACCTATATTGATATCTATCACAAGAGCTCCTGGATCTAAGAAAAGATCCACTCTTTGTACATCTTTTGCTTTCCTAGACTTAGGGTTTAATCTACCAACCGCCGCTCTAACTCTACGTGCTCTTCATAAGTTTCTAAAGTGCTTTTTCCTTCTTTAATATATGAAGAGCAGGTGTGTCCTTGAACACTACCTTCCTCTCCTTCGTGTTTCTTTTTCTCGCTTTCTACTTCCTCTTTAATAAGGCTTATGTCGGGTTGATAACCCTCATCGTCGTCACTTGAAACTAATATGTCCTAGTACAAGGGATCGTTCTCGCTTATGCTAGATGGTGTACTCCATGTAATGCGTCCCTCATTTAAATTTCTAAATACTAATGTGGTTCCTCTAGATCCTTCCCCTAGTAGCTCATTCAACTCTTCCAAACACTCAGCAAGTCTCTTCCTACGTCTTTCCCAACATTCTTCTCTTTCTCTATTTCTCACTTCTCTACTACTTTCACCACTCATCCATCTAACTCTAACTATTCTTTCCTTAACGACTCCACTCTATCTTCTCTTCTAAGTAATTGATCACCTCATAGACTGTTGGAAAAGGCTCACAAGATTCTCTCACAACACTTGTAAAGGTTGCACTATACTAGAGAAATTACTTATGAATCGTTTATAATATGCTCATCTCCCTATAGTGCTTCTAAGTTATATCTTAATGATAGGCCTATCCATAAAAAGTAGATTCACTCTATTCATAAGTGAGAAGCCTGTTCATCCCACAAGGTCTCTAGGTCCTCTAGCTCTTACTTGACTCTTAGACAAAAGCCTACCTTCATACCACTACACAAAATAAAATATTTCCTTAAGGTCTTCATAATGCACCTTGTGTGGTATGGCTATTTGCGGTCTGGGGGCCTCTCCAATATCCACTACAAGGAAAAAGCAATGGTTTCTAATTCTATTTTATCCACTAATCCCCAATGTGTGGCTAGTTGAATAGCTAGATAGCTAGGTTATGAGTCTTCTAAATATTATAAATTGTAGACGTTCACACAAAGAGTTAATTTTCTCTTTGGCTCCCCACTCACTAGTTCCTTCCTCGTCATCCCTTTTTTCTCGTATAACGTCATCTTCTACTTGGATCTATCACTAACGCACCTCTTCTTCTTCTTGGGATACCTAACGTACACACTATAGGTTTCTCTAAGTAGGCTCTTATTTATGGATAGCTTCGCATTACCTGATAGTTTGTCTATTCGTGCAAGATCTAAATCTTTAGTAGTTAATTCAAGCTTACTAATACTCATGCTAAGTTACCCTTTTGTAACAAATGCTACTACTCTCAACGGCAAATACACCAAAAATGACCCACTAAATACTCCACTCACTACCAAGGGTACTAACCAGCCAAGTATTTTGTTACGCTAGAGAAGGGTAAACTACTAACAAATAACAATCAATAATTCTCTTTTTAGTCTAAATTTTACCCTGCGTCCTGCACTATAGCTAGCCTTGCTCACACAAAGAGTTAATTTCTCTTTGGCTCCCTGCTCGCTAGTGTCTTCCTCGTCGTCACGTAGTTCCCGTATAATGTCATCTTCTTCTTGGATCTATCACTAACACACCTCTTCTTCTTGGGATACCTAATGTATACACTATATGTTTCTCTAAGTAGGCTCTTATTTATGGATAGCTTCGCATTACCTAGTAGTTTGTCTATTCACGCAAGATCTAAATGTTTAGTAGCTAATTCAGGCTCACTAATATTCAAGCTAAGGTACCCTTTTGTAACAAATGCTACTACTCTGGTGAACACACCAAAAATGAGCCACTAAATACTCCACTCACTACCAAGGGTACTAACTAGCCAAGTATTATGTTGTTACGCTAGAGAAAGGGTAAACTACTAATAAATAACAATCAATAATGCTCTTTTTAGTCTAAATTTTGCCATGCGTCCTCCACAGCTATCCTTCTCTTAACTTGCCTCTCAAAAATCTCTATCTACCCTCTAACAATTTGATGTCTCTGAAAACCAGCCTTCATAATAATCCAATAGCTCTTTTAGTCATTTCGGCTCAAAAATACCCATTTTTGCTTGATTTTTAGCCTCAAATTACACATGAAATATATCTAAAGCAGCTCTATCAAATCTCTATTTTTTTGGCCAATTTTTCTCAATAAAACACTAACTTTTTCTTTTTTGACTACCCACAAATTCCCTACAAAACTCTACTTATTAATTTTTCAATTTTCACACATTAGGGTCCGTCTAAGCACATATTTTTCATATAAAAAAGCAGTTATTTTTTTAACCTACCCCAAATTATTTCTCTATCAATAGATATTAATTTCTAAGGTTTTATCAATATGGCCATTTTTTACTAAAAATAATTTTTATTATTTTCTTTAATTATTTACCCTTTTTATAATCTACCTTTATAATTACCAACCCTTAATTATTCATTATTTTTTTCATTTATTTCCTATTTATTTTGATTATTTATTAGCCCAAAATTACTATTTTTACTAAAAATTTGAGCTTTATATTTTTTAAATTAGTAAATTGAGGTAGTTTTTAGAAATTTTGACCATCAATTCAAGGTAAAAAATATATAAATTTTCATTTTTCACATAACACCTAATTATATTGACTGGAATACTTCATTTTTTAACATTGAAAAGTAGATTTTTTATTTTTAGAAATAAGAAAAAAACCTTGGAAATTCATGGGATAATCTTCACAGACTCTAAACCACATTTAAACATAAGAAAAAACATCACATTGAATTTGCATCAAATCCACTAATTAAATTTAGCCATTTTCTAATAAATAATTAATAAATTATTGAATATTCCAAAAATTAGCCAACCTGTAGCCAAAATGGTGACTTTTTTGCTTCAATATTTCTCCTCTCCACTTTCTTTTCCCTCTCCAGTCCTTAATTGCTCCCAATTAAGCCTTCTTTCTCCATGATTAGGCATGATTATGCACTGATTAGCCTAAGAAACCCTCTCTTTGCTTCTCCACGTTTATGCTCAAATTAGCCCTAATCCCCCTTAGAAATGGAAAAGATCCTCATTAACAAGATTGATAAGGAGGCTATGTAGTTTGTATGCAAAGAGATCAAGAGAGTTGTACCCTTTAGAGAAAAATGATTTTTTTCGTACGCTTTCTTCCCACGATTTGTAGTTATGAGCATTTTTCAAAAAAAAATATTTTTTAATGGTTTTAACCCTCTCATATCTCCTCCTGAGGTTTTCAAACCTTAATGCTTGATATTTCCCACACCCACATATACCACTCGTTCCACACACACACACACCAGACTCTCTCAAAGCCAATTACCCTAGTAAAATTAATCTCTTTTGCCTTGAAATGATATTAAAATAATGCTTTGACCACAATTTTGCCAAAAAAAAATATCTCCTTTTTTCCACACAAAATATTGGGTTATCAATGCCCGATGATTTAGTTTTGTCAACTTGACCACAAGATTGGTTTTATAAAGTGGTGGGCTTCCCCAAGCCTCCCAACAATCCTTGGAGAAAAATGTGCAATCATCATGTAAGGAATGTGTAATGAGTGAGTCCTCCTAAGATGATGGGGATAAAATGAAGTCATCACCAACCACCTTGGAGAAAAATATTGTGATAACCCATTGAAGGAAACTTTCACCTCCTTCTAAGGCCTCTTTGACTATATCTAGCAATGCGGGATTTGCTTGGATTGGTTCTAGAGAAAAAGACTCCCTAGTACTAGCTCTTTTTGAGGATTTTATGGGATGGTTACAAGTTTAGTCAAGGCCTTTGGGACGATCTAATTTTCTCTTTCACTACATCTAGCAATGAGGGATTTGGTTGGATTGGTTCCTAAGAAAAAGCTCTAGGACTAGCTCTTTCTAAGGATTTTATAGGATGGTTATAAGTTTAGTTACTCACAAGGGATATAGCTTTCGATCTCTCTTTCAAACCACTTTCAATGGTCATGATCTTCTTTTGGACCTTTAGTCCCTATCTTTTAGGGGATGGTGTGTGCCCTTTATGCTTACACATCTGGCTTTTTAGCTTCTTGCTTTGAAGTTGAAGCTTGAGCTTTCTGCTTATTTACGTACTTGGCTATTCCCTTAGCTACTATCCTTGTCTTTGCTACTTAGAGCCTTGTAATGGCATCACAGGGGATTGTATGAATAAGTTATATTTTTTGTACACTCAACAAGTTAAGTATTGTCAAAGTAGCAACCCTTTTGTGCCATTGGGGTGATTATCCCTTTGTTAAACAATCGCCCATATAGTCTTATTGAAGTAGCAACACTTCTGTGCAGCTGGGGTAATTGCCACTCTCTTGTGGGAAAATCCTTATAAGCATGATCAAATCTGTACTTGTAGCATGTATTGCTGCCTAAGGAATGACATTAGGGTTTGACATGGGATTAAGAGTGCTTGGAGGTTCATGCTTGGTAGATTTGTGCTCATAGGTAGGCTTATGGTGGTGGCTAAAAGGTGTCTGCTAGGTATTTGTTGTGGCATCATACCTACCTTGGCTAGCTAGGCTACTCTTATGTACCCACTCCTTCTCAGTGACCTCCTCAAAGGTTCATTGAGGTTGACATTTGGGTGGTGACCCTTGTCTCTATTGATGAAATTTTGGATCTCCACAATGAATTAAGGAAGTTACCTAAGAAGAATGTGGGGGGGAGAGGATGAGCTTGAGCACCTTGCAAGCGCGTGCGCGCGCGCGCGCACACACACACACACAAGAGTGGACAAGCACACAATAAGAGAGATGGATGACTAAATTTCATCTATTCTCTACAACCATAACATAAAGAGATAACAGTACATACTATACTATAACAAACAATGTTCAGTCCATAATTTGAACCAACTACATGAGCTGGCATTATAACTATCAGGTGATCTCACCACCTCTATACAAAGAAAATACCACAACTCACCCAAATCTTTCATCTCAATCTTTGGCTTCAAAATCATCTTGACATCATGTATATCAGCATCACTATCACCAGTGAGTGATAATCAAGCCATTCACATAAATGACTAATAACATGATCCCTCTATCTATCTTTTTCACATAAAGTGAAAAATCTACATTGGATATCCAAAACCCAATATAAACAAGATACTTTGTGATCTTGTTTGACCATGCTCTTGGTGCCTACATATAGGATATATCTTTTGCCAAGGTTTCCTAAGCCCATGGTTGATCATACATTGACATAAACATTGTTGACATCCCTCATAGTATCATCATGGCATCAACATCTATTTGTGAAACCACCATATCATGGTACCATCATCATAACATCATCTACATAGGCATAGACATGGCCTACATCTTGACATAGGCTTTTATGGAAACATAGATTGAAGCATTTCATACATTGCTTCACCATAACATAGAGAACCATCATCGTTGAACCACATGAGCATTGCATAGCCTCTTCATCCATGGCTTCATTGGAAATCATCCTTGAACATAGCATAAACTTGAGGCATAGCATCCATAAAGCAAGCATACCTTAAGCATGGACATCATCATGTTGGAGTAGAACATTGGGTCTTCATCATCATTATAGCCTCCATCTTCATTGGTCTTCATGGCATCACCATTGTTGAGGCAGCATCCATAGGCTTTAGTCATTGAAAATGGGTACAACATCATGACATTGAAGTCTTTGAACCTCATGAGCATCATATGTAGCATAAAACTCCATGGCACACATAGATACCATGCATATAAACATATCTGGCTTTGATCCACTTTGAGAGGTCTTACCACATGGCATTCTAGCTCATGGGCAGTGTCTATCTCTTGACATTTGCTCAATTGAATAGAAAATTCATAGGCTTTACTCAGTTTGGAATGGCTACATGTTTTGAACTTAACAAACACAAGCTCCTTCACATACATTGACATGTGCACAAGGGGCTTTGACTTGGGCATCATAGGCATTGAAATTTTGGATCTAAATAGCTCAGGTTGAGCGAATTAGCATTTTCCTCCAGTTTGAGGCGGTCTGCTCCAGGGTAATGCCATGCTATAGAGTTCGAATTTGCTCTGGTTGATTTGGGTGCCTTGATGCTGGGAAGTACCTAGAAAGGTGTGAAAGATATTCTCTGTGCTACAAGAACATACCCTTTTTCTAGCTGGTAGTTGTGAGGAAAGCTTAGATAAGATTATCAAGAACACACTAGATCTAGAGAAGGAGAAAATAACTAAAATAGGTGTGGAGCTAAAGTGCATGCCCTCGGCTCTGATATCATGTTAGAAATCATAGTAGAGCTTGCCCCAGAATGCTTATGGAGGTATGGGGAATCATATATAGGCACCTCCATAGCTTGTGAAGAGTGTAAGTGTGTGAAGAGACACTGTATGTACATGAAAAAGATATGTCAAGAAAATGTAGCATTCTCATGTCATGATAGCCTCTAATATAGGATTTGGTCACGTTGTGAGTGGCTCATCCATATGCCACATTATCATCCTAATCTTCCACATAACCATTATCCTCATCTCCTCCATCATAGCACCCATTCACATGGTACTTCCTACATTGGTACATAGGGGGCACCAACTATTCCAACACATGGCAGCTCTTGTTTTTAGGGGTTTTCTTGTTTCTCCACTCACATGTCTGTGTTTAATTGGCTCATAGATCTTTGCTTGAGGTAGATCTAAAGAAGTCTTACCTTCTTAATTGGGGAGCACTATCAAATTCTAGTCATTTGGTGGGACTAAAGGTTGGGCGAGTTTGAAGAGGTATGGTTTGATGCAATTTGATGCACTACAGTCAACTAGATTGTCATTTCCAACAATTAGTAGTCCGGAACAAGTCCGCATCAAAGGGTTGGGAGCTCTATGAATTAGCTCTAGTGCATAGGTATGAATTTAGCATGTAAGCTACAATTTTTTTTTTGTTGAGTTTGAGTTTTTGGACATGAGTAGGTATGTTCTTATAAGTCTTCAAGGCAATTTTAATTCTCTAGTATAATATTAAGTTTACCTACCTCTAGACTAAAGTATATAAGCTTATGTCTCAGGTTCTCATGTCTCACATCTCACATTTTCTAGAATAAATAATATAGGCTTATGTCTCAGGTTCTCAAGTCTCACGGCTCACATCTCACATTTTCTAGACTTTTTTACGGGACTGTGGACTCATGTCTCCCAAACCGAGAGATGGTTTGGCCTAGTTTTTGGAGTTTTTGAGATTTTCTCGGACTTAACGGGGGTTGATGAAGGTTCTTAATCCTAGTAAAGGTGTTTATGCAAGTGATTGGTTATTTCGTGATTGATTTTACATGCTCTAAGCTACCAATTTCAACACTGCATGAAAAATTATGAAATGCATATACAAAAACTAATTGAAGCTCAAAGCTTATGTTTTACACTCCTAATCACAAATGCAAAGCAATTTTTTGATTCAATGCAATAAGACCAAAGCCTTGTGGGCTCTAAGATCATGCAAATCATCAAAGAAATTCAAAATTTTCTCTTCTAAGTATGATACTAGAATACAAACAAGCTTCAAAACAAAATTAAAAAACATTAAATCACATCCAAAATCATGCATTTTTTGGAGTGTGACCTCCTAAATATCAAGCATTATTAGGTGATCCCAATACTTGGAATGGACATAAAATGGAGTTAGTCCCCATAAGTAGTAGTGCCCAATATGTTCAAGTCAAGATATAACCTTAGCCTTTGCGCTGACTCGAGTGTCATTTGGTCTTGGCTTCAAGCTACAAATGCAACTTTCCAATGTGGGTGTGCTAGTCCATCATGCCGTGCATCCTCACTCCATTGTTATAGTGGAATGCTCCATCGCTCTATGAAGGAAGAACTCTCTTTGCCTAGATAGAGGCAAGAAGAGAATGGTCTTCACGGTGGTTCTCTCTCATAAGAGGAGGTTGATGAAGAAGAAGCTAATGAGTAGGAGAAGCCTATAAGCAAGAAAACCATCTAGCATGCAATAGAACACAAGAAAGCAAGATTAGAGAAGAGGGAGAGCTCACAAGTATTCTACAAGCAACCAAACCATCAAGCATGTGATAGAACATAAAAAAGCAAGATTAGAGAAGAGGGAGAGCTCACAAGTACTCTATAAGCAAGCGAACCATAGAACACAAGAAAGCAAGATTAGAGAAGAGGGAGAGCTAACAAGTATTCTATTGCAAGGTAATGAACATATATTGCTTAATGAACATATATTCTATAAGCAAGCGAACCATAGAACACAAGAAAGCAAGATTAGAGAAGAGGGAGAGCTAACAAGTATTCTATTGCAAGGTAATGAACATATATTACTTAATGTCAATATTGACTTATATACAAATGACTAGATTTCACACTAGGTGTCAGACAAAACCTTTTTTTTTAATATACAAATGACTAGCTTTCACACTAAGTCAAACAAAACTTAATGTCAAAATTGACTTATGTACAAATGACTAGCTTTCACACTAGGTTGGATAAAACTTAAAAATAGTTCATTGGCACTAGTTCTAGTCCTAAGCAATTGTGTATTAACTTATATACAAATGACTAGTACTAGTCCTAAGCAATTGTGTATTAACTTATATACAAATGACTAGTTCTAGTCCATTGGCACTAGTTTTAGTCCATTGCAACTATGTATTAACTTATATATAAATGACTAGCTTTCACACTATGCTGGATAAAACTTAAAATTAGTCCATTTTAGCACTAGTTCGAGTCTTAAGCAACTATGTATATGAAGTTTATCACTTTCCCATTCGGCATTAAGCTTAAGGTAAGGCTGCTTTATAAATTCCAAGGTGGTCTTACAAGAATTAGGCTTTGGTTACATGCACGTAAGATCTCAAGGTGGTCGAGCGATGGTTGAAACCATGTTAACCTATCAAGTGATTGATATATGGGTTCACTCACATATGCTCATCGTCTTTTTACTTGTACTCGTTTCACTTTATTACATACAGGTAAGGTCACAAGGTGCTCGAGCGATGGTTGAAACCGTGTTAATCTGTAAAGTGATTGACATATGTGTTCACTCACATATGCTCATCTTCTTTTTTCTTATACTTGTTTCACTTTTATTACATGTAGTTAAGGTCGCAAGGTGGTCGACTGGGTGAAACCATGTTAACCTACAAAGTGGTTAACATATGCGTTCACTTACATATACGTATCTTCTCTTTTTCGTGTACTCATTTCATTATCTTTTTGATTAAATTTCATCAATAGTATTTAGGTTTTCATCTTATTGAGAATACCAAAGGTTCAAATTCTTTTAGGGTTTACAAAATGATCCCTTGAGAATGTTCTCCCTTTTATTTAGACTACTATAGCATATTAGGATTAATGTATTAATCTTAGTAAATTATCACTTGTTTTAAATGTTGATATTTTACATTTACCAATATATCAATAGTGTTAAGAATACCAACGGTTCAAATGCCTTATGTTGGGGTAAAGGCACTATGCCCACCCTTATAGTGTGTACAAGCCCATAAGTTATAGTACATAGTACACTTAGTACTTTTAATGTACTAAGTGCACTATGTGTACTAGTGCAATATACATGTGTGATAGGGGAGTCACACACTCACTTGGTGAGTTGACTTATCCCCACAACTCTCTCTCTCTCTCTCTCCCTTGTGCTTCTCTGTGTATGTCTCCCACATGACCTAACCCTAATTCTCCCATCAACTGGTATCAGAGCCATCGCAGGCTGTGTGTGTGTAGCTCCATGGAACCTGGAGGGCTGAAGTAGCTTGTCGGTGTGACCCAGTCAGTGTGAGCATGGGCTGCCCAGCAGCCACGCTGGTCTGCCAAACATCGCCTTGCACACAGCCAGGCGCCTACAGCAGCAAGGCGTAGAACTCTCGAGCAGCAGGCGCACTTCAGCGCTGGGCGGCAGCAAGAATGCCAGACGGACACGTAGGCATTGGCGTTGAGGCGTTGAGTCACGTTTCGGCTGGCTACAAAGCGTATTAGCGCTAGGCGAAGCCAGGCGAACACGCGTATGAGCGCTGGAGGCAGACGACACCAGGCAAAGGCGAATACGTCTACAAGTGGGCGATTTCAACTACTAGCCGGGACCAGTTATGCTCGAAAGCTCCAGCACGACCCTCCACCACCCGCCGGTGCCATCAACGCACTTGTAAAAGAGAAGGTGACGTGGACAAGGGCTGCCCAGCATACGCGTATCAGCTGCAGCATAGCAGGCGCTTCTCCATCAACGCATCAGCATCAGCATCAATAGCAGCACTCTTTCTGCAGCAACATCAGCAAGAATTACCCCCCTCTCCTGCAACAGCATCTGCAATCAAAATTCAGCCTGCAAATTGAAGGAAAATCAGAAATCAAGGTATTTGCCTCAATTTTTTTCTTGGGATTTGCAATTGAGCAAGTACAATCAACAATTGAGCAGGTACAGGTGCCCAATTGCTCAATTTTTGAGCAAAGTTGGCAAAATTGGGTGACATTGGTCACAATCAGGATCAATTTGCAGGAAATTGGATGTCGAAATTTGGGGCTTTTGATGTAATTGTGCAATTAAGCACTCATACATGCTATATGATGTGAGAAATCGCACATTTGGGCAAAATTGCAGCAAATTGCAGTGCAAATCAAGGGGCTTTTGTGCCGTTTTGGTTGATTTGCATGCAAGCGATCGCATTTGATGCTGTGGATAATGTGCTGATGCCTTACAAGCACTCAATGTGCCTGTAAATCAAGGGGCTTTCATGTATTTGATGTATATGTGGCCAGGGGGAAGCATCGTGAACACTCTGGATGCCTTCATGTGCGTCAATGTACCATGTATGATCAGAAATTGATCTTAAATCAAGGGGCTTTTCAAGTTTTTATGCTTGTTGAGCTTGGCAAAGCAGCAGGCAAGACATTTATGCCTTGAATCCTCAAAAAAAATCAGCTTGCAGTCAAGGAGCTTTTGCCCAATTTCTGTTCGGGACTGTTGTATGCAGTGTACAAGACTGTAAAAGTCTGATTTTCACTCATTTGGACAGCCAAGAGAGCATTTATTGCTATTGTACCTGCTGGTACAGATTTGGCACAGCTTTGTGCAAGTTTTGGCATGGTTGTACACTGTTTTGAGTGACCAAAAGGTTCAATTTCAGTTGCTGTACTTGCCGGTACAGGTTTGGTACATCATTGGTGAGCACTTGGTACTGTTGTACAGTACTTTGGAAGGGCAAAAGAGCACATTTAAGGTGCTGTCCAAAATCTGCAGCAACCAGATTTTGGTGTTTTCATCACATACAGTGGGAGAAAAGTTGCATTCTTGCTTCCGCAGTGGGAGATAAAGCTTGGGAGAAAAACTGTGAGCACTTTGTGTGCTTTTGGTGCAGTGTTTGCACATTTTGCAGGGAGTCAGGCATTGACAGGTTGCATTTTGCTATGGCAACCACAGGTGAGAGCTCTTCATTGCTTCACATCAAGAGGCTTGAAGGCTCGCATAATTATGATATTTGGCAAACCCAGTGCTACAATGTGTTGCTCCAGAAAAAGCAACACAAGCCTATCAAAGAAAGGGGTGTGATGCCCGCTTCTCTTACTGCTGAAGAGTGGGAAGATATGGATGAGCTGGCAAGATCTACTATCATGTTGTCTGTGTCAGACTCTTTACTTTTCAGCATTCGTGAAGAGAAGACAGCTTGGGGAATGTGGCAGAGATTGCAGGACTTGTATGCCCAACAAAGTGCCTCAAGCAAAGTGTATTGGTTGAAGAAACTCATAGGTCTTTAGATGAAGGAAGGGGCATCTATGACGGCCCATCTAAATGAGTTTAATGGTATTGTCAGCCAGGTCATTAATCAAAAGTTGGCAATGGACGATGAGTTCAAAGCCACTTTTTTGTTATGCACTTTGCCAGAGAGTTGGGACACATTTAGGACAGCCACTAGCAATTCGAATGCTATGCTGTCATATGCAGATGTTGAGGGTGCTCTTCTTCAAGAAGAGATGAACAGGAAAAACAACTCTGTTGGAAAGTCCAATGCAATGAATGCACGTGGGAGATCCCAGCAAAGGGGGAAAAGCCAAGAAAGGGGAAGGAGCAAGTCTCGCTCCAAAAAGGATTTGGAATGCCATTATTGTGACAAAAAGGGACACATTAAAAAGCAATGCTACAAATGGAAAAATGATCAAAAAGAAAAGGGAAAAGGCAAAGACAAAGAGAAGGATGAAGCCAAAGATGTAAAGCCAAAGGGCAAAAGTGGAGTCAAGATTGAAGAAATCAATGTGTCACATGCAGGTGGCAGTGAGGATGAGGTCCTATTTACGTCTTCACTTGATGCCCATTCACTTCTTACAGGTGGTCATGGTATGCACTCATGGATCATTGATTCAGGTGCCTCCTTTCATGTCACAGGTTGCAGAGACTTGTTTGTCAGGTATACTGCTGGCAATGAAGGAGTGGTTTATTTGGGTGATAACCATGCATGCAAGATTCTTGGCAGAGGTGATGTGAGGCTTGTATTTTCAGATGGCTCACAGCTTATGCTCCATGATGTCAGGCATGTGCCTGAGATCAAGAAGAATCTGCTTTCTACTAGAGAGCTTGATGATGCTGATTATGTTACCACATTTGGTCGTGGAAAGTGGAAGATTAGTAAGGGCTCACTGGTTGTTGCCAGAGGCTCTAAGGTGGACACTCTTTACTTTATGCATGCAGGTGTTTGTCACCATGCTAATGTAAATGCAACCGAGTTGCCGGAAATCTCTATGTGGCATAGCCGGTTGGGACACAGGAGTGTCAAGGGAATGGAGCAATTGTCTCGTTTGGGTTTCTTGCCTTCTCTAAAGTTTTCAAGTTTTCAGTTTTGTGAACATTGTATATATGGTAGGCAACTACAGTGCCCCCACAAGAAAGCTCTTGGACAGAAAGATGCTCAGTTAGAGCTTGTGCATACAGATGTATGTGAGATGCCTCAGCTTTCTTTGGGAGGGGCAAAATATTTTGTGTCTTTTATTGATGATGCCACACGCAAGGTGTGGGTTTATCCTCTTCGTTTGAAGAGTGATACATTCTCAGTGTTTGAGAAGTTTGTTGCTCTTGTTGAGAATCAAACTGGCAAAACACTGAAGGCTTTGCGTTCCGACAATGGTGGAGAGTATATGTCCAAACAGTTTCAGGACTTTTGTGATGCTAAAGGCAT
Organism: Cibotium barometz; assembly: GCF_041138505.1. Lineage (NCBI taxonomy): Eukaryota > Viridiplantae > Streptophyta > Polypodiopsida > Cyatheales > Cibotiaceae > Cibotium > Cibotium barometz. Next base: position 46,617,092 of record NC_141077.1, read on the forward strand.
CAAGAGGGAGCTCTCTACTCCTTATGATCCTCCACAAAACGGGACAGCAGAGAGGATGAACAGGACCATTCAGGAGAAGGTCCGTTCTATGTTGTCACATGCTGCATTACCTCATGGTTTTTGGGCTGAAGCTGTTATGACAGCCGTTCACCTTATAAATAGGTCACCTAACACAAGACTCGGTGGGAAAGTGCCAGAAGAAGTATGGACAGGGAAGCCTCCGTCATACAAGCACTTGAGAGTGTTTGGTTGCGTTGCGTACATGCACATACGCAGGGAAATGCGCACCAAACTTGATCCTAAGTCTCACAAATGCATATTCCTAGGATATGGCGACAAAGGTGAAATGGGGTATAGACTTTGGGATCCCATGAATAGAAAGATCATACACAGCAATGATGTCATTTTTGATGAAACATGCATGTATAAGGAGCCTGCAAGGCAACAGGAGCCTGGCAGAGTCATCTTTGATGATGATGGACATCATGGACAACAACAAAGGGCTGTAAATCAGCCATTACAGCAGGAAAACCAGCCCTTAAATGGTGCTGAAAATGGTCCAAATGGACAGCCAGAGATGGCAGAAGATATCCCTATGGATATACCACAGTTGGAGGAGATACCGGGCATGATATTTCAGCCTTATGGCATGGAACAGGAGCCACCAATGGGTGATATGCAGGCTGGACAGCAACCTGCAAATGATGGTCATTGGGTACGGTGGTCCACTAGACCCTCCAGAGTCCCTGACATGTTTGTTCCAGGGGTTGACTACTTGATGCTCACTGACTGTGGGGAGCCCTCATGTTATAAAGAGGCTTTACAGAGGGCAGACAAGGCTTTATGGGAGCGTGCCATGAAGTCAGAGATGGATTCTCTGCATAAAAATGGAACTTGGAAGTTGGTGCATTTGCCTGCAGGCAAGAAGGTTTTGCCATGCAAGTGGGTATACAGGCAAGATATAAAGCCAGGTTAGTGGCTAAGGGCTTCAAGCAAGAATATGGTGTGGACTTTGATGAGATCTTCTCTCCAGTGGTCAAAATGACCACACTTAGAGCTGTGTTGGCTTTGGTTGCGCATGATGATCTGGACTTGATTCAGATGGATGTGAAGATTGCTTTTCTTCACGGTGATCTCCATGAGGAGATATATATGTAGCAGCCAGAGGGTTATCCAGTGAGTGGAAAGGAGAAGCTTGTATGCAAGCTGAAAAAGAGTCTTTATGGGCTCAAACAGGCACCAAGAGAATGGTATCATAAATTTGATACATTCATGAAATCTCAGAAATTCAGGAGAAGTGACATAGATCACTGCTTGTACACCAAGAAAGCTTTGGATGGCAGTCTATTGATCCTCATCTTGTATGTTGATGATATGTTGATTGCCGGGAAATCTCGTAAAGAGATGGATGCATTGAAAAAGAGGCTGCATGAAACCTTTGATATGAAGGATTTGGGTGATGCAAATCACATCTTGGGTATGCGGATACTTCGGGACAGAAATCAGCATGTGTTGTATTTGTCTCAGAAGGAATACATTGGCAAAGTCTTGCAGAGGTTCAATATGGACGGGGGGAAGAAGACTAGTACTCCTTTGCCTCCATATGTGAAACTCAGTGCTATGGACAGCCCACAATCAGATAGAGACAGGGCTGATATGGCCATAGCACTGAGTTTCACATATGGAGGCAAAGGAGTACTAGTCTTCTTCCCCCCGTCCATATTGAACCTCTGCAAGACTTTGCCATATCAAGGCTGAAACTGGCCTCATCCCATCAAGTGTCTGCAATGAGCAAACCACTCCGGAGGCAAACTCTTCGTCAACAGATCAGCCGGGTTGTCATCCGTATGAATCTTAACAAGCTGAATTTGCTTGTTCTCTATCACCTCTCTGATGAAGTGATACTTCACATCCACATGCTTCGTCTTTGCATGAAAAACAGGGTTCTTTGCCAACTGAATGGCACTCTGGCTGTCACAATGCAACAATGGAATATCCCCTGTATAGCCCAAATCAACTACTAACCGAGATAGCCATAATGCCTCCTTGCAAGCCTCTGTGGCTGCAATATACTCGGCCTCTGTAGTAGATAAGGCTGTGCACTTCTGCATCCTGGATATCCATGACACAGCACCTCCTGTGAATGTAAACACATAACCGGTAGTAGACTTCCGGTTATCTGGATGACCGGCATAATCCGAATCCGTGTAACTATGCACTAATGCATCCTGTTTGCCAAAACAAATGCACAAATCCTGTGTGCCCTTCAGGTATCTCATGACACTTTCACTACTTCCCAATGCTTCTTGCCAGGGTTGGCCATGTATCTAGAAACCACTCCCACTGCAAATGCAATGTCCGGCCTAGTAGCAACCATGGCATACATGAGACTGCCACAAGCTGAAGCATACGGAATCTTGGCCATATCAGCCCTGTCTCTATCTGGCAAGATCTACTATCATGTTGTCTGTGTCAGACTCTTTACTTTTCAGCATTCGTGAAGAGAAGACAGCTTGGGGAATGTGGCAGAGATTGCAGGACTTGTATATTATCATGTACATGCTGATTTTTTCTTTTCCTTTCCTTAAGGGCACTTTGCCTTTAAGTGGGAGGTTGTTGGGGTAAAGGCACTATGCCCACCCTTATAGTGTGTACAAGCCCATAAGTTATAGTACATAGTACACTTAGTACTTTTAATGTACTAAGTGCACTATGTGTACTAGTGCAATATACATGTGTGATAGGGGAGTCACACACTCACTTGGTGAGTTGACTTATCCCCACAACTCTCTCTCTCTCTCTCTCTCCCCCTTGTGCTTCTCTGTGTATGTCTCCCACATGACCTAACCCTAATTCTCCCATCACCTTAGCGTTTGCAAAATGACCCCCCCTTGAAACTGTCCTTCCTTTTATTTGGACACTACTTAAACTTATTGGAATTTAAGTATTTTATCTTAATAAATTATAACTTTTTCAAAATCTAAAACTTAAAATTTTATTATATTTTAGATTTATCAAATATCACATATAAAATACTCTTCATGTATTTTTATTTTTTTGCACTTGTTTATTTATATATTTAGAAAAATGGACTTGAGACCTCATATTTGATTCAAATACTCATGAATGACCAAGACGCTTAAAACGGACTTGAGACCTCATATTTAGAAAAATGGACTTGAGACCTCATATTTGATTCAAATACTCATGAATGACCAAGACGCTTAAAATTTAGTAAAACTTTATTTCGTATAGGAGCATGAAAATTTCATGGTGGATTTAAGGTGATGGTCATATCACAATAAGATAAATTGAAGTTTAATGGAGTGTCATTTTTAAATTATAAGTAAGGGCACAAGAGTATGTACAAAGAAAACATAGATCTTTACGATGAAATTTCCAATGTTTGCTATTTTTAACTAGCCTAGTATAAAAATAGAAATATTCTAGTTTTATGTATGTTGATGTGAAATTTTGACAGTTTAATTACTAAAAAAAGGCCTAGATAAATATCGTACATAAATAATTCAACCTAACTTAGAGAAGGACACGTACTCCAACTTATGGTTTTTTATATCTTCGGAATTGCTTATGCACTAATATGGTGTATTGCATCTATGAGATTTTCTTATTCAATAAAATTGAAATATCACTTGTTTAGATTAACAATTCTATGGACATACGAAAGAAACAAAAGACAGAGAGGAGAAAAATAAGACGAAGTGAAGCAAATACAAAAGGTTAGACCAACATATTAAATGGACAACCATTTGGTCAGAAAACATAAAGAGGCACTAGTACAAAGATTTATATCCTTGGTAATGTCACAAATGAACATTTCTCTTCAAAGAGTAGATATGTGTCCCAAAGTGTAATGGGATTCAGTTAGGACATCTTTGGAGGCAAGTTAAATGAATTCAATGTGTAATAAATAATGTATGTTTATCACAATCAATTTTACTAGATTCATAGAATAAAAATTTCATATCATTTAATATTCTTCTGTTTTTTTAAAGATAAGATTTGAATGGAACTATCTGGAGCAATATGTGAGGTAAATGAGTGGAAAGGACTTTAAGCATAAAAAAAAGTTAGCTTTTACAGCACTTATAAAAACTTGTAGTGATTCTTCGACATTGTCATATCTCTTTATGTATAGTTGTACATAAATACCAACTTTGTAGGTTCTTAATGATATTGTAAGTTCCAAGAAGAAGAACAAAACTACAAGAAGCCAAATTGGTTTTTTCACAGCCAAGGGTTGATGTTGTAACAATATTTCAAACTCAAGGAAAACAACTACATAATTGATACATAGCATACTGAAGGTTTTTATATGGCTTGTGTGAAAGATTTTCATATAGCTTGTATGAAATAAAATTGGTAGCAAGTATTCACATTATGAGTTTTATTGAAGTACATATAACTAGTGATCCATTTTCTTAAATTAAACATTAATATTGAAGTATTCAAATCTTGTTGTACAACATGAACTAGAAGAAACTAATAAAAGAAATCATGCCATTTTGTTAACAACACATAACTTTAGTGGGGTGTATTGGTTATTAGGACCTAAAGAGTGAATTGGTACACCACTTTTAATTTTGTCGTGCTTCATACGTGGATTTACTCATACAAAATATTGTTTTTAATACACACATTTTGAATCGAAGAAAAGTAAACTTACTTATCGGAGCCCAAATAAAGAGGAGTTTTTCAAATAGCCCTAAAGTCTATGGAGTGCTATGGAAAGAGAACTATCTAATTATACTAAACAACAAATACCAAAGGTATGTTGATCCACCATTGTATTTCCTAATATTCATGTCATAGTATTTGGGAATTTTTTATATGCATGCAAAATGTAGATACACCTACTATTGAGGATATTTTTCATACCATCGTGTCCTTTGGGAATAAGACTCAAGGTTGAACACCAAGAAATGATTTAGGCACAACATTTTTGTCTACAAATCCATTCCACTTCTAAAGGACATGGAAGAGATTGTTCAACTACAAAATCAACAAGAGCTCATAATGTTACTTCTCTCATTAAAATGTACAATTGATCCATTACGAGATTATCCATTGTGTTCCTGATACGTATGCGATTAATAAACATATATGTTGGTAGTCTTTGAACCTTAAGACGTGCCATTTGAAGGTCACTTGACACATTTGGGAAATCGAATTGACACGAAAGCTTCCATGTCACTAACATGGCTCCTCTCTACCTTAGACACCCCAACTACAACTTGGATATAAATTTCACAAAAATTCTAGAATTTTAGTTTTTTTTTGGTATTTAAAAAAATTAGACAAAACTTTTCTTGTGAGAAATATTACAAAATCATCTTAAGCATAACGAGGAGTTGGGGTTAAAGTAAACTCAAAGTCATAAGTAGGGTGCTCACTTGGGTGATGTGTATGCTTCATTTAAGGAGCTTCAATAATGACTTATACACAATGGATAAGAGTGTTTTAGGTGTATGTGGTATATAAGGGTGTGTATTTGAGAGTTATTTGAGAGTTTTCCCATAAAAGAGCATATACAAACTCTAAACTTGATGTATATACCATGTTATTTTTCATGAGGCCATAAATGCAAGTGGTGTCCCATAAAATGTTATAAGTCAGGTGGGGACTAATGGCTTCTCTCCAAAAACAGGGAAAGGAGATGCCACTTTACTAGGCTTGTAGGGTAGAGGTGAGGGCACAAGAAGCAGCACTAAATGTGGAAGTTTGGGTGTTTATGCGTCTTATTTGAGCCCCCGATTTTTTTGAGCTAAAAGTTGGAAATTAGCAATGTGTGATGTTGTGGGTGCTTCAAACATGCGGATACATATGTAGTGGAGGCAGAGGCAAAAGGAGACATGCCTTTTGTAGAGGAGGTCACTTAATACAACTAGGTGATCAAATCAGCCGACGTGAAGCCAACATGGCTTCTTACCCTAAACAAATACAAACTTTACAAACGTGTTATGATTCATATGGACTTTACACATTTGCCCAGGAAAAATCAGGGATCATTGTGTCAGTGTAATTATGACTCCTCGTCCATGAGCATGGGCGAGAGAAATTTAGACGTTGAGCGCATAGGCCCTCTACATTTCTGGGTTGACCTACACCAAGCGGTAAAACTGACGTTATGTCGGCTTTCCACCTTTACTTAGGGTCCTCTACACTTCTACATGAACTTCACAACCGACTACCAGAGGTTCCTCAACCCGGCTATTAGGGTGACGTGGGAAAACTATCCAAGGGGTCTTGGTGCCTTGAGGGTATGCTAGCCCGCCTGCGCCAGGAAAGCATACCCTCAAGGCACGAAGACCCCTTGGATAGTTTTCCCACGTCACATTAGGGTTATGGCGGCACCTTAATTTCTTTTTTGGCAGCCGAGGAGCCCGAAATTAAACGAAAATGTTTTTCAATGAGATTTGATAAAATAGGTAAAGCGTAATCATTCCACGCACGACACAGTTGCTTGGGTTAAAACTAAACTCAGGTCAGCATTCAGGTTGATTACTACTTCCCCTTCTCTGCTACGGGCCATGCCTGCGTGCTCTCTGCCGATTTCTTGTCGATGTTGGTGCTTTCTGCAGCGATCTAACGATTTTACTCTTCTTCCGCGGCGTGGCCATGCCAAGTCTACGGGTATGTGGCCCATCTATCTGCCCTTTTGCCTCTGAATTTTGGGCCTTTTTTTTGGCATTTTCTGTACAAGGTTGGACGGTGCCAAGAGTTAGGGTTTTCTTTTTGGCAAGAAGGCAGGCCTTTTGGATTCATCTATGTTTCATGTAGCATTAGCGGTTAGGATTTGAAGGTAGGAGCTTGCCATAGATCAGGGTTTCTGCTTGTGTTTGGCAAAACTTTATGGGAAATCTTGGTTCTGTTTGCGTTTCCTTTCATGTACATCATGCAATGGATTAGATATCCTGTAGGGGTTCAAGGAGTAGGTATTTTTCTGATGCCTCGGTAACTCTCAGTCCCTTTTTTTCCCTATTTGTCGCATGGTCCCGCCTGTGTAAAGTTTTTTTTTTTTTTTTTGATTTGGTTTGGTCTGCGATTTGCTGGGTTTCTGTTGTAGGCCTGTTTTCGAAGAATTACTGTTCGCAGCAGCATCCGACCTAGGCATTGAAGCGCACAGAGGAATGGAGGTTGTCCGTACTGTTCATCTTAGCAGTTTATATGTCTGTAATCAACTTTCTCTTTTTCTAACATTGCATAGAAAAACATTTTTTTTCCATGTTTTTCAATCAAGGTGTACCTTTTGTTCAATTTGATACTTGATGTTGTACGTTCAGTCTACTAGATGATGCATGTGGTTCTGAATCATTAAAGAGGAGAAACTTCCTTTGGTGGTGGTCTTTTTTTTCATGTGGCCACAGGCTCAGCAGGAAAGCAAGCCACGAGGTTCAAAAGGTGTCAGCTTATCATCGGCTACACCGGTTCGGAGACGAAGCATTAGGCACCTAGTAGAGCCTCCCCAGAAGCAGTCAGCTATGGTTTTTGATCCATGCGATCCATACTCATCTGCAATGGACAACATACCTTTGAAAGACTTGTTCCCCAACATAAAGGTTCGGAAGCGGTCACAGGGGAGAAAAGTTGAAGCTTCCGACATGCCATCTCCTAGAAACATGGAAAGTGAAGATTCTGTCAGAAGCAAATTAAGAGATTCTTTGGCTGCAGCACTGAAAACAGTTGACAGTGCAGAGTGGGATCAGGATCGGGGACAGGACTTAAAGCCAGAAAACCAGATGGGGGATCAATCTGATGGCATTCCGAGTTCCACAGAAACAGAGGATAAAATGGCAAAAGAGGTAGTGGCAGTGGGTTTGGAGCATGTAGTACCAGAAGGCAATGTAGAGCCTGATTGGAAAGAGAATTTGGACAAGCTTGATTCAATGCAAGATGAAAGCAGCTTTTTAAAAGAAGGAAATTTGGACTCAACAGAAATGGAAGTGGCATCTTTTAAGAGAATGAAGGTAGAGGCAGAGAGGATTGAAAGGGAGGATGCTAACAATCGGAACCAAGCATCTGATTTAGCTGAGAGAGTGGCCATTGACATCGAATCAGAGCTGTATAGGCACTTCGGTGGTGTTAATAGGAAGTATAAGGAGAAGGCTCGCTCTTTGCTTTTTAATTTGAAAGACCGCTCCAACCCAGAGCTTCGGTCTCGAGTTCTTGTCGGGGAGATCACTCCTGAGAATCTATGTAGCATGAATGCAGAACAATTGGCCTCGAAAGAATTATCACAATGGAGAATGGCCAAAGCTGAGGAGTTTGCTCATATGGTCGTCCTTACAGATGCAGATGCAGAGCAGCCAAGGCTGGTAAAGAAGACTCATAAAGGTGAAATCGAAGTCAAAGTTGAAAAAGATGATGTTCTTACTGAAGTGGTTACTGCTGGTTCACAGCAGAGATTTGCGCTAGCAACCAAACAGGAACCAGAGGAGACTGGTGCAAGTGTTGTGCCAGGTCCTTTGAGCATCAATCAGGATCCTGATGATGTTGTGGTTGAAAGGGATTCAGAGGTTCTGGAATTTTCCCCCATCAGAGAATTGAATTCTACAGTTGGGATCTTGGTTGCTGCGGATCAGGTTCATGATAAGTGGATGCAGGACACAGGTGAGGAGTCAGGTGAAGCTGAGATGGAATCTGCTTCACAAGAGGAAGGGGATGCTAGTCTTCCTGCAATCATGTCCCTTGATGAGTTCTTAGGCTCCAAGAAAGGAAAAGAGCCAAAATTAGCTATGAAAGCTGATGAGCTAGAACTAAAATTGGGCCGAAATGAGATCAAGACTGAATCAATTCTCTCTCAAATCAACACCGTGAATAGCCCCTCTCTGATGAGCTTAAAGGACAGGGTGCCTCAGAAAGCTGTTGAGAGTCTGAATCGCAAGACTGCAGTGTCTGGGAGCACCAAAAACGGAAGTATGTCTCAGAAGGAAAGAAAGAAGGAACATAGGGTTAATGAAAAGCTTTGGGAAGGCAGTTTTCAACTGTCAGGGTGTCAAATTTCACCAGTGCTTGCTCTTTACAAAAGGTTATTTTTTAACAATCCCTTGCTCTTAGAATCTAGGAAGGCAGCCCAAACTTTTTGAGTCTAGGCATACTTTAAGCAACTCATTTCTTGGTGCTTTCCCTGTTTGAGAGCATGTTTGTCTTTTATTTCTGTCTGTATGTGCTGAATCTTTTTGACATCTTTGTTTAAGTTGTATACAGATGGATGATTTTACGTTTCGGGGGGTGAACGATGGAATTATGTATTCTTACTTCTCCTTTAGCTGAATGAGTGCACCTTTGCTATGGTTGGGCTGACCCCTTGCCTGGCTATCCATGAATTGCATGCATGTTGCATCAATCAATAATTAGGAAATCATTTGCACCTTTTGTATTTTCAGGTGGTCCAAAGGGGACTGAAGTACCCTTTTCAACTCATGGCACGGTTAATGTAGGAAACTGTCATCTTGCAAGTAGTAAACTACTGCACAGGGTTAAAGACATCTTACAATGTAATTGATGACCTAATTAACACATAACAACTATCAAGCATTCTTATAATAAATCAATTTTCATGTTCTAGGCTTGTTTAGTGAACCACTAAAAATTCATGAAACACGAACTCATTCGAATAAACAATTTACTGGATGGATTTTAGTATAATGCAACAGCATATAGTTCAAGAAGAGTGATTTTACAGTAAAACAACCCCAATTACACATGAGACGTGTGTGTATCATTCAGCACCAGGGAAGAACATCCAGGAAAGTAAAGATCAATTTTCAGAAGAAACCCATTGAAACTGATGATACCAAAAAGAGTGCACCCATTTTTATTGCTTGCATTTAAACACATACAATTCTTAAACACAGCAAGTTATACTATTAGGGCGGACCAGTCAATTTTAGTAGTCAAGAGAAATGGGAAAAGGCTAAGAGGACTAGCAGTTGTCAAGGACAGATGTTTTGTTGAGTTGAAGAATTTTGACCCTTATTGTTGGAATGTCCTAGTTAACGACTCGAGTTGGTGTAAGATGTAACACGCGGAAGCTCTAGGAGTCTTCTTTCAGCCCTAAACACACTTGAGAACCATCTGATGCAAAAACGCAGGTATAGAGAGAGTAGAGAGAGAGAGGTGTGCTGGAAAATTCAGTATATTCTATGGTACAAAAAGGTACCTAAATCTGCAGCCATGGGCTGCCTTACATAAAAGGTGGTAACACCCCAAAATCTGTCCCCTATGGGACCCCTAATGATCCAAACCCCGAGAGGGAGAGAATGAATAAAACAATGAGCACTTGGGCTATTTATAGCCCCTTGAAATCCATGGGGAACTGGCCGACTGCTGGTCGGCCAGTATTAAATGCATAAATGCTATTTAACTCAGCCCCAACTGGATTTACTCTTGGATCTTGATGCGCCTGCTGCCCTTGTCCTCTGGTTCAGCCAACCTCTTCAGTGTGCAGCCGACAGGTCTTTGGCACTGCTGATGTCAGCCGGCAGTCCTTTCTGGCAGCCAGCCGACAGCTTCTTCCATGCCTTGGTCCAAGTCCTGCTGCAGTTTACATTGCCATCAGTGCTCTGTGCTCTATCATCCTGGTTCTACTCTTTATTTGGTTGCCCCTTCTGGATCTAGCCCTGAGAATGTCCATGGCATCTATGATGCACATGACATCCCCCTTTGCTAAACTTGATGATGGGATTCCAACCTGCTCTTGGATGACTGTCATCATCCCAATCCTGTCCCGAAGTCCCTCTGTCATCATCCATCCCTGGCAAACCTTTTTCTCTGAACACCCGGCCTGTTCTCCAAACCACTTTGTCTCTGACGAAGATCTATGCATCGGTTTTCCTCTAGTCCACAATCCATTCTTGCCCTGACTTGGAACACCGTCCTGGTCTTCATTCTTGAGAGATGAGTTTGGCACCCTCACATCACCCTTGGAGGATCAACCTCCCTTGGGGCCGTTACCTGAGAACCTATCTGGCTCACGGAACTGCCATCCCCTCTGGCACTGTGGAACACCACCAACAAACCTCCTGGGAGTTCTTCCCGATTTGTGTTCCTTGCCTTGGGCTTTGAATCCGTGTACTTTCCTGTACTTGGACCTGTACACCATCATCTGGGACTGGTCAGTGTTTAGCTTTGCTGAGCCTGATGCTCTGATACCAATGTAACACGCGGAAGCGTTGGGAGTCTTCTTTCAGCCCTAAACACTCTTGAGAATCATCTGATGCAAAAACGCAGGTATAGATAGAGAGAGAGTAGAGAGGGAGAGGTGCTGGAAAATTCAGTATATTCTATGGTACAAAAAGGTACCTAAATCTGTAGCCATGGGCTGCCTTACATAAAAGGTGTAACACCCCAAAATCAGTCCCCTATGATCCAAACCCCTAGAGGGAGAGAATGAATAAAACAATGAGCACTTGGGCTATTTATAGCCCCTTGAAATCCATGGGGAACTAGCCGACTACTGGTCGGCCAGTATCAAATGCATAAATGCTATTTAACTCAGCCCCGACTAGATTTACTCCTGGATCTTGATGCGCCTGCTGCTGCCCTTGTCCTCTGGTTCAGCCAACCTCTTCAGTGTGCAGCCGACAGGTCTTTGGCACTGCTGATGTGTGCCGACAGTCCTTTCTGGCAGCCAGCCGACAGCTTCTTCCATGCCTTGGTCCAAGTCCTGCTCCAGTTTACACTGCCATCAGTGCTTTGTGCTTTATCATCCTGGTTCTACTCTTTATCTGGTTGCCTCTTCTGGATCTAGCCCTGAGAATGTCCATGGCATCTATGATGCACATGACATAAGAGCATTTTTACAGTTGGTTTGATGCACCATGCCTTTTTGTTCTGTGTCGGAGGAAGGCGTCTTTGGCATGGTCATTCTTTTCGTGGAGACTCTTAGGTGGGGGTATGAACAGTCAAAGCCTTCTTGTTATTTTAAAAATGTAAAGTTTTAAGATTCGTGGGCTGCTCATTGCATGCACAAAATGAAGTGCAGAAGCATATATCAAGCCTATGGTGAAACTGTAACCTATATTGAGCCTTTGGGCCACAGGTTTATTGGCTGAAGAATTGATTAGATGCTGGGGGCAGTCTGAATGCACAGAACTGAGGACATTGCTCTAGGTTAGTTAAGTGAGGCGCCTTGCTGAAGAATTGATTAGATGTTGAAGGCAGAATGACAAAAGGGATGTACATGTAGAACCGAGACAGGATGCTGGAGGGCAATGCTCGCTGTAGGATACTTTAGAGGTGGCAGTAGAAAGCTGGCTGAGCAGAGGGATGCTAGCTTGGTGAAATTCTAACTGCTGGTTGGAGCTGCTGAGCAGTCTTCTTTGTGTCAGCCAGCCTCCTTATTGTCAGCCCCTTTGCCAGTTGGCTGTCTCCTGGCCCTTCTCTTCTCTCTGCCTTTGCCTTTTCCTGCCATGCCATACCACTGCTCCTGCCCCCTTTTTTGGCTCTTTTTCGTGTTTGCATGATCAAGGCTATGGTGTATCCATAGTGTGTGTAGAGAGAGAGAGAGAGAGAGAGAAAGAAAGAAAGAACGTTATATTAACGTCTACGGAAGACCCCAAGGGCCCGTGGGACCAAAAGTAATACAATGGTACCATGGATAGATATACCGAGCCATGGAAAACTAAAAGAAAAAGTAAAATGAAAACATCTGACAGCACATGTGATCAACAGATGATTCTTTGTAGAGTGAGATATGCTGTGATCAGCTAATGACGATACCCGCCTGGGCCAGAACTGATTTGATGGTGGAGTGAATGCATAGTCACAGGGGACGGAGGGGACGGCAGCTTGGAACGCGGGGACGCCGATTCGGGATGGACCAGCAACGGGGACGGACGGGGACGGACGGACGTCCCCCATGGCACGTTTCTCACAAGGGACGGCGACGGGGACGGCACAGGGACGGGGGACGCCGGTGAGGGACGGACCTGTGAGGGGACGGCAGAGAGATGTCTGCCATTTTTGGCCGTTGCGCTTCCCATTTCTAGCCTTTTTTAGCTGTTGGCTCTTTGAGGCTTGTTTGGCCCTCTCTCTCTCTCTTGCCCTTGAGGCTTAAGTTTGAGCCTTGGGCCTTGGGCCTTGGCCCTTGAGGCTTGGCCCTTGCCTCTCTCTCTCTCTCACTTGCCCTTCCCTCTCTCTTGCCTATCTAATATCTATATATAGAACAAGGCTACAAGGCTACAAACATGGAGTTTAGCGTAAACGGCCCTTCGGGCCGGGGGGGCGTGACTCCCCCCCGGACCCCCTGCAGAGAGGGGCTCACGCCCCCCTCCGCACCTTCCCCCAAGTAGGCTGGTGTGAAACTGCGCGCCGCAACGGACTCAAAATTTACAGCCCATATGCAGTAGGTGTATAATAACTCACCGCATATGCATGTAGCCTGGTTGGCAGTGTGCCAACCTTCTCTAGAATCGTCTCATGCTATCTGGCCACAATCGGCCACCATCCGGTGTTTAAACCGGGACTTATCAGGTGACCCGTGCTACTCATAAATGCCTTCTCCTCATATAGGGGGGACTCACAAAGTAGAGTTGGCCGGTGCCTGCGTAGTTACCTGAGGGTGGAAAAACTTAAAAAAAAAAGTATTTTTTGAGTGCCGTTCCCTCCCCCGTCCCCGTTCCCTACTTATGGCCGTCCCCCGTCCCGTCCCCGTCCCCGTCCCCCGTTAACCGTCCCCCGTTCCTTGTGACTATGAGTGAATGCCAGGCCTCTGTGATGGGAGCGTGTAATGTCGGTAGAGAAACTTACGAATCTGTCTCTGTGCGGTGGAGGTACTTGATGCTCTTGGTCGGATACGTCTGGCTCTTAGAATGGATCGAGCTCTCGTGCTAAGAACTTCTCTGGGGCGTGGAGCTAGAGCATAGGTACAGATGGTGGGCTCTGATACAAATAGAACAGCTCAGAAGGCCCAATCATAATCTTCCTCGTTGAGAGAAATATTATCTGTTGTTGTGAATGTTTTGTCTTCTTTTGTTGTGCAAGCTTTTGGTCATCTTCATCTTCTTCTTCTTGGACAAGGTTGGCATGTGTCTTCTTGTTTTTTGGCCATTCTTTTGAAGCATCAATCCTCTGTGTGTTAAGAGTTTGATTGTTTTTCCTTTGCCTTTCCTCTTTGTGAACATGGCATTCTCTAGCTGGAATTTTTCTTGTTCTGTGAGGTGGCGGTCTTTATCTATAAGGATGGCTTACCATTTCATCATATGACATTCTTGAGCCACCCTCGGTACAGTGAGGGTTTTGAAGTATTTTGAAACCCCTTCTATGCTATATAAAAGCACTGCTTTCATATCATCTTCATCAACGTTTGCCTTTAGATTGCATAGTTGTTTAAGGATTGAGCCTAAATTGCTCAAGTGTTTTCCCAGGGTAGTGCTTTCATTCATTTTCAAATTGATTAAAAAAAAAAACACCTTAGAGTTATTAGTTTTGTTACCAAAAAGGTTATCAAGTTTATCCCATACCTCCTTGGCTGATTCGTCAAAGTCCACGTGGTGGATGAGATTGTTTGCAAGATCAAGACCAATGAGGGCGAGAGCTTTGTTATTTTTTTCATGCCAAGCTCAAACTTGTCATCAGCACCTTGATTTTCTGTAGGTTCCTGGAGTGGTAATTGGCCCCTTGTTGTTGGGGTAAAGGCACTATGCCCACCCTTATAGTGTGTACAAGCCCATAAGTTATAGTACATAGTACACTTAGTACTTTTAATGTACTAAGTGCACTATGTGTACTAGTGCAATATACATGTGTGATAGGGGAGTCACACACACACACTTGGTGAGTTGACTTATCCCCACAACTCTCTCTCTCTCTCTCTCTCCCTTGTTTCTCTGTGTATGTCTCCCACATGAACTCTAACCCTAATGAACTCTCCCATTCAACTGGTATCAGAGCTTAGGTAGCTGCCTTGATCCTCTCCCTCTTGGTGCTGATTTTTCTCTACTGGTTTAAAAGCCATTCTGCTGGTCGTACCCTGATTTCTCTGCTGGTCGCCATCCAGACACACGGCAGCAGTGCTGCGTGTGTAGAACTGTTGCTGGCGTTAGACGAGTTGAGTCCTACGAGGCGAAGCGCAAATACACGAACGTGGCGCAGGCTGGCGAGCGCGAACACACAAGGCGTGAGCAAAGCAAAGCGCTACTAGGCGGAGGCGGCGAAGGCAACAACGCGTGTAGCGCAAGCCACTAGGCGGAGGCGGCGAAGGCAGCAACGCGTGTAGCGCAAGCCACTAGGTGGAGGTGGCAACATTGAGTCGGCGGCAGCTGGTAGGCAGGCGAGCGAAGAATAACACCAGAGCACGCTGCCCAACCAAGCAGCGCAGAGGGCTGCCCAGCCATTCGTACCTGCTAGCGCATCTTTGCCTGGCGGTAAAGTAACAGATCAGGTTGCAGGAGAAAGGGTTGTCGGTAGGACTGGCTGAAATCCCTCTTTCGCCCTGTCTCTCACTGTGGGATTGGTGATGGGCAAATGCAGCATTTTGCTGAAAAGCATGCCAAACTAGAAGGATTCAGGTCTTCTTTCCTCTTTCAACACAAAGAAATTCAGCTTGCAAATCTGAGAAAAATCAAAAAATTACCTGAGGTATTTGCTTCAATTTTTTGGAATTTGCATGTCCAATTTGCAATTGAGCAAGTACAATCATCAATTGAGCAGGTCAGGTGCCGAATTGCTCAATTTTTGAGCAAAATTGGCAAAATTGGGTGACATTGGTCACAATCAGGATCAATTTGCAGGAAATTGGATGTCAGAATTTGGGGCTTTTGATGTAATTGTGCAATTAAGCATTCATACATGCTGTATGATGTGAGAAATCGCACATTTGGGCAAAATTGCAGAAAATTGTAGTGCAAATCAAGGGGATTTTGTGCAAATCAAGGGGCTTTGTGCCGATTGGATTGATTTGCATGCAGGCAATCGCATTTGATGCTTTGGGCAATGTGTTGATGCCTGACAAGCACTCAATGTGCCTGTAAATCAAGGGGCTTTCATGTATTGGATGTATATGTGGCCAGGGGGAAGCATTGCGAAGACTTTGGATGCCTCCATGTGCGTCAATGTACCATGTATGATCAGAAATTGATCTTAAAGCAAGGGGCTTTTCAAGGTTTTATGCTTGTTGAGCTTGGCAAAGCAGCAGGCAAGACTTTTATGCCTTGAATCCTCAGAAATCAGCTTGCAGTCAAGGGGCTTTTGCCCAATTTCTGTTCGGGACTGTAAAAGTCTGATTTTCACTCATTTGGACAGCCAGGAGAGCATTTATTGCTATTGTACTTGCTGGTACAGATTTGGTACAGCTTTGTACAAGTTTTGGCATGGCTGCACATTGATTTGAGTGAGCAAAAATCTCAATTTCAGTTGCTGTACTTGGGTACATCATTGGTGAGCACTTGGTATTGTTGTACAGTACTTTGGAAGGGCAACAGAGCACATTTAAGGTGCTGTCCTAAATCTGCAACAACCGGATTTTGGTGATTTCATCACATACAATGGGAGTAGAGTTGCATTTGTGCTTCCGCAGTGGGAGATAAAGCTTGGGAGAATAACTGTGAGCACTTTGTGTGCTTTTGGTGCAGTGTTTGCACATTTTGCAGGGAGTCAGGCATTGACAGGTTGCATATTGCTATGGCAACCACAGGTGAGAGCTCTTCATTGCTTCACATCAAGAAGCTTGAAGGCTCACATAACTATGATATTTGGCAAACCCAGTGCTATAATGTGTTGCTCCAGAAGAAGCAGCATAAGCCTATCAAAGAAAGGGGTGTAATGCCCGCTTCTCTTACTGTTGAAGAGAGTGGGAAGATATGGATGAGCTGGCAAGATCTACTATCATGTTGTTTGTGTCAGACTCTTTTACTTTTCAGCATTCGTGAAGAGAAGACAGCTTGGGGAATGTGGCGGACTTGTATGCCCAGCAAAGTGTCTCAAGCAAAGTGTATTGGTTGAAGAAACTCATAGGTCTTCAGATGAAGGAAGGGGCGTCTGTGACAGCCCATCTAAATGAGTTTAATGGTATTGTCAGCCAGGTCATTAATCAAAAGCTGGCAATGGACGATGAGTTCAAAGCCACTTTTCTCTTATGCACTTTGCCAGAGAGTTGGGACACATTCAGGACAGCCACTAGCAATTCGAATGCTATGCTGTCATATGCAGATGTTGAGGGTGCTCTTCTTCAAGAAGAGATGAACAGGAAAAACAACTCTGTTGGAAAGTCCAATGCAATGAAAGCACGTGGGAGATCCCAGCAAAGGGGTAAAAACCAAGAAAGGGGAAGGAGCAAGTCCCGCTCTAAAAAGGACTTGGAATGCCATTATTGTGGCAAGAAGTGACACATCAAAAAGCAATGCTACAAATGGAAAAATGATCAAAAGGAAAAGGGTCCAGGGAAAAGGCAAAGACAAAGACAAAGATGAAGCCAAAGGGCAAAAGTGGAGTCAAGATTGAAGAAATCAATGTGTCACATGCAGGTGACAGTGAGGATGAGGTTCTATTCACGTCTTCACTTGATGCCCATTCACTTCTTACAGGAGATGGTCATGGTATGCACTCATGGATCATTGATTCATGTCACAGGTTGCAGAGACTTGTTTGCCAGGTATACTGCTGGCAATGAAGGAGTAGTTTATTTGGGTGATAACCATGCATGCAAGATTCTTGGCAGAGGTGATGTGAGGCTCGTGTTTTCAGATGGCTCACAGCTTATGCTCCATGATGTCAGGCATGTGCCTGAGATCAAGAAGAACCTGCTTTCTACTGGACAGCTTGATGATGCTGATTATGTTACCACATTTGGTCGTGGAAAGTGGAAGATTAGTAAGGGCTCACTGGTTGTTGCCAGAGGCTCTAAGGTGGACACTCTTTACTTCATGCATGCAGGTATTTGTCACCATGCTAATGTAAATGCAACCGAGCTGCCGGAAATTTCTATGTGGCATAGCCGGTTGGGACACATGAGTGTCAAGGGAATGGAGCAATTGTCTCGTTTGGGTTACTTGCCTTCTCTAAAGTTTTCAAGTTTTTAGTTTTGTGAGCATTGTATATATGGCAGGCAACTCTAGTGCCCCCACAAGAAAGCTCTTGGACAGAAAGATGCTCAGTTAGAGCTTGTGCATACAGATGTATGTGAGATGCCTCAGCTTTCTTTGGGAGGGGCAAAATATTTTGTGTCTTTTATTGATGATGCCACACGCAAGGTGTGGGTCTATCCTCTTCGTTTGAAGAGTGATACATTCTCAGTGTTTGAGAAGTTTGTTGCTCTTGTTGAGAATCAAACTGGCAAAACACTGAAGGCTTTGCGTTCCGACAATGGTGGAGAATATATGTCCAAACAGTTTCAGGACTTTTGTGATGCTAAAGGCATCAAGAGGGAGCTCTCTACTCCTTATGATCCTCCACCAAACGGGACAGCAGAGAGGATGAACAGGACCATTCAGGAGAAGGTCCGTTCTATGTTGTCACATGCTGCATTACCTCATGGTTTTTGGGCTGAAGCTGTTATGACAGCCGTTCATCTTATAAACAGGTCACCTAACACGAGGCTTGGTGGGAAAGTGCCAGAAGAAGTATGGACAGGGAAGCCTCCGTCATACAAGCACTTGAGAGTGTTTGGTTGCGTTGCGTACGTGCACATACGCAGGGAAATGCGCACCAAACTTGATCCTAAGTCTCACAAATGCATATTCCTAGGATATGGTGACAGAGGTGAAATGGGGTATAGACTTTGGGATCCCGTGAATAGAAAGATTATACGCAGCAATGATGTCATTTTTGATGAAATTGCAGAGGTTCAATATGGACGGGGGGAAGAAGACTAGTACTCCTTTGCCTCCATATGTGAAACTCAGTGCTATGGACAGCCCACAGTCAGATAGTGGCAAGGCTGATATGGCCAAGATTCCGTATGCTTCAGCTTGTGGCAGTCTCATGTATGCCATGGTTGCTACTAGGCCGGACATTGCATTTGCAGTGGGAGTGGTTTCTAGATACATGGCCAACCCTGGCAAGAAGCATTGGGAAGCAGTGAAAGGTGTCATGAGATACCTGAAGGGCACACATGATATGTGCATTTGCTTTGGCAAACAGGATGCATTAGTGCATGGTTACACAGATTCGGATTATGCCGGTCATCCAGATAACCGGAAGTCTACTACCGGTTATGTGTTTACATTCACAGGAGGTGCTGTGTCATGGATATCCAGGATGCAGAAGTGCATAGCCTTATCTACTACTACAGAGGCCGAGTATATTGCAGCCACAGAGGCTTGCAAGGAGGCATTATGGCTATCTCGGTTAGTGGTTGATTTGGGTTATACAGGGGATATTCCATTGTTGCATTGTGACAGTCAGAGTGCCATCCAGTTGGCAAAGAACCCTGTCTTTCATGCAAAGACGAAGCATGTGGATGTGAAGTATCACTTCATCAGAGAGGTGATAGAGAACAAGCAAATTCAGCTTGTTAAGATTCATACGGATGACAACCCGGCTGATCTGTTGACAAAGAGTTTGCCTCCGGAGCGGTTTGCTCATTGCAGACACTTGATGGGCATTGGATGAGGCCAGTTTCAGCCTTGATATGGCCTTGTATATTATCATGTACATGCTGATTTTTCTTTTCCTTCATTTAAGGGCACTTTGCCTTTAAGTGGGAGGTTGTTGGGGTAAAGGCACTATGCCCACCCTTATAGTGTGTACAAGCCCATAAGTTATAGTACATAGTACACTTAGTACTTTTAATGTACTAAGTGCACTATGTGTACTAGTGCAATATACATGTGTGATAGGGGAGTCACACACACACACTTGGTGAGTTGACTTATCCCCACAACTCTCTCTCTCTCTCTCTCCCCCTTGTTTCTCTGTGTATGTCTCCCATATGAACTCTAACCCTAATGAACTCTCCCATTCACTTGTGACCCCTAGTTCGGGACGAGTCAGCCAAGCTTCCACTCCACTGTTCGAGGTCAGGTGTACAAGTCCTGTTCATGGTCATGGTCAAGTGTGCATGTCCCGCACATGGAGCAGTGCTAGTCCGTACTATGAGTCACCCTCCAGAATAATGTAGAGGTGTATTGGCTCTGCCTGGGACACTAGTGTTAGGTTTAGAAGTCTTGTTGCATACATACTCTTGTATGTGGGCAAATAGGCAAAGGGGTAGCCCTATGGGCCACCCCATAAGGCCTTAAGGGCCTTGCCTACAAGGTGGGCAATCCTTATAGGCGAGTTTGAGGCTTATTTTATTGTTGGTAGGAAGTCAAATATAGAAAAGGTGGTGTTAGCCAGCCCTTACATAGAAGGGGAAGCCATCTCTTGGTGGATACATTGGGCCAAGGCAAATTCCAACTTTAGGGTTGTTGCCTACGAATGGGACCAGTTTGCCACGGACCTCAAGAACGGTTTCTACTGCCTCACTATCTTGAGCGGCTCGAGGATGAGCACCAGAGATTATGTGAGAACGCGTAGCGAGTTCTCCAATTTGCCAATAGACTCACACACTTGGCTTTTTAATTTCAAAAATTAGACGAGGATTATGCGAGAACGCGTAGCCAGTTCTCCAATTTGCCAATAGACTCACACACTTGGCTTTACAATTGCAAAAATTAGACGAGGACAAGAGAGGTCAATTCTTGTATGGTTTAGATACGCAAATCCAATGGAATGTGCGGCTGAAGGCATCCGATTAGATCTCACAAAGGTGGTCGAAATCCTAAATCGAGAGATTCCGGAAACTGCTTATGATATTCGTTGCTTGTGGGCATTTGCTAGGCATATTCCACCCACATCGACAAGTTTTCTGACGTCTCAGCAGCTTTCACTGATCTGCTAAGAGGTGTCAAGATTCAGAGGCAATGTATTCACACGACCCCTCGTGGATTACAGTCGATAGAAGATAGATCCCCTTCATGCGTGGCCGACAGCCACATGGTTCTCTCCACAAGCCTCCCCTGTCCATACAAGCAGCACAAGCTCTTGAGTCTGGTCCAAAACTGGTTCTTTTATCCTTGCCCTTCAAGGATTAGCCCTAGGCATGAGCATGCACATGTACATCCCCCTTTGCTAAACTTGATGACAGGATGCCAACTTCTGTTTTTGGATGACCGTCATCATTCCTTTGTCTTTTCCTTGGACTCCCAAACCTGTCATCCTTCCCTTCTTGGCAACCTTATCACTAAAAACCTTGACCGGTCTCCAAATCCACTCCAAATCTGATGAAGACCTTGCATTTGTTCCAACTTGTCCCTTAGCCCTTCATGCCCTGCCTTGAACACGTTCTGTGGTCTTTTGTTCCCACGTATTGAGTATGGCACTCTCACTCCACCCCTAGGAGGATCATCCTCCTTTGCGTAGTTCATGCATTGGCCCACAAGCCCCATAGCATTGTTGGCTTGCCTCTAGAAGCCATGACCCACTGTCGGTCAGCCTCTAGGAGGCATGGGCGTGCTGTCGGCCAGGCCTGCAATGCCTGGGCAGGAAGGCGACCAGCCAAAGGAGGGCTGTAGCTCAGTCGGCCAGCCAAAGGAGGGCTGTAGCTCAGTCGGCCAGCCCTTAAGAGGGCCTTCACAGCAGTTGGCCAGCCCTTGTGGAGCCACACCACAGGCGGCCAGCACTTGGGTGGAGCATTATGAAAAGGCACCTCCTTTTGGTGCATATGAAACAGGTTGTGGAGCATTATCTGCTGGCAGATTCCCTTGTAGCAAACCGGCCAGCATATATTGGTGCCTCTATAAGCGTGGGTTTGACTAGGGATTATACCATCTCATAATTCACATGTGCTGAAGTACTTCAAGGGCCAAGACAGCCAAGGGAAGTCTAAGCAAGGTGAACTTGGAGGTCAAGAGTCAGGTCACTACAGGCTGCAGATTTACAGCCAAGGTGGACCTATAGAACAATCGTTCGTTTTCGTCATTCAATAAAGCAAATACACCAATCCTTGGTGGGGGACCCTTTAGAGAGTATTTGGGACCCAATCGGGTGTACTTTGTCTTTGTTGTTGTTCTTTTCTCTCTCTCTCTCTCTCTCTCTCTCTCCCCCCCCTCTCCCTTCTCTCTTGCACTCTTATTTCTGCTACATTGTGCAATCGTCAAGAACCAAGGTGCTGAATATTCATTATCAAAGTATAATCCTGTCTGTAAAGCTTTCACATGTCACACCTGGTTTTGAACTTAGGAGGCTTTTTTGGCTCTTTTGCTTGTTGAAGTATGTGTTCAAATTCCGTGGGATCCTGCTCTTTAGGCTTTTTTGCCTCTTTTGCTTGTTTAAGTTATAGCTTTAAGAGTCTGTTTTGTTCCATCAGCTCTTGGATGAAATCTTGTTGCTTTGCGGAAGCATTGTTTCTTCTTTGATGGTGTCTTCTTTGCTGCTTTCTTCTTTTGTGGTGTCTTCTTGAAGCTTTCTTCTTCTTCTCTTGACATGGTGGACAGTTGGGTGGTTTTTTCTGACCTTAGTTTTACCATCCACGAGTGGCTCTCACTTTAGATAGCCAAGCTAGGTCTCAATCAAAAACTCTGATACCAATGTGGCATGCATAAGGTATGATCGTGTAACACACAACAAGGCCTTCTTTATACCTCTTATGTTTGAGTGAGTTTAAGCAATCCACTTTAATTCTGGAACATAGCGATAGAGCTGGAGATATAGAAGATGGAGAGTCGACACCAGATGGGGTCCAAACTACCCACTTAGGGCCCCTCCTGCATGCAGGAGTATTTGTGTTTATTACTTTGGAGAACTTCTTTACAATGCAGATGTTATATACCTGGAGCTAATCGTTAGATTAGTGGGTCTAATCCAACAAGGTTAGGGAACCTTGGGAGGGCCCTTGTGGGCAGGCACTGGTGGTATGGGATGCCAGTGCTGACAAGCATGTATCTGTGGAGTGGAACCTTAGCCCGTCGCTTGGGGGTGGTTCGAAGTATTGATCCTATGGTTGGGTGGTGAGCTTGCTTGCACTTGTTTTATTTGGTTTTCTCTAGTCTTGTTTGGAATGTGTTTAGGAGGTCTTGGTTAGACAAGCTTGGGAGGACTCTTACACTTGCTATCAGAGCAACCTAAACGTGGAATTTACAAAGGTTTGCGCGTCTTTCATGGTTTATTTCACGTCGAGATCCCCAAGTTTTCTCCCTGAAGGGCTGCAATTTTTACTCAGCTATCTACCCTTGACATGTACCACCTACGTGTAGGCAAGGGGATGAATTTGATGGCCTGAAACTGTGGCAGAGAGCTGTACAGCCTGTGCACAGTAGTTAGCTTGTTGTGTGGGCAGCAGACGGGTATCATGTGGAAAAAAGCATGACACGCCAGCTTCCTACAGGGTAGCAACAGGGCGAGGATGTGCGGTAGGGAGCCAGGAAGAGTGGGACCAAGGTGACCAGCACAGAGAGCAGTCAGAGCAGCATCTGATGTGCGCAAGTGCATGTGGGTATGAACTGTGCAGGCTGCCAGAACGGGAGAGAAAAGCGAGTTGCTATTTTTGAAGTTTTTTCTAAAAAAGAACTAAAACAGAAAGCATGTGTGCTGTTTTTTTTTTAAAAGAAACTTTCTAAATAAGTCAACTTTAGCCATTTATGGGGTTGCTAGTAGGGGGTGCCTATTTTTTAAATGGAAAAAGCAGTATGTGTTTTTTCTTGAGAAAAGCACTGTGTAGCCTATATAATAAGGCACATCTTAGGAATTAAACCATCAAACAACGCTCTTTTTAACGTTCAGCATAGGGCAAAACAGCAGGGAGCAGATTTCACACGCCACTTCTTGCACACGGAGCTCAAGGAAGGCTTTGGTAAGTGGTTTACGTGATGGTCTCAGATTTTACCTACAGTTTTATGTAGTTTTTTTCCGTCACTTTTCTGAAAATTCAGAATCGACACATATCAATCTTTCTTTCTTTTTCTAGTAACGCTCGCTTTTCTTCTTTCTTCCATCTCTCATATCCATGGCCAACTGGAGCATGGAGCCCCTAAATTTTTTGATTATGAATCTAGATAGGGTTGATGCTATTCCAGGAAAGGAATGGTTTTGCAACCATGATGTTCATGTCAATTGGAAGGGTCATACTTTGTCCTTTTTTATGGAGGGTCTTTCGATTTGTCTCAAGGGTGATTTTGCGGTTCCACCCTCTGCTCTTGTAAATTTAGCAGTACTTCATAATATAATTGGAAATTCAGATTATGAGGTGTTTCAGTGTGTTCTTGATCCCCTGTCATCTAATGTTAATTGTAATTTGAATACTGTTACAGACTTTAGAGGGCGGATTTTGCCGATGTCTTTCTTGTTGAATTGCCTTATGGTTTGCCGCCCAATAGGTGGGTGGATCATCAGATTGATTAGCTTCCAGGGTCTTAGCCTGTGAGTATAGCGGGTTACAAGATGAGCCATCTGGAAGAGGACGAGATTACCTGACAGTTGTCGAAATATCTTAGGATGGGACAGATACATAGGAGTAAATCTCCTTCGGGAGCTCCATTGCTTTTGAAGCACAAGAATGATGGTACTTTTGGCGGATGTGCGTAAATTATAAAAAATTGAATAAAGTTACTATAAAGAATAGATATCCTCTTCCCAGAGCAAATGATTTGATAGATAGGTTGCAAGGAGTTGCTTATTTTACAAAGATTGACCTTCGTATTGGTTATCACCAGATAAGTATATCTGAGATATCCTCTTCCCAGAGCAAATGATTTGATAGATAGGTTTTCGTACACGATTTGGCAATTACGACTTTCTCATGTTACCTTTTGGGCTCACGAATGCTCTTGCTACTTTTCAACAGATGATATGATCTATTTCGAGATTATTTGGGGAAGTTCGTTGTGATATTCTTAGATGATATTTTAGTTTATAGTCGTATCCTAGAGGAACATGTTGAGCATCTTAGGGTAGTCTTGGGTATACTAAGACGTGGTATATATATATATATATATATATATATATATATATATATATATATATATATATATATATATATATATATATACACTAAGACGTGAATGATTGGATTCATCTAGGTATATATATATATATATACTATGACGTGAACGACTGTATGCTAAATGTGAGTAGTTCACATACCTAGAGTACGTAAGTTTGGCACAACTTCATGGACTCATAAGGTAGTATCCATGTGGAATCAATGGATAGCACTTCCATGAAGTCAGAGGAATTTGAGTATGATTGGCTTGGACCTTATTCTCCACTGGTAGATATGTTGGAAGGTGATACAAAAGTGTTGTTGAGGGTCCCATAAGATCACAAGTTAGGAGCACGCTATCCAATCTCGTGTAAGGGTGGATGATGTAAAAACCCAAGTTGATGGGTGCTCCAAGCTTTTACTAGCATATGACCACACGGTTATCCAGTGGTGTCAAGAGGCTATTGCTACGTGGGATTCATGTCGGAATCCACACACTTCTTGGTGGGTTCAAGAGTGGCTTAATAATTATGACTTCACAGACCCTAAGTCGTGATACTTGTATTAGTCGTGATACTTGTATTTTGGGTACTTCTGTACAACTACTAATAAAATTTAAAATTTTAAAGGTCTTGCCGAACTATGATGGAATTTATTGTCTTGCATGTTTCTATGTTAGTAGACATGGATTTTTTAAAGTATGTTGGAAGGATACCAAGATTTACCAGGAGCTGCAAGCTATGGAGGTTGATAAACAAACATAGCTGAAGCTAAAGCATAGACAATGAAAGCTTAAAGAGAGAGTGTGTTAGAATACACTCTAGAGAGAGAGACTTGCATGAGTCAATGATGGGATAGTTGTGTGCAAGACCTTTATAGGCCCAAAGGTTTTTCTCCTGACATCATTGGTTGTCACATCACACACAAATCTCTAGATATTACTTTGACCCCTCTAAGAGGTGGTTTACACAAACACAAACACACACATAAGTGACCCCTTTAAGAGGTGGTTCACATGCACAAGTAAGACCTTGATTCTCGACAAACCAGCCTTGGGTTGCACCAAGAGTGGGGTTTTCCAATGGAAACCCTTGATGGGGCCTTTAAGATGCCTAGCAGGCTTCCTTTGAAGTTAGGGAAGGCAACAAAATAGGCTAAAAATGCAAAAACGGGCTGCAGCTTGAGCGGCTAGCTGAAGAGAAGAAAGAGAAACCCTTGGTGATGAAAGCTTGCTCTGGTTACCAAATGTTGGAATGAAGGTTGCAGCCAAGCACACCCACCCACCCACCCACGCACCCAAAGCAATCGTGAGAGTACAAGGAAAGGCAGAAACTGCTATGTATTGGATGAAGTGCTGAAATACAATATAAGTAAAATAAGGGCAGGTTCACATGCATAAGAGCTCGGGGAAAAAAACCCCTCTTATGGAGGGTAAAAAGTGTGCCTTGGCTAGTCCTATTGGTGTACACCCATCACTACCCATGCATCTGGCAACAACCATGATATGCTATGAATCTGGGAAGGTCTTAATACCAATGCCATGTCTAATCCCTTACAAATAATACCTTGAAACAATTAGGGTTTCTAGAAATTAGGATTTCCAAACAAGGGGGTTTTGATCAATGATTAGCAACACTTCAATGCTTGCTAGATTTGCACCCTCAATTTTAAAAAAATGATAAAGTAACGAGGGTTAATCACACTGATTAAGCAAGGTTTACAAAAAATGGAAAAAGGCCCAAATTGATTTTTTAAAGACTTTCCTGATTGATTTCTTTTGACGATTTGAGTTGTGCAGCTGATGTTGAGTTGCTGAGGAAATGAGTGCAGACACTCCACCTTGTTGCTGGTTGCGTGTGCTGTGGACTACTGCTTTATTAAAGGTCTGCAGAAGAGAGCAGCTCTTATGCAGGACTTCTCTGAGTGTACAGTAGCCCAGTAGCATTGGTGCATATACATACTTGGGTAGCCAAATCGTCATAATCATTTGCATTTTCTCAGCGCTAGTCTCCAGCAGAGCGTTTCTATACTCACAGGCTAGCCAGGAGGTGTTAAGCAGGTCATTGGGGCTGCATGTCCCCGTTTTTACTCTCAGCCCCTCTTGTATAGAGAACTGAGTTGTAATCGTCATTTTCTTGTACATAATACAGATGCGATGCTAGTTTTAGGATGCTTGTGTGTGCTGTGTGATTCCGCTGCCCTCTTCTGTATTTCTCTTGCACATACACATGTGTTCTACACTCCAGAACTAAGGCCAAGCAGTAGCTGGGACTTTAATTGGGAGGCTAGGGAGAGTCTTAAAAAAGCGTAAGGATCTCACTCGAGTTAAGTTCTACTTGGGCAATAGGAAGCTAAAGCAAAGGAGAAGCATAGGCACTTCCTGTTAGAAGTCATCTTCTGTCTATACATATACACCAGGGCCTTTGTTGTGGGTGTGCCCGCCCTTATTAGGTGTTTTCTCATTTTTCCCCTCTCTACGTATTTTTCCCCCATTTTTCCTGTTTTTTCTATGGCTTGGGTGGCTTCCTTGTGTTGGCAGGAGGGCCTTTGTGCTGGCCGACTGTACCTTCAAGAACCTGACCTCATATTTGTTTAGGCTTACTCAGGATAGCTGGCCGACTGAGTGTATTTGCTGGTCAGGCCAGTCGGTTGCCTTTAGCACAGGCCGATTGGGTATTTGGGGCCATATAAAATGGCCCCCATTCCATTTTGTATTATTCTCGGAATCTTCTTGTGTATATAGAGCAGAGTTACACGCCTCTATCTCTCTCTCTCTTGTGCTGTGATTTTTTGCACTGCGTTTTGCTCGTGTTCCCAGATCTGGTCAACATCTTCGCTGCGTATTCTGACATGGTATCAGAGCCTAGGCTCTAGATAGTTCTTGGGATTTGTGTGAGCAAGAGGGGGACTGTTGTGTTGCTGATTGGTGGACTGTTCGGGACTGTTCGGGAAGAGGAGAAGCAAGAGGACGGCGGGCTGATTTGCTGGACAGCCACTTGCAGGTGTTAGTTTTTCTTTGTTCCCACCCACCCACCCACCCTTCTCAGCTTTCGGAGGCAGAATTGCGTTTCCTGTGGTTTCTGCGGCATGCAAAGGATCATGGACTCTTTTACACAAGAGGGGGATTGATTGATGGAGTCCGACTCCACGGTTGGACTGACTCAGTTTGGGGAGGAGATTCGGACACGAGAAGATCTACTTCAGGCCCAGGAGCAATTTTATGTAGCAGTAAGAGGCAGTCATCTTTTGCCTTGTCGAGGAGAGAGGCAAAGTACCGAGCTGCTTGTGATGCTGCTTGTGAGGTGGTGAGGATGCAGAGGTTGCATTGCAAGTTTGGGCTTCCATTGGAGGAACCCATGGTCATCCAAAGGCACTTTGTTCGTGAACAGATCGTTGCTGATGACATCTTGCTAGAGTTCTGTTCGACGGAGGACAGTACGATGGACCTCTTCACGAAGTCGCTATCTCAGGATTTGCTCAGGCGGCACCCCAGCTCCCTGTGGTTGGTTTCACAGCCAGGAGCTGAGAGGGGGTGTTAGAAGTCATCTCCTGTCTATACATATACACCAGGGCCTTTGTTGTGGGTGTGCCCGCCCTTATTAGGTGTTCTCTCATTTTTCCCCACTCTCCGTATTTTTCCCCCATTTTTCCTATTTTTTCTATGGCTTGGGTGGCTTCCCTGTGTTGGCAGGAGGGCCTTTGTGCTGGCCGACTGTACCTTCAAGAACCCGACCTCATATCTGTTCAGGCCGACTCAGGACAGCTGGCCGACTGAGTGTATTTGATGGTCGTGGAGGTTCAGGGCCAGTTGGCTGCCTTTAGCACAGGTCGACTGGGTATTTGGGGCCATATAAAATGGCCCCATGGCCCCATTTCCATTTTGTATTATTCTCAGGATCTTCTTGTGTATATAGAGCAGAGTTACACGCCTCTATCTCTCTCTCTTGTGCTGTGATTTTCTGCACTGCGTTTTGCTCTTGTGTTCCCAGATCTGGTCAACATCTCCGCTGCATATTCTGACACTTCCTTGGATATGAAGCTATAGTAGAGCAAAGCACAGACACAGATTTAGGTAGTAGTTCAGGCACCAAAAGAAAAGCCAATAAAGCGTGAAGCCTAGTGCTAGTGAAAGCATTGTGGAATCGTCCAAGCTCAAACTGAAGCCAGCAAAGGTAAGTTGATTGGACGGCATGGCTACACACTCTCTTTCTAATCATTAATATTGCCTCACACGTCCTTCTAGACTATGTGACACTGAATGTTTCTCCACCATACGGAGGATGAATGTGAAGAGAATTGTACATATGCTTTCTAAGAAGGGAGTGTGAGATCCTCTCCATGAACCAAAATAGAAATTGATTTTTTTGGTTGACTTGACTTGGGAGTTGGAATTATTGCAGTTTTTGCTCAAAGCCTGGCCAGCCCCTTGACCAGAAGATTGGGAAGCAATAAGAGAAGATTGAAAAGGATTTGCAAGGCAAAGGGGTGTGCATGGCGGGAGAAATAGGTGGGGTGTGCAAAGTGGCAAATGAGGGGTGATAAAAACAAAAGGTTTTTTTTTTTGAATTAATTTGCTGAATGAACTTATCTTCTGGGCTCTCATTCAGGCGACCATTCTGCTGGCAGCCTGTATTAGAGAGTATGTGGGCAGCCCACGAATTGAATTTACAGCCCATGGGTATGCACATGTTAGGCAGGCCACACCTTGGGCAGCCTTTCTAAAAATGCCCACCTGTATCACAGCATATGCTAGCCTTACCACAATGGACTTGTCAAAAACTTTGTCCTGCATAATATGTAAGATAACCCATTTTTTATATATATGCATATTCTACCTCAAATATGCATCAGCCAATCCCTCTGTTATGCTCTTCTCTTCAAAAACCTTTGATAAAAAAATAAGCAAACTAAGATATCCCTTTCCAACAGGACTTTTTTTCTGTTGAAAATTTTTAATCAGCAATAAGATTATTTTTTGAAATATTTCTGAAATTGACATTGTCTTAGCATGATTTAGTGGCTCTGATACCACGTGAAGCAAACTCATAAGTGATCATGGTTTTTTTAAACTTGTACCCAAGATGGATTAACGAGCATTAACCTTGAGAAGGCAAATTATAAACTAGTTCAATGGACCTTCTTGGAGGATCTATCTAGCTCTCCACCCATCCATAGGAGCAACCCTGAGCTTGAGGCTAGATCAACACCATGCTTGACTCCTCTCCCAAGCCTTGGCGTCCCATGCCACCAGAGCCCTCAATCCAGGTGTTATGGTCAAGGCAGACCAAGCCCTGGTGAGTGTCCTGATAAGGTCTCCTTTCTATTAGGAATGCCATTACCCAGCCTAATTCTCACTGACAAAGATCTCCATTCTATTAGGAATGCCATTAACGAGTGTAAGGGTCCTGAACTTCAAGGTCTATTTACATAGCCCATTAACAAGTACCTTGAGAACTACTCAATTAGTACGAAGTGTCCCATAATCGAGCAAGTAAACTCATCAGGATTGCTATAATCTAGCTGTCTTTTGAAGACAACATATCTTTTCAAACGAATTTTGGTGAGAAATACATGCACACATCTGATCTCTCGGTGTCAGCTTGACAGGGGATTGTGATAAGAATTCGGGTTAGAGCCTGCAGAAAATGGGCGAGATGTAACATTGGGTACACTTGTCTATCTACTTGCAGCATAATGAGAGAGTGCTGAGCTTTCTTGTGTCATGTACCCGTTGCTGTATTTTGCTTGTCTATCTACTTGCAGCATAATGAGAGAAAGTGCTGAGCTTTCTTGTGCCATACACCTGGTGCTATATGATGATTTTAGTTTTAGAATTTATTGTGATTGATTGCTCTTGGGAAGCAATAATAGACGTCTTGGCATGCTGATTTAGTATGGTGTGAGAACTTGAGTGGACTTCACATGTGGCACTGATGACATGAATAGGAATGTTACGTTGAGGCTTTTTTTTGTTCTATCTTAACATTTGTCATACTCGGCCATTTTTGAGGACTCCTTGTAAGGTGTTTTTTTAAAATATAATGAACTATGTTGTGGCTGTTTTCTTAAACAGTGGAGATGGGGTGGAATTGCAAAGCTGGCCAAAGCTAATTGAGATCAAGGGAAGAGTAAGACTGGATGCTCTTGAAAAGTTCCTTCAAGAACTCCGCCTATCTCGGACTCGTGCAGTTATGGTACGTTGATGTGCTCTGTGGTCTACCAATAGGATATATTTTGTTGAAGGTTTGGCTTTCCATATTTATTGGTGCTTTTGGCAAATTCATAAGCATGCAAAGGTTTGATTAAGCGCTATCTTTAAATTGATAGCAATATAGTTTTTATTACAGAAGTGCAGCATTATTATGTTGTATGTGAATTAAATCCTGTGTTATGAGATCCCCGAATGCTTGAATTTCATGTGAAAGAAATCGGTCCCTTGGGAGGAGAGCATACAGAGCATGTTGCTTACGTAGGTGTAGCTGCATGAGAAGTCTGGTTCTGGCTGCTGAAAGCAATTGTTTGGGGCTTTCAGATCATTGCATGCCGTGTGGACGAAGGACAAACAGATCATGGAGCTTCAGTGAATGCTTTGAAAGAGGTAAGAGAGAGTATGAAGTGTGGCAGTAGCTGTATCATTTGGATGTCGGATTTGACTTTTTATAATCAGAAACTTGTTTTTGGACTACAGGCTTCCAATCAGTACCAGAGAGGTGAGAGAGTAGGCTATGCTGAGCCTGTTCCAGGCTATGAGCTTTACCTCTTTCCAGGGGGTGGCACCTCTTTGAAACTGCTAGTTGAGCATGGGTATCTCAGTATGGATCAAATTTTGGCAGAAGAAGAAGGCATATTAGTAGGTTGTGTGGTGTGCCGCCGGAGCCTAATACCCACAAATGCATCACACAAATCATCCAGTCACTACTTCAATGCAAATAGACATGCTTTGTCAGCACAATTGGATTCACCCACTCGCCCTAATGAAATACAATGGACTGGAAACGTGGTTGCTACATCTAAGACACCTTCTCTCCCTTTGCCTCCTCCTTCCAAAGAGTTTGAAAATCATAGTGATTCAGTGTCTTCTGTAAACTTGCAAAGAGGTGCTTCTGTTTCAAATAATAATGTTGAAGGTGGTGTACTTGCTGCTGCAAATAAGACCATTCCAAATAGCTTGCAACAAACGGCACACAATCCCCCTGAACCTGATTCTATCTTTTCACGGTCCATTCAACCACCCCACGACCCTAGATCAGGCAAGGTCAAGCCTGACTGGTTACAGAAGGATCGGATGGATGAGGATATTGGGGACGACTTGCCCCCTGGATTCGGGCCAAAAGCAATGACTATGGTCAAACATGGTAATGAAGAGGATGATGATGATGACCTTCCTGAATATGATTTTTCTGCTCAGAATTTGTCGCGCAACTTCAATAATGTCAAACCTCCAGAAGTTCACATAGGAGCTCCACCTCCTCAGCCTCAACCCTTTGGCACACAGGTCTCGTTTCCACAGGGCTCAACATTTCCCCCATTGCCACAAGCCCCTCAAGGGTCTGTTGGTGGGCTCTCTTCTCAACTTGAAATGTCTATTCCTTTCGACCAGTTCAATCCTTCTAGGCAGCACACTTCTCAGTTCCCAAGACCGATTATTTCTCATGTACGGGGACCCTTGGAGCAAGTTAGACCTCCTTTACTGTTATCCCCTCAAGTCTCCCAACCAATTCGCTTTCATGCAGTAGGGCCCCGTCCACCTCCAGGCCCGCCTCCGGGCCCACCCCCTTTTAATGTCTTTCCTCCAAGACCCCATCTGTCTGCAGATGGAGCTTTCGCTGCAAGGGTGCCTAGTGCTGCACAAACGCCCATTCCAAATGTGTTGCATGCAGAACAGAAGGATGCATTTGGTGCAAATCTTAATCAACCTTCACAAAATCAGCCCATTTTACCTCGCCTACATTATGGAGATCCTGCGAGACCTGAGAACGTCAGTGGTGTCCAAGATCAAAGAACCAGGGCTGGTATCCCGGTAATGCAAAGCCATCCTCTGCCTGTTTCACATACACTTACGGGTCCCGGGAACAGGAGAGGAACAAACCAAGCAAGCCGTCTGTGGGATGATGATGACATGCCGGAGTGGTGTCCACCAACACTTCCACAGCCAGAAAATCGACAGATTCCTCCTCGTCTCCCTGTGCTACCTATTGTTGAACCTGGTCCAGGTGCACCAGCAAGGGGTATGATTCCTCCACCCATGGGTGGGGGCTGGCAAGGGATGCCACCGCCGCCAATGGTACCACTGCAAGGAGAAGGACGAGGGATTCTACAAGCTCCTCCATCTACAATGCGATATCCGGGTCCATCTAGTGGAGGCATCTTTCCTATAGCAAGACCAGAGCAGTTTCCAGCAAACAGGAGTTGAAGCATTAGGCCAAATGAACCACAGGGTTTTAGGAGTGGCAAATAGAAAAAAGCTTCACTTGAGTTTGTGGAGTTTTATCATCTTGGATTGGATCCTCCAGGGTCTCAGCATGCATCAGACTTGCATTGCTGATTTGTATCTCACCTTTGTTTGTGGCAGCGATTGAAAACAAAGTGTCAAGTAAAGGGCAAGCTCTTGTAATATATTGGCATTAGAAAAGTTAAAAGACAGTTTATCAAGGGAAGGCTTTGAAGCCTGGGAAATTTGTACTGAGTCCCAGGTTGACTTTTGATTTAAGTGGTCTGAGATGCTCAAAATTGTATCAAAACCTTTTGATTTGTGACTTTCTTTTTCTTGAAGCATGTAGGTGAAAATCAGGTATAAGGCCTGCATAGGAGGGAGGGAGGAAGATGCCTTTGCAAGGTCTTTCACAAGAAAACAAGAAGTTAACAGTACTTGAAATGCTGTTGTATTGCTGTCTAAATTATAGTTTTACAGACGGCATTGAATTATAAGTCTCTGTCATTTATTCTCAGTGTTCAAAAGGAACCTAAGTAAAGGATATGGTTAAAGATAGGCCTAAATTGGTGGGCATGTGTGGAAGGTAGCATGCTTGTATGTATCTTATATGGTTAAAGATAGGCTTAAATTGGTGGGCATGTGTGCGTCCCTGCACAACAGGATTGCGCTTCCAGTATTCTAGGAGGGTGCACTCCCATGATTTGATGCCGACTTTTCGCATGTTTCTAGGAGAAGATGCTCCCATTGACATTAGGTGGGGGCCTCATAAGAATGAATCTATCTTGATAGTGGAAAACAAATTTTCACTACTTTTCCAAACATTTCAAGATTTAAAAAATAACGTTTTGATTCTAGTATCAGCCACGCTGCTCGATCAAGCTCGCTTCCAAAAATTTCTAATTTGTTTCAATGTCTTCACTAATCTAGAACAAATTTATCAAGTTATAATTTTTTTAATGTATTAGTTAACCTAGGACAAAATTGAATGTCAATTTTGCAAATCTAATGTGGGCTGACATCACCTTCAATT
The DNA here is from genome assembly GCF_041138505.1 of Cibotium barometz. Lineage (NCBI taxonomy): Eukaryota > Viridiplantae > Streptophyta > Polypodiopsida > Cyatheales > Cibotiaceae > Cibotium > Cibotium barometz. The sequence continues at coordinate 46,651,475 of NC_141077.1, forward strand.
TAATGTTTTGAGTACATAGGCTGAGGTTACACGAGCTTTTTATTGGAAAGAGTACTCTGCTCAAAACTAATGTACTTAGACAGCTTTTAAGCAGTAATAAGAAGTGTATGGGTACATGTCACTTGTTTTTCTCCTCTTTTTTTTTTGGATAAACATGTATTTGTTTTGGGTATCATATTTCTTGAGAGGAAAGTCCACGTGCCCACATAGGCAGACTGAACATTGCAGATCCTTAAAATGAGAAGAGTGAGAAAAAGCCATGCTCTTGCCAGGTATATATATTACAAAACACAAAATGCTTTGTTTGGGAGTCCTCTAATCATTTAGAGATGTATGCTTGTAAATGCAAGCTTGTTTTGATTGTAGTGTCCATGTGCATTCGGAGACAGGTTGCAAACTTTCTAAGAAGACTTAGTTAAGCTTCCAATAATGTCTACCACGCCAAGAAATAGAAAAGCAAATGGTACAATAGTTCAGATTAGTACACCTTGAGGTTTCTTTAATTCAAGCAAAAGTGGACTTGTGTAAGTTTGAGAACTTATTGTGAATTAGAGTTTGAGCTAGATATCATAATAGAAACACGGTGGTGTAGATATTTCTTGGTAGCACCTCTGTAAAGTAAGCACAGTGTGTATTGTAGTGAGGACTATAAACTATATGCATGCATTTCCTAACAAACAATTGGAGGAATGAGGATACCATGTTTGTGTTTTAATGACAAATAGTGTTATAAACATCTGCATCTGATCATAACCATGTGGAAGGAAAGAATCTATCAATAGCAAAGATATCTACAGAAATCCACTAACCATGAAGTTCTAATTGGGTAGAGAAAAAGAATCAGTTCCATAATACACTAGCAGTATACAAAAGTTAGGGAAATCAATACGGTTTCTCACCACTATTTTGAGCATGCAAAAATAGGTGTCACAAGTGATGAGCCTCCTCAATCTCGCAAGAGTTTTTTTTTCCCATTAACATAAGTGGGGTCTTGCCCCAACCCCTTTTCCTAGTCATGCACAGGAATTTCACCTGGCTACACACCCCCACACACAATCTCGGACTAGAGTTTGAGTCAACTAGTGCTCCTTTTGAGCTTAACACGGCCTTGATTAAAGATTGATTTGTTGTCTACAATTGCCATCTACGAGAGCTCTTTGAGTATGGGTTCTCTTGTCATTTTTCCATTTAGTTTTGCAATTTTACTCCCATTTTGTAATCATGTGTCAAATTACTTCCAAATTTCTTTTCTTATTATAGACAAAGGGCATGTTTGTTCCAATCAAATGATTCCCTCATGCACTAATTATATATCACATGCAAATGTGTTTTTTCTCATCAATTTGCCAGCTAACGATACATGCTCATAATGTAACCATGCCTTAAACTTGTTGTTTGTCTTTTAGAACTGCATCTTTGTACATTGACATGCTCTAGTAGCTCTAATGTTTGTATTCATAACATATTTTTTATGGCCTATACCTTCTGTGTTCTCTTATTTTGATGAATGGGTGTAGCCTAATAAGCTTAACTTATTTAAAATTATTTTACCTTTTTATGATTGGTTTGAACCAAAAATGATGAGCTCAGGTAGCAACTCTTCTTAGGATTTGTAAGCTAAGTAATAATTTTAGGATCTTTATTTTAGTGGTGTCATTTATATAAAGACACCACTGGATTATTAAGACCATTTGAACTGATATATAAGTCTTTGTCATTTATATAAAGACCACTGGATTATCATTTGAGCTGATATAAAAGTCCGTCTTTTATGAAATCTAATTGTAATCCTGCACTCAAGAATTTACTGCACTTTTATAAAATCTAACAGTAATCCTGCACTTTGTCTTTTTATGGGCTTCTTTGAGAAAATCTAACTGTAATCCTACACTCAAGAATTTACTGCACTTCATCAATATGTATAAATTTTCGTGAGCAAACTAGTGGGTCCTTTTTATTCAACTGATTAATTAGCTAGCAAAGGAGATTAATCTCCAAGGTCCACCTTTCCATCTTACAAAGGGACCCCTCTCATCCATTTGCCACTAACTATTGATTTGAACCAAAAAATGATGAGCTTCATACTTCTTCTTTTGATTTGTAAGCTAAGAAATAATTTTAGTATCCTCATTTCAGTGGCGCCATTTTTATAAAGACCATTGCATTATCATTTGAACCGATATAAAAGCCTTTGCCTTTTAAGGTCTTCTTTTATAAAAATATAATTGTAATTGTGCACTTAGAATTTACTTCATGTATCAATTTTCATGCGTAAAGTAATGGATCTTTTTATTCAACCAATTAATATGCAAGGAAAAAAGATTAATCTCTAAGGGTGATGTACCTTAGTCCATCTTTTCATGTTACTTTGACTGGTTGCATGTTGTCATCATGAGCTATACCACTAAGCCTAAGCTACACAACCATACTGTTTACTTTGCATTTTATAAATAAACAAATAAGATATTTTTGCTTCCTATCTTAAATAGCACATGTTCCTTTTTTTTGGGCCCAAAACACAAACAAAGGAAAAGCAAAGTGGGGTTTGTTTGCTATAATGTGTTGCTTTTTCATTCATTAAATTTTTAGCACAGAAAACTTTGTATTACTAAGGTTAATTTTGTAACTTTCTTCTCCTCTAATAAATGAAATAAACCATTAGTGTCTTTCTATAACACATGATGCTTTACTTTTCTCATTTATCTTACGCATGGGGTTTGTATTTGTATAGGTATAGTGCATTTGAACACACATAGACACATGCACGCACACACATGCACGCGCATGCACATGCACATGCACACAAAGTTTTGAATGTTATATCCAATGGGTCACCCTTAATATATTTTGGTTATGGCTCATTTCATTTTTTATCTTACTAGTACTCAACCTGAACATTGCTGCGGTATGTAACAGACATTAAGAAGCGAAACGCAAGAATGGAAGCCGAAATACTAAGGGTCAATCGAAGGGATTGGAAGCCGGAATACAAAGGGTCAATAGAAGGGATTTTTTCCTCTTATTTTTTAGAAATCTAGGATTTCTCTTTTCTCTCCTCTCCTTGTGTTGTCCATGGTTAATATGTGATAGATTATATGATCATTTTCTTTAAGGTGGGTTCATTTATTAGACCTAAAATGTTACATTACTTCAATTCTTAGGTCACCTCATGATTAATTTAAGGCTTGTCTTTGTCCCTTGTCCGCCCTAATAATAAACCTATCTTTAGCACACATATGTGTGGTATGGGATGCCCAGCTAATTGATCAGTAAATCTTAGTTTGTAGTCATGGCAAGGTCTACACGGTGCACCCTCTTAATCTAACATGAAAATATAAAATTTCCATACATACTAAACAATTCATGCTCTTGCATTAATTGACAAGATTAATTACTTAGTTATTATTTAGATGGTGGCCTCACGAGGAGGTTCTCTATAATGTACAACAATCATAAACTATCCATGCACTACTTATACTTAACATCAATTTTCTAATCATAGCTATGGTATTTAATGGCACCTGAATGACGAGCCGCTACTCTATGAGAAATTATAACTCCATCGGTATGAACTGTTTAGACTAGTTTTTGTAAGGCCCTATTTAGCCTTGCTTGAGCAAACCTAACACTCAAAAAGATATGAACTAGACATTAGTGTCTAAATGGTTTGAGATGGATTGGATATGTTAGGTACACTCCTAAATGGTTTGAGATGGATTGGATATGTTAGGTACACTCCTAAATATGCTTCATGCAAGTATAAGTGGATATTCTCATATTTAACTTCACAAAAGGTTAATAGATATCTTTTCTTGACACTATATCCTTGGGTGTTCAAGTGAAGAGCTTACCTTATAAGGCCTTGCTAATTCGTGTGTCATTGGGTCTTGCCTTTGAGTTGCAATGCAACTCCCCGATGTGGGAAAGCTACCGCGTCGATTGCATCGTCACTCTCTTGTCACACCAAAATGCTCCATGCTAAGGTAATGAAGGAAGAGCTCTCTATGCCTAGGTGGAGGTAAGTAGAGATTGCACTTTGTGGTGGTTCTCTCACATAAAAGGTAGGGGAAAAAGAAGCTAATGAGAAGGAGTAACCTACAAGCAATCCTATTTCAGCAAGTAATCATCTAACATGGAAGAATCTAATAGCATACATGCAAGAAAGAATAGAGAAGAGAAGAGCTCACAAGTATTCTATTATAAGGGAATGACTGTGTATTGTTTAGTGTCGAAATTGACTTATATACAATGACTCATTTTCACACTAGGCCAGCCAAACTTAAAAATGACTCAGGCCAATATTACTTAAGTCTATCCTACTATGTATCTAGGGATGATCTCCTCTATAGACCCATGAACCCCTTGTCCTTCCTAATTTTGTTGATTAAGTGCATGGAGAGGAGTCTCTTACTTGGGCATGATCTGCTTTACATATATGCCTACATTCACGTATCTTAAATCCACCAATCTCTCTCCTTGCCACCCTCACATGTAACTCTCCTAATATTCAGTTATGCTTGTTTTCTAGCCATTATATAATATCAATGTTTCTTTCTTGGAATGTAAAAAATACATAATTTAATGATAAATCCATATTTCTGGGATAAACATGCTAGTGGGATCATGTGCTTTTTCTAAAAAAAGCTACTAATTTCTCCTCTTTTGTGATACCTTAGCTCGGGAGCTCGTGGGTTTTAGCTCAGACAATGGTAGGACCCCATGTCACCTAATCAGTGATGTCCTGGTGAAGGTTCTGCTAGGGTGGAGAGGTCTAGTGCCATGAAGTTGGTGTGCACGAGATTAAGTGGTATGGTTCAGGACCAACCCGTAGCTGTATATAGGGCATATTGGTGATTGCTTTAGGTGGCCCTGCTAGCAGCTTGTCGAGGGTGGCATGGAAGGTAGATGCAAAAAGTAGAAGTTTTTCATGTGAGACCTATTGTGAAAATGGCTTAAGCCCTTCAAATTCAAGTAGTTGGTAGAAACACCCCGCACCTTTGATGGGTGGAATGAGCGCCAAGACCACCAATGAATAATTGGCATGAGCTCGGCATGAGTAGATGGTGGCCTAGACCTATTTGGCATGACAATATATTCTGCTCAAATAATATTGTGATGTTTAGAGAGTGGTCATCTTCATGGTAACTACATTGACTTGAGCAAGGTAGCTGGGAGTGTGAAATTGAAATCAAAGCAGAGGTTTCTTGCATTGAAGCTCCTAGAGGTACCTCCTGTAAGGCAGATGGTTCTCGAGGTGATGGATCGTATCATGGGCCAGGCTTGTGCTCGCCATGTGTTGAGATATCAAGCTTAGATATAGATGACACAGTAGGATATGACGGCTCCGCACTTAGCATGGGTTGATATGCCACCAATGGTTTTACAGGCTATGTGACAACCACATTGATTCATTATAATTATGGTATAGTTATAGCACCAACTCATGTAGTCGAGTTCACGCTATGGACCTCCCTTGTATGTTTTAGTAAGAGAGTACTTTCCCTAATAGTATGTACTCTTATTGTGTTATGGTGGTTGTAGAGAAGATAAGAGAATAGAAGAAAATTCATCCATCACTCTTGTGTGCTTGCCTACTCTTTTGTGTATGTGTTTTTTTTGCAAGGAGCTCAAGCTCACCCTCTCCCTCGCATTCTTCTCATGGTATTAGGGTGCCGGTTCATGAAGTGATCTCTAGAGGCAAGAAAAGGAAGCGGTATATAGGTAAAGGTAACTCCATCTCTTTTCCTTTGATTTGGAAGAAAATCTTTGCAGCCAGGTAGCTTTTAGTCAAGAGAGGAGAAGGCAATGGGCATAATAGTAAGGTGCATTACCACATCTTGAGTCACCCTTCTAGCGGTGCAGTAGAGGGGCTTTATATTGTGTAGGAGAGGTCCATAGAGGTGGAACATAGTGTTCTCAAATTTTTGGATTTGAGGCCCTCTTGGGGCTTGTTTTGGCACTACAAGTTTTTCACATAGGCATTTTGTGGAAGTTTCTATTTTAACTATATATACTTAATTTTTAGTTGGTGCATAATTATAACATACATTTGGTTACACAAAATTCTGAGCAAAGAATCTCACATTTGCTGGTTGTTGGTGCGGATGCATGTTTATGTGATTGGTCATATACAGTTATAGTTTAACAGGTCACATGTTGAAGATCGCAAGCTTGTTGTAAGTGTAGAAGTATTTACAGGTACTATTTTCTCATAAGTTATCTCGCAAGTAATCATGTCTCTATTGCTGACAGTCTATCCTAGATTGTGAGTGAGAAGATGGACAAGAATAACTTCCAAGCATCGAAGTCTAGGACGATGAGAAACTTTCTCATGAGAAAAAGATATCGGAAGTTTGTTCTGTGAGGAGGAGAAGCCGGATCTTCTGGAAGAAAATGTCACTCCTCAGGCGTATGCCTTTAAGGCATGACATGAGAAAGCCAATAAAGTGAGGTACTAGCTATCTATTCGCTTGTTAGATGCTATGATTAGTCATATGTAGGATGCAATAACACCTAAGGATGCATGGGATACCTTTAGCGCAAGGCAACTGCCCCCCTCAAACCTTGTGATGGTTCCTTGGCAACCCAACTGCCCTCGAGCCTTGGGTGGTTTCTTGGTAATTGCCCTCGAGCCTTATGATCCCATTTAGGGGGATTGTATGAATAAGTCCTCACAAGTTAAGGCTTATCAAAGTGGTTGCTGCTCTTCTTCCACTGGGCTTATTGGGATAATCCTTAAAAGCCTGTTGAAATCCACACTTATAACATGTGTCTCCGTATATGGAATGCCATCAGGGTTGGGCACTGGATTTGGGAATGGAAATAGGGTACTCCGGTGCGACGGACCTATGAGGGCACGATGTTTGCAGGACCTTTTTATAATGGAAACATTAAGAGGTGGCATGCATGACATGTTATTGAAGTCTCTTACCCTTTCTTACACTATAGCTTCGAACAAGGAGACATAGCATGACATGGTATTGAAGTCTCTTGCCCTTTGTTGCACCATAGATTTAAACAAAGAGGCATAGTTGATAGATGGGGACTATTCTAGATATCCATATGAATTGTATTTGTCATATGACTCTGCTCATATGACGCATAATTGTTGAAATGTGCAATGTAAACTAAAGCTTGGGTTATTTGGTTAAGTGTGTGAAGGCACCCTATAGGTGCAAGATATTGTGGAAAGATAAGAATGCCACATAAGATATTGTGTGAATGGTGAGAGCCTGCGGGGTTCACTCATAGTAAAGGAGACATGTCACCTTTGTGTATAGACTTCTAGAAAACCCCCTATTTACAAACCTTATGAGACTAATATGACCCCCCTATTTAAGCTTATACGATGTACATGTAAGAATTATTTTATATCCCCTTTATTAAATATACAGTCTAGGGTTGAGGTTGCCACTAAAGTCAAAATGGCGAATGTTCTGAATTGTTCAAAAAATTTAGCGACATATTGACAAGAGAAGAAGCATTCAAAAATTTTTGGGATGATCTTAAGCTATCCAATTTATCAAAATGAGCTCACTATAAGGTAGCTTGAGTATTAGCACTAGAGAACTATAAGGTAGCTTGAGTATTAGCACTAGAGAACTATCAATCAAATGTAAATTTGAAACTATAATAAATTTGATCACTACAACTAATCATGTGATGAAAATTTTATTTAAAACTTAGCATATTGTTATCTTTGAGTAATGTGCGGACTACGAAATCTCTAATCGGATGACCAACCTTAGAATTTTCTTTCGCATAAGCTAGGAAATATAATAAAGGGATTTTAATAGTTGAATCTTCAACGTTTTTTTATTTAAGAGTGTCCTAGTCAGAACATATTTCTGGCCATCTATAAGTTTAACTTTTCTCACCATAAAGTTTTCAAAAAATATGGCAGCATTTCAACAACCAGGTAGGCCATCCACACATTGCAAGAAAACCTGACTCTACCCAATAATACTAAATCAAGCCTCGTCGTCTCACGTGATAGACATGCTTCAATCACAAATAAATCAATGAGATAGTAAACCCTCAATCAAACAAAGTTTAACATCTTAAGTTACATATAGTATCTTTCTCATGAACTTGCACATGTCTTGTCAACAAATAAATAAAATAAAATCAAGTAGTCTTAAGTGTTAACAATCCAAAAATGGGATTGATCATGGTGATAAACACAAGATTAAGCATAGATTAAGGTGGATTAAACCACACTAAAAACTTCATGAGAGAGAGGGAAGATTGCACACTCAACATTCAATTCTATTGCATTCACAAAATGAACCATACAATGATATAGGCTCTCTAGCCTTATCCCACTTTACTCTAGCCTTATCCCACTTTACATGTCATCATCCATGTGGCACTCCCTTTTCCACATTTTTGGTCAACACTCACACACCATACAATATTACATGTGGCATTCCTATCTTGCCACAATATCTTGCACCTCTAGGACACAACACCACGATTACATCTCTCAACACCTCCTCTTAATCGAGGTGTTCCACAACTCACCCATCACCCATCTCAATGTGGCATTGCACATAGAGGTCCACTACCATTTTGTCAGAGAGAAGGTTTTGGTAGGAGACGTTGACCTTGTTTATGTCAGCACCACACAGGATCAGGTCGCTGATATCTTCACCAAAGCATTTGGTACAGAGAAGCTCCGCAGATTCAGGGCTTCGCTTGGTGTACATGAGATGGAGTTGAGCTCGAGGGGGAGTGTTGAGATATCAAGCTCATTTAGTGAGGTGGTGGACACTGATGACCCACCTGGGGAATAGACCCCACACTTACACCACTGGCATGGTTGGTGAGATCATGGTGATAGACATAAGATTAAGCATAGATTAAGGTGGATTAAACAACACTAAAAACTCCATGAGAGAGAGAGGAAGATTGCATACTCAACACTCAATTCTATTGCATTCACAATGAACCATACAATGATATAGGCTCTCTAGCCTTATACCACTTTACATGTCATCCTCCATGTGGCACTCCCTTTTCCACATTTTTGGTCAACACTCATACACCATACAATATTACATGTGGCATTCCTATCTTGCCATAATATCTTGCACCTCTAGGGTGCTTTCCCACATACACAACACCACAATTTTTGGTCAACACTCACACACCATACAATATTACATGTGGCATTCCTATCTTGCCATAATATCTTACACCTCTAGGGTGCTTTCCCACATACACAACACCACAATTTTTGGTCAACACTCACACACCATACAATATTACATGTGGCATTCCTATCTTGCCATAATATCTTACACCTCTAGGGTGCTTTCCCACATACACAACACCACGATTACATCTCTCAACACCCCCTCTTAATCGAGGTGTTCCATAACTCACCCACCACCCATCTCAATGTAGCATTGCACAACCACAATCGCTACCTCTCAACACTCCCCCTCAATGATAAATTGGAGTGTCCATCAACCAAACATGTGTGCGCGTGTCTACCATCTTAGACACCAAGTCCTTTTTGAGCCGACTCGCTCTCACAGCAGAACCACTGAGTCCAAAAGTTTGGGTAAACCAACCCGTGCGCATGCACCTCACACGTGCATCGCTCATGCACACATCACGACAACCATTTTGAGCTTCTCGGTGAGCTCGGGTATGGTTACCCTCATACCATGGGTGATTACAAAATATTCTCGTTTTGAGCACACAAGCTCGGGTACGGTTAACCATTAGCACTTAGGTGAGTAAAAAAATTTACAACACATGTCAATTGCACCCACGTACAAAACCCATCTTAAAAGACAATCCATGGCTCTCTTTTTGGTAAAGCCAATAAGTTCGATACATGCCCGCTATTTCAAGGTGCTGACAGCAGACTTTGTGTGTGAGAAAGTGCCCTTATCTTGATTAAGGTTTTGATCAATCTTTTAATCCAATAATGAAGTTCTTTCCTGCATAATTTCTTTCTTTGCAAAATTGCAATGTGGGAAGCAACCCTTAAAGTTATTAAGAGTCATTTGTTACTTTTTTTTAAAAAGAAGAAAATAAATCAAATCTTTCTCTGCTGTGTGACAGACGTGCATTATTCTACACCGCGCATCCTCCTTGCACGCAGTGCCATACACTATATACCATAACGTGTATACTGCCAGCTTTTTTTTTCAATGCTAAATGTGCTACTGGAGGGTCCCACCGCAGTTACGAGCTCTTCTTCATCATCGTACATGCTGCACCTGTAAGGTTTCTATCTCAAGCTACCATGGCGATTCTGCGTTCTTTGAGATTTCCACTGCTAAATCAAACTTTGTAATCTATTGTACTAATTATCTTAGCTATGTAGCCATACAGGTAATGCTTTGGATGACTCCTCTTAGCACGTCAACTTCTCCGACCATGATCTCACTGCCCTACACTCCTCATTCTGTCTCTGTAACCTCACCAGTGGCATGTCCATTCTTTGATTTTAAATAAGGTATCCTTTGATTCATGGGCCTGTTTCTCTTTCGCAGTTTGTAGATTGATGATGCCACTACTCTCTTATACCTTGATGATCTGTTGCTTTCAGCCCTCAAGGGGACTCCCGTTGACCTTCATAATAAGTAGCTACACTATCTTTGCCTCCTTAACCTCTTCTGTGAGGTTTATAGTGACCACCATTATAGCCACGATGAGCTTGCTGAATTAAGCTCCAAACTTGCATGCTACTTCCTTACACACAAACTTCAAGGGTGCTTTGTCAAGTTTCTCACATTGAGAAACCATAGGTGCATACGCATATTGAAAGTTCTCACAACTTCCACCACTTTGCTCATCTCCTTGAGCAACATCCACAAGTACATCACCTTCTTGATGCACACACATGTGAACTCCATTGAGTCCACCATCTCACTTGCCATCATCTTGACAAGCATACAACTCCACACATGCTCTTTGCCCAAATGCAAAGAACCATGGGATTCACAAATCCCATCACTAAGAAACCCTTCATTGAACATTGAGCATCCTCCCATGCTCAACACCAAAATTACGAGGTAAAATTTCATAAAACCAACTTTCTTGAGGCATAATCAGCAGCATATCTTCTCTTGGCAGCTTCTCGTTGATGATGATGAAGACTCCATAGCCTTCATAATGCTGAAATCTCCATTTTTAGCTTCCATGATGATGAGCAGGCTTTCCATGTTGCAAAAATCCCATTTGCAACTCTCTTGGGTAGCTTCTATGCAACCTCCTTGTTTGCAAATCTCCTCTCAAATCCTCACAAATGCAAATCCAAATGATAATATGAGTGCATAATTTTTTTTCATAATAACTGAAAATAATGCTTAATCAAAGAACTCATAACCAAGAAAAACTATACATAAATATTCACCATGACCAAGAGCTCACCCAAGCTCTGATACCATGTTAACAATCCAAAAATGGGATTGATCATGGGGTGATAGACACAAGATTAAGTAGAGATTAAGGTGGATTAAACCACACTAAAAACTCCATGAGAGAGAGAGGGAGATTGCACACTCAACACTCAATTCTATTGCATTCACAACAATGAACCATATAATGATATAGGCTCTCTAACCTTATCCCACTTTACATGTCATCATCCATGTGGCACTCCCTTTTCCACATTTTTGGTCAACACTCACACACCATACAATATTACATGTGGCATTCCTATCTTGCCACAATATCTCCCACATATACAACACCACGATTACATCTCTCAACATTAAGAACTTACAAAAAAACACACAAAGATGATGACCTAAACAAGCATTTGATACATTAACATGAAATCATAATAATAATCACATTATTAAGAGAATTTGAAGATCACAAGATTCTTATCCATAGTATGAGTCTCAAATGACACACCATAAATTGCAATAAATTGCAACAAGTGCTAAGAAGTATACAAAAGTACCAAAAGATTCCATATGCTAAGAATGTTTTTAATTCCAACATTGTCTTTCTAAATGCCACATAACAATAACATAAGAAAAATGAATATGTTATAATCAATATCTCCAAGAATAAAAGACCCAAAATGGTCAAAATGTTTATGACCCCAATTCTAGAATTTCATAACAAACTAGATGATCACAAAAGTTCTTTGGCATTCCTTAGTAGCCTAGATCTATGGTGACTTGTAACCTGCAAAGAAAAACATGATTATTATTAATACATAGGAATACTTAAAGACACACATCACAAGTTTTCTACCTATATTCATCTAACATATTTCTATTTTATGCTTGATTTAACACATGAATATCTCATGTAATGAATAGAACAAAATTCACAATCCATTTGTAAAGTTTTAAGCAATACAAATCACAATATTACTCTATGTGAATCAAGTTACATTCTGTGTCCCTTACATAGTCATTGAAAGATTTTGTAGTCATGGGCATCAAGATGATATTTCTTTGATACCAAATCATAGCTCAAATTTGCTAAGGTAATTATAGCTTCCAAGGGCTCCAATTTATTATCAACAAGATTATATGTGTAGCATCTAGTTCCCTTGGTTATTTAATACCATGCTGGATGAATCTCCACATTTGAAGGACGATCTTATCCTTAGATGTAGTATTTTTAAAGAGAACGGCACAATCAAACCCTATTCCAAGGCATGTACTAGTTTGAAGATTTGTCTTTTTCTCAAATGAGAAATATACTCCACTTTTCACCCTTGTTAGTCTATCCTTTGATAATCTTGGATTTCCATTCAATTGACTCACAAGCGTGCTCTTACACAAAGTCTTCCCATATGGACTCTCCATTTTTCCCCTTAAGGGCTTTCTCTCTTATTCCATGAATAAAGGAAAAGTGGTGGAAAAATGTTATAATATTGCCATTCTCCCTCCTCTTTTAGAATCAAGGAGATCTCTTTATATTGTTTTTATAAGAGATTCACCTATTATTTTACTGTAATATTGGCCCGTGTCCAAAGTTAGGACCACATGTCCTCAAAATTCTTATATTTGAAATAATAATATTCTATTTGATTTAAAAATGTGAAGCATCTAAGATGTGACACTCTTAAATACCCACATGGCTTTTCAACTTTTAAATCGTTTAAAATAGATTACATTTATGTTTTTCAAATCGGGAGAAGTTAAAAAATGGAATAACTTAATGTAGATATCACATTTTTAAATTTCTTTTTACCCACGCCTACCTCTATGCTCTTAGAGTGTAGTTTCGCCATTTTTCATTAAGTATACAGGGGTTTATGAAATTTTTCTTCATTTAGAGATTGATCTAGATTTTTAGAATAGGGTTTTCAGTATAGGGCGATTTTAGTATGCTTTGATGAGATATGGCTTTGGTTTTTTCACTTTCCCTCCTTTGTACAGAGAAAATTCAAATCTATGTTTGTTTTCTTTAGTAGCTATGCTCAAAAGCTTTCTTTCCCTCCTAAACCACATTAATGACTTTAGATCTTCTTAATCATGGGGTTTCTTCTCTTCTATAATAACAGAGAAATTGAAGGGCATGTTGATTATTTGGTGCCATTTAGTTGGAACCACATATTCATCTTTCCCTTCAATAATCTTTCTGTTCATTAATCTCTGAAAAGAATCAAAGAAACAAGAGAGCAATGGAGGTATGCCCATCTTGTTATCTGTTATGTTGTTTTGTTATAGTTTAATTTTGTCCGAGTTATTATGTTTTCTTTTCTATTTTGACCATCTTATTGTTCTGAATGTGATTTAGTCATGTGTGAAATTGAAGATAACAGTTGAGTTTAATGATGTTATTTTTGTGTTATTTAGATTGTTTATTATTAGTGATTTTTTGAGTGTGTTATTTCTCATTTAAGCTATGTTATTTGTTAATTTTGAGTTATACAAATGTATAAATGCTAATTTGGGGTTAATAGTTGTGTTTAATGATGTTTTCTTTCCTATTCTGACCATCTTATTATTCTAAATGTCATTTAGTCGTGTGAAATTGAAGTCAATAGTTGAGTTTCATGATCTTATTTCTATGTTATTTGGTTGAAATAAGTGTGTTATTTTGATTAAAAGTTATGATTTAGTTCTATGTTATATTGAAGTTATATCTAGTTATCGTTGTGTTCAATAATGTTATTTCTAGTTAAAGTTGTGTTATTTATTAAATTTTTGAGTTGTACAAATGTATAAAAGCTATTTTTTTGTGCGCAGCTATGTTTTGTCCAAAGCTAATTTTTGATAACTGTGCTTTGTCCAAATGCTAATTTCAAGATGTAGCCTAAAACAAAAAGAGAGACATTCACTTCCAATTGGGGCCCGAGTATGCACCACTATATAAGAGAACAAGTGAAAAGCAACCAGAGCTAATGCAACAAGAGAGAAATGCAGGGGAAAAACATGTCGATCTTTGGGTTGAGGGCTATATTTATCCACTTGATCTAATTACCCAAAGTCCTCCTTAATTTAGTGGGCTTACATCTTTCATTAAGTATGTGTGTGAAGGCGATGCAGGGTTATTAGGATACACTAGGAGGCTAGCAATGCAAGCTCATAGTGTTTACACATCTGTTCAGTGCACCATGATGGGTATGGATGCAAGGATCAAGGAGCTTGCAAAATCACTAAGTGAAAAGGAGAGAGGAAATCAGAGTCTCAAAGATGCGATGCATGTTATGGAAAATGTGGTGCATGTTGTCCAGGTAGATAATGAAGAATTGCATTGCAAAATGTAGGGTTTGGAGAAAGAACAAAAAGATAGCAGCAATGCTTGCAAAGGCTGTTGTTGTTGCTGGACCCTCAATGAAAACCAAAGAAGCACGTGAGCGTGTAAGGTTGCTCAAACCACTTCATCAGCAGTTGACCAAAGGGAGTGGGAAATATAATCGACGACTCTATGCACAATGTGCAAACATGAAGAATATGTTTTCCAACCCAAGTGAAGACGTTGATGATGCAATTGCAAAGGTCCTGAGCAAAGGTATGGTAAATTTTGCATTGGAAAACCCCAAATTCAAAACCATTGGTGATAATGCTGCAAGAGTATGGTTGAAGGAAGTAAACAATACCTTCAAAGCTATAGATGCTCAAGGCATATGTGACGATGATGGCACGGAAGCGGTAAAGCTGTTTACGCCTTTATAGAATGCCACACTTCCACACACGCATGCAAACACACCAGAACACTAGACCAAAGAGCATGAACAAGACTTATATTTCAGATCTGGCTGTCACAACTTGTACCCAAACAAACAAAGAAACAAAAAGAACTCTCTGGCATCACCAAACACCAGCCACAGCTAATCAAGAGAATTTACAACTCTGGCCTGAGTCTCCAAAAGAGGATAATTTACCAGAGAAACCACTCTCTCCTTTTCCCTGTAGCCTTCTCTTCGTTGCTCCAATCACCAGCCCATGTACTTGTAGAATTGGCGTCTCCCAGCCACCTCTTCACTCCTGCTCTCCTCGATTATTCAAGAGCTCCCACTCTCTGTGCCTGCAGACCACCAGCCCATGTGCCTTCGCTGCTACTGTCACCCCTTTTCAAGGGCGGCTCCCTCTGTATCTTCACCTACAGCTGCTCCAGCCCCACTGCTTCAGTTGGCCGTTGCCAATCCTCTCTTTGGCGGGTCCTCTGTATTGTGTCCACGGCTGCCCACCACACGAGAAGTCCCCAGTCTCTCACCAGCCCTGTTTCTCCACAAAAAAAAAAAAAAAAACTGGCCATTGTCTTGGTTGCTAACCACCGGTGACCCCCAAAACAACCTGATGGACACACACCCAGAGGTGTCTCTCTGCAGAACCTCAGCTAGCCTTCACTCCTACGAGGCGATCACTCTCTTAAAAGGCCTCCACTCTGCCTGTCCCTGTAGCATCTCCTCTGCTGTGCCTCTGCACGTTGTACACACGACGGTAATCTTGCCTTCACGCTCTCCTCTACAGCACCTGCGACTCTCCCTCCAGGCACACCTCGTCTCGCCTCTTTGCAGCCACGCTATCCACCAGCTACCAAGGTCCCTCACAAGGCGGCTCCTTAGCCCACACAACCTGTTGTCGGCTCATCTGCGCTCCACCAAGAGACTTCTCTTCGCACGAGGCGGCCCACTTTAACCCAAGGCCTACCAGTGACCTCTGTAGCGCCTGGTTTTTCTCGCCTCTCTGCAGCTCTCTTACGCCTGCCTTCCCTTTCACCTCAGCAAGGCCGTCGCCCTTCTACACTCTCCGCCTTATCACCAGCCGCCGTCGACGACCTCCATGCACCTCGACGTCCAGCCACAAGGTGATCTCCAGCACCACAAGGCGATCTCCAGCACCACAAGGCCTCCACTTCTTCTGCTTCGCTTGTCTGTAGCTGCCTCCCCAGTCGCCTCAGCAAGCTCGTCTTAGATCACCTACATGGCGGCTACCTGCAACCTGTTCCATGCTCCTCTCCAAGCACCTGTAGCAAGGCGATTTACAGCTCGTCTTAGATCACCTACACGGCGGCTACCTGTAACCTATTCCACGCTCCTCTCCAAGCACCTGTAGCAAGGCGATTTACAGCTTCTGGACCCGGCTCCCCAGCAAGGCGGTCCCTCACTCTCCTCGCCTTCGTCTGCACAAGCGCCTCTGCAAGGACGACCCCCCCACTCTACTTGGCGGTCTCTACCTCTTTTTGCAGCTCGCGCATCACCCGCCACCTCTCCATGCTTCACGTATCTTCTCTTCACGTGCTGGCCAGCTACGCTTGTAGTAGCTCTAGCTTCCACGTGTCTTTGCTTTTTGGGCCACGTAATTATCATTTATTCTTTCATTTGTTTAAAACCTAATGGATGGCCACCATCACTCTTATCCTTTTCACACCAAAGCAAAGGCAACTTTGGCCCCTTATCTATTAACTGCCCATGCACCTCATGCCTCTTCAAATAGCAATTTTCCAATGCTCACTTATCCTTGGGGACGCGTACACATATCCAGACATCCGAGCAGCTGATATCATCTCCAGCCGACCACGCTCCTCCGGACAAGCTGTGCTTCCAGAATTTCATCATTTTTTCTTGCACATACACTTCCATTAAAACCAAAAGCCTAATTGCCGCATCCATGATGCCCACGCTGAGTCAATGGGTGCTCCCATGACTTTATCACAACACAAACATCACTCATGTACACATGTACAAGTTGAGTTTGAGGTTCCCAAAAAACTACACACATATTTAGCAACCCCCTTTTTTCTGCTGAGACATTTATGTCCAGCTGCTGCACAAATAGAAACCATTTATCCCCCTGGATCAAACAGAAATCTCGGTGCATCTACCTTCCAATTTTTCAAGCATTTTCCTCTGTCAAATATCCATTGATACACCCTGTCATGGTCTTCTACTTTCAGCAACCCCCTAGGCTCTTTATATATGGCCTCATCACCATATTCTACTACATTTCCTCCTCCATACCAGCTCACATAACCTTGTGATGGAGACAACCACTCCTCACCTCTACTCCCCCTTGACACATCTGACTCGCACTCATAATCATATACTGAAATAACAGACATCTCATCATCAACTCCCACCTCACGATCATCTAATTTGCAACCCATATCATTGGCTTCCAACTCTCCCTCTGGACAAACTGCCAGACCAAGACTATAGCCAAACCAGTCATCCATATGCTGAGCATCAACATGTGGTGTGTCCACCATAAACCCATTTCCCTTCAGCCCATCAACACCAAACACCGCAACTTCATGCACTGTAGACTCATCATGGTCACTTCCCTGTAGTTTCTCCAGCTTCAAGACCATTGGCGATCCTTCAAGATTCTCCACATCTTGCACAGGCATCCCTACCAAGTCTAAGCTCCCCAAACTCCCAAGCAAAGCATCTTGGTCCCCCTGACCAGCAACAATAGCCTCACATGCATCCTCACCACCACTGACAACCACCGACTCATTCTCTTGGGCATGACAAGGAACACACACCTTATGATCAGCAACCGCACATGCGAAATCCATCACACCATCATCCAAAGTAGCATCCAACTCATTATCAATCACACCATCACTCCCTTCCTGCACAACTGGTATGCAAGCATTTGTTACCTTCTCCAAGGAAACCAATTCCAACAAATCATCCAATGCATTATCAAGAACACTATCCAGCTCATCATCCACACTCTCACAAGTTGCAATATCCAACTCATCACCCAAATCATCCATACATACCCCATCCATAGTACCTTCATTAGTAACACCTTGATCATCACTCTCTACCTTGACTGGTTGAAGTACTAGCACCTGCAAGTCATTACTCTTTTCTGAATCAAAAAGATCATCCAAGTCATATCCATACTCAAACACATCAGACTCCTTAGTACTAGCATCGCTGTCACAATCCACAGCATCATCAATACTTCCATCCTCCTCCTCCTCATCTTCTGAAAGCTCTTCAGGGCTGATTCCAGAAACCTCATCCTTCTTCATTTCCAACAAGCTAATCTGTCCCATATCCTGCTCTGCAAATGTGACCTTATGGGCTTCACAAACATTGGGCTGAATTGTTTCCTTCACGTGCATATTAGGGCCCATCACCTTATCACTCATTCCCAAAGACAATTGATATATGCCACCATTAGCTTTGGCTGGTCTCTCACATTGCGGACTGATATGACCCCACTCACCACAATTCCAACATTGCACATCACACGGATACCCTCTCCCTCTTCCAATATCTGTTGAACTTCCTTCAGAACCAGATGATGCAATAGCCTTTCTTCCCATAACACTTATGCCTCTTCCTCTTCCTGCAGACTCTATCCAATTCACGCTTAAAGATTTCATGAGTTCCACTGCTTCATGAACCTCCCTCTTCAAAGAATCCTCCTGTTTAGAAACTACAGCAGCTTTTCTTCCAGGATGCATACTCGCAATCTCTGGCATCTTCACAAACCTCTTCGGCTCTTCTTGCATTCCCATCTGCCTCAGACACTTCACCTTCCACTCTTTCTCTCGAGCAACTCTGACAGCCTCCTCAAAGCTATCTAGGTTCTTCAGCTCCACCTTCAGACGGATGGTTGGCTCCAGACCAGCCACAAACCGCTCCCTCTTTATCATCTGCGGGGGTACTTCAGGAATCAAAGCTTCACACCATAGACTCCACAATCTACCAAACTCTATCAGATACTGATCCACATCCTGACACCGTCCTTCTGCTGAATGTTACACAACTACTTCCACACCTCATTCGGACTCTTCACACGGACAAACTGTGCCAAAAGTGCAGCTCTGACTACACGGTACTCAGGATCCTATTGATAAACATTTCTGTGTGTAGTCACAAACATCTGTAGCCATACTTTTGCATCACCCTGCAAGCAATAAGCCAAAATCTGAGAAAGGATCTCCGGGGTTGCCCTGTCTTTCATCAAAGCTGTAAACTCCATCTTCTCCAGAAACCTGGCTGCATTCTCCTCCTGTGGGAATCCCCAATACTCTAGAAAATCCTGAGCCATGCACCAAAAAGTGATGGCACGAAAGCGGTAAAGCTGTTTACGCCTTTATAGAATGTCACACTTTCACACACGCATGCAAACACACCAGAACACCAGACCAAAGAGCATGAACAAGACTTATATTTCAGATCTGACTGTCACAACTTGTACCCAAACAAACAAAGAAACAAAAAGAACTCTCTGGCATCACCAAACACCAGCCACAGCTAATCAAGAGAATTTACAACTCTGGCCTGAGTCTCCAGAAGAGGATAATTTACCAGAGAAACCACTCTCTCCTTTTCCCCGTAGCCTTCTCTTCGTTGCTCCAATCACTAGCCCATGTACTTGTAGAATTGGCATCTCCCAGCCACCTCTTCACTCCTGCTCTCCTCGATTATTCCAGAGCTCCCACTCTCTGTGCCTGCAGACCACCAGCCCGTGTGCCTTCGTTGCTATCACCCCTTTTCAAGGGCGGCTCCCTCTGTATCGTCACCTACGGCTGCTCCATCCCCACTGCTTCGCTTGGCCGTTGCCAATCCTCTCTTTGGCGGGTCCTCTGTATTGTGTCCACGGCTGCCCACCACACGAGAAGTCCCCGGTCTCTCACCAGCCCTGTTTCTCCACAAAAAAAAAAAACTGGCCACCACTGTCTTGGTCGCTAACCACCGGCGACCCCCAAAACAACCCAATGGACACACACACCCAGAGGTGTCTCTCTGCAGAACCTCAGCCAGCCTTCACTCCTACGAGTCGATCACTCTCTCAAAAGGCCTCCACTCTGCCTGTCCCCGCAGCATCTCCTCTGCTGTGCCTCTGCACGTTGTACACACGATGGCAATCTTGCCTTCACGCTCTCCTCTACAGCACCTGCGACTCTCCCTCCAGGCGCACCTCGTCTCGTCTCTCTGCAGCCATGCTATCCACCAGCTACCAAGGTCCCTCACAAGGTGGCTCCTTAGCCCACACAACCTGCTACCAAGGTCCCTCACAAGGTGGCTCCTTAGCCCACACAACCTGCTGCCGGCTGATCTGCGCTCCACCAAGAGACTTCTCTTCGCACGAGGCAGCCCACTTTAACCCAAGGCCTACCAGTGACCTCTGCAGCGCCTGGTTTTTCTCGCCTCTCTGCAGCTCTCTTGCGCCTGTGCAAGGCCTTCACTTTCACCTCAGCAAGGCCGTCGCCCTTCTACACTCTCTGCCTTATCACCAGCCGACGACCTCCATGCACCTCGACGTCCAGCCACAAGGCGATCTCCAGCACCGCAAGGCCTCCACTTCTTCTACTTTGCCTGTCTGTAGAGTTGCCTCCCCAATCGCCTCAACAAGCCCATCTTAGATCACCTACACGGCGGCTACCTGCAACCTGTTCCACGCTCCTCTCCAAGCACCTGCAGCAAGGCGATTTACAGCTTCTGGACCCGGCTCCCCAGCAAGGCGGTCCCTCACTCTCCTCGCCTTCGTCTACACAAGCGCCTCTGCAAGGACGACCCCCCCACTTTGCTTGGCGGTCTCTACCTCTTTCTACAGCTCGCGCATCACCCGCCACCTCTCCATGCTTCACGTATCTTCTCTTCACGTGCTGGCCAGCTACGCTTGCAGTAGCTCTAGCTTCCACGTGTCTTTGCTTTTTGGGCCACGTAATTATCATTTACTCTTTCATTTGTTTAAAACCTAATGGATGGCCACCATCACTCTTATCCTTTTCACACCAAAGCAAAGGCAACTTTGGCCCCTTATCTATTAACTGCCCATGCACCTCATGCCTCTTCAAATAGCAACCTTCCAATGCTCACTTATTCTTGGGGACGCGTACACATATCCAGACATCCGAGCAGCTGATATCATCTCCAGCCGACCACGCTCCGGACAAGCTGTGCTTCCAAAATTTCATCATTTTTTCCTGCACATACACTTCCATCAAAACCAAAAGCCTGATTGCCGCATCCATGACGCCCACGCTGAGTCAATGGGTGCTCCCATGACTTTATCACAACACGAACATCACTCATGTACACATGTACAAGTTGAGTTTGAGGTTCCCAAAAAACTACACACAACGAGGTAGGGATTAGCTTTGAATCCTATGCTCTGATTTATAAGCAACTAGATGTAGGATTTAGGGCTATTATTAACAACAAATGAGTGGTGCCCATGCCTAAACCGTTCCATGTGAAGCAAGCATGGAAAGATCTTAATGAAAAATTATTAAACACAATGGGTGAGCCAGTACATTTGGAACATACATGCTTAAGTCTGGACCAAAGGAAGTGCCCTTCAAATTGCATGTAAACAATAAATTTATATTGGATGTATGTAAACTACAAGAAGAAATGGTGAAGTTCTACAACATGTCTATCGAAGAGTGAAGAGGTAAGCTTTAATTTGTTTTAAAGCTTGATGAGAGTGAAGTCATTAAGGGCCAAAAGCTTGAATATGTTAGCTTGACACTAGTGAATAGGGCGTTGGATCCCAACATCAATTCAAAACATCCAAAATATTTCAGTGTGCAATCGGAGAATGAAATATGGTGGCTTACTGCAATTGAGGTACCAAAGGGGGGCCATGAAGTACTTAAGATTTTTTTTTAAAACTTAAGAGAGACACCAGATATTGTATGACGGTAAAACAATGGTGAAGTTTTACATGTGATGGATTTGATGAATATGAGGTAGAATGGCATCTTGCTGGCGATTTGAAAACATTGAAATGTATGTTTGATCTTTTAAATTCAACATCATCTGAGTTCCCTTGCTTATATTGCATGCAATCTAGAAAGCAAGGTAAGGATGGGAAGCAACAATGCATTGCAAGGATGGGGCAATGTGTGCTCCAACATGTGACTAGTATGTTGAAAGGAATGGAATGTTGGTGCCATTAGATCCTAAGTGTGATCCTATTTTAGAAATACCCTTAACAAAGGTCCACTTTTTCACCTTGCATTGCATAGTAAGGATAATAAAAAAGTTGGTGTTTGAGTACATGTGTTTTGCCTTCAAGATGTAGCCTGCTTCAAATGCTGATACAACATGCAAGAAGGTAGAACAAGTCTTATTTGATGCTGGATTACATTGGAGCCAAGTTTAAATAAAAAAGGATGAGAAAAAGTCAGAAAAGAGTGGAAATTTGCCATGTAAACCAAGTTTTGGGGGAGTGAAGGCTAGGAAATTCTTATCTCCACCACGAGATGAAGGTGGTAAGTTTCTTGTAAAACAATTGGAGAAGTACGAAGCACGAAAAAAACCACACATGGTTGTCCCTGATCGGAGCAATGGGGGACGAACGTGGATAGCAAAGGCAAATGTGTGGATTGCACTTGAATTGGCACCACTTTTATAAAAGATTACATTTAGTTTCGATGATGCCAATGCATTTAAAGAGACAGTTGTAAACTTTCATAACTCAATGATAGAGGCATGGACTTCAAATTGCATTACACACTATATGGTCAGAGTGGTCTCCATTTTTTTTTTATAATTAAAATGTGAATGTAATATTTTGAGTTTAACTGTGGATCATGTGTTTTTGAATGCAGCATATACTTGAGACTCATGGTTCATACTTTGTTGGACAAGGAAGTTTGGTGATATGGTCCACACAAGGCATGGAGCAATCTCATTGGCAAGCTCGATGCGGATTCCAAAAAGCAACGGCACATGGAAGTGGGATCAATTATTCCAATCCTATGAGGCAGTTACTCTAATGGTGGTATAAGAGAATAGAGATAAGGTATGAGGACAAATTATTAAAGTCCAAATTCAATATTACAAAAGCTGTTTGCAGGAGGGCAATATATGAAGTGAGGAAAGCAACATATGAAAATAGCATGGCTAGAGAACATCATACACAGAATGGTTGACAACCCAAGAGAGAGTCGGTAGAAAATGGAAACATCGAACACAAAGTGGTGATGGAAGTGATTTAGAATTGTAATTAAGAAATAACATTTTAAAGTATTGGAGCAATCCAATGCTTTAACAAAATAGGTGTTTTATGTTTATGAGACTACTGAAGCAATCCAATGTTTTAAAGAAGTAGGTGTTTGCTAAAGTCAACATGGATAACTGTTTCAAAATAAGTGTTTGCTAAAGTCAACATGGATAACTTTTTCAAAGTGTTGATATTTTTTAAAAGTAAGTGTCAATAACTTTTTTTTAAAAAGTAAGTCTCCATTCCTTCTAGCTTGTGAGTATGGCGCGTACCAAGCAAAGAGAAAACAAGATGCCTACCAAGAGACCGGTTCATTCATCTGAATCTAGTGAACATACTAACACCGATAATGATGAAGGTCAAGCTGCTCCAGCTAGTAATGTTCCTCCACCAATGCATAAGAAGAGAAGATGAAGACTAGGCACCGCCACTCTTTGTGAAATTAGTAGGTTCCAGAAGAGTCCTGAGTTGATTATACCCAAGGTACCTTTCTCGAGGATGGTGCGAGAAATATTGCAAGATCTACAAAGGGGAAATCACTACAGGTACTTTTCAAAGCAATCAAGCACGTAATGTGGAGTGATGGTTAGCCCAAGCATTGCTTGCTCTTCAAGAGGCAGCAGTTGAAAGTTACTTGGTGGACCTCATGCATGATGGTCAGCTATTAGCCATCCATGCTTGGCGCATCACACTCAAGCCCTCGGATCTCTATCTTGTTCGTAGGATTCGTAAATATTTATGCATTCAACCTTAACCATGACATGGTTTAAAGAGATATGTAAGTGCTCATGCATCGTTTTGTGTTTTCATGTTTTCGTTTAGTTCTACTCAACTAGTTGTACTTGATGTGATGTACCGGATTCGAATATTTTAAGTTTTATGTATTTTCAATATTGTGTCCTTGATGTGATATATCGGATTTGCCCATTGATTTGGATATATTAAGTTTTCTTCATTCTCAATGTCAGTGTATATTCTTATATTCTAATGGGAAAAAATTGCATGTGCATGTGCAGGTGTATATTCATAAAATTTTTAAGAAAAAATCGATGCATGGTGTGCAGTGATCATAATGGGTTGAAATTTGTTCTATGCATAAATCATGTAACTTACATCATGAGTATGCATGTGCATGTACAAGCAAGTCCATGTGCATGTGCAAGTGCTATTTTATACAATAATATTATTTTTTCAAGAAAAAATTGATGCATAGTGTGTAATGATCAAAATGGGTTGAAATTTGTTATGTGCATAGATCATATGGTTTACATAGCCTAGATTAAATATCAGACCCATCAGAGGCGTGTAGGGCCCCTGTCCCTGAAGGCTCATGTGTGGAGGCCTTCTTTTTTTTTAAAAGTAGGTCTGTACACATGAGCCTTCGGACAAAGGCCCTACAGGTCTCTAATGGGGTTGATATTTTATCTAGGAGGTGGTCTATGATACTTCTATGTACACATAAAATTGAGTTCATTCTGATAAGGAAAAGTATTTTTTAAAATTAAAAACTATCAAATTTATGTATTAGGAAAAAAAAATTAAAAATAAACTTTAATCTATAAGTATGGAAGTGACCCTCATTTCACCTCATTTCTCATCTTTCATTTCTCTCCCTCACCCTCAAAGAGCATGGCTCACACCAAGCAAACTGCAAAGAGAGTCTAGCCCCCCAAGGTGGGACATGGAGGACTCTCGTCCAACCACCGTCGCCCCACAGAGCAACATTGCAAGTGTAGGTGGAGCTTGGCATTGTGGCTCTCCGTGAGATTAGGCAATACCAAAAGATAGTCTAGCTGCTCTTGTCGAAGTTGTCCTTCCAATGTGTGGTGTGAGAGATCATGCAGGATTTGTAACTCTGTCATGACATGAGGTTCTAGGTTTGCACAACGTCAAGCCCACTATTTACGTGGTGGACAGCTCAAGCCTTGGAGGCACTCCAGGAGGCTACGGAGGCATACGTAGTGGATTTTTTTGGTGACACAATGTTTACAGCTGTCCATCTGAAGAGGGTCACCATTATTGGGAAGGACATGCGGTTGGTGCGATGCGTGCGATGTTGGAGAGATCCTCGAGGCGATCTTTAATTATATTTATATATATCTCGCATCAATGAAATTCTCAAAAACTATGTAAAGCTTAATGAAATATACAAAGTTTTTTCTCTTATCTTGTGGTGCAAATAAGTCTCTTTTAATTTGAGTTTATATCATTTGTTGATTTATTTGTGTCTTCAAATGGCTATAATTTTCATTTTTAAGTTACGTGTGTAATTGGAATTTATTTTCTTGAGTTGACTAATAAAATACATTACAAGACGTATTAAACAAAAAACTCTGCAACCCAAATTTCCATTCATAGCATAAAAAATTACAGTCACCAAAACATAGTTATCAAACGTTACATAGTCATCATGGCTATATCCTAGGCTTCTTACTACTAGGCTCTCTAGACTTTGAAGTTGCCTTGATGGTTGGAATCAAAACATTGAACCCTTCAAGCTCTTCCCTAATGACGGTGGGTCTGCAACAATGCCACGGGCCACCACAGAATGTAAGGGGCCACACCTTTGAGTCGAGAACAAATAAAGCAACTTTGAGCGTCGAAGTAGAACAACTTTTTCCAAACTTGAATTAGTTGGAATAAGTTTGAATGAAGCACCCTTTGTGAGTGCTTTAAGCTTCAAAAAGTTCTCTACATACCTTGGAGAGCAGCTCTTATGGAAGATCACATCATTGGCAAGTTTACCAATGTACTCCTTTAGCGCAGAGCCCTAAACCCTTCCTTGGCCACTAGACCTTCCACTTTGCCTCGATGCAAATTCATTAAGATACACAATTTCCTGCTCATCACACCGATAAAAATTAATGTCAGCATCGATCATGCAATGCATGGGAGAGGAAGATTTTTTTTTAACATAATGGCCCCAAATTTGATATATGGGGCCTCTATGGCATGCAGACCCCACACATATCATGCCATGCCCATTAGAGGCCTGTAAGGGCTCTGTCCGAAGGCTCGTGTGAAAAGGCCTGGTGCAGAACCACGCCTTCTCACGTGAGCCTTTGGACAGAGCCCTTACAGGCCTTTGATGGGCATTGCATCATATGTGTGGGGTCTACATGCCATAGAGGACCCATATTTATTAAATTTGGGGAGCATCTAGTAAAAAGAAGTTACCTTCTCTGCTTTGTCGAGCTCCTTCTACAAGGGTGCCTCAAATCTTCTCTTTGAATGGGTCTGTCATTGTCTGCTGACTCAACGATAGGTGTCACATTCTGTGGTCGAGGTCCAAAAGTCCCTCTTGCCAACAAGTGCTTGAACTCTTCATTTGAAATCTCATATTGAGGAAAGCTGCATCCTCAATCTGCTTCTAGACATGGCAATGATAGTAGCAAAGATGTCATCTACACTACTATCATCATATCGTCCTACCTCATTAACTTGTGGTAGGGCTTCTTGGAGATAAAATTCTACAAACTCATCAGTGGCATCTCGCTATACTGTAGAGTTCCTCCTCCCTCAACTCCAAGAGCTCCAACACATCCTGCATGAGGAGGTACTTCACCCCTTCGATGGTGATGGCACTCCATCCATGAAGCTAGTAGCGGGTCATGACTTTGAGTTTTGTGAGGCTAGATAGATGTAAGCACCATGTGAGAACTCTATGGAGCCTCAACGAAAAGGTCTAGAGAAGTGTCCTCTCTGGCTCTCTGTCTACGTATTCCACCAGTGGGAGAATAGGGATGTGATCATCCTCAGGCTCTTGAACATTAGAGTTCACTACAAGGGATTGGGCTCATACCCACGCTGTTAGCCGCAGAAAATGACCTGTGAAAAAAAAGTAGTAGGCACGTGTATCAGCGCGTGCATAATCGCGACCATAGACATGCATGTAAAAGCGCATGTATGATGCCCGCCGTCAGATGCATTGATACATGGGCTTATACATGCATTTTACCAGTTTTGCTGCGCCGATACACGCGTGTTCAACAGATTTTTCGTGCATATAAACCTGACTTTAACAGACTTTATGCGCAGATACACGCGAACAGAGAGCAAAAATAAAAAATCCAGAGTGGTATTTGGTGCCTGAAATCTATTCCAGCATTCTAGCACCCAATAGCACTCTCTAGATTTTTTTTTTGGTGCATTGCACCATCCATGAAGAACATTTTATGCATTGTCAATACACGATTCAAGAATGACATTATGAATACACGATTCAAGAAAGACATTATCAATACACGATTCAAGAAAGACATGAATACAATACTATCAAAATTTTATGTGTGCTGAAATAAGCCCATGGCTTTCATTATGTAAAAACATATATACAAGGGAGTCCATATGTCAAAGTAGCCCATGGCTTCAATATAAACAAATATATACAAAATCAAATTGGTTTGTCTAAAAAATCCCATGGCTTTATTTTACAAAAATATATATATAACCACATAAGGATGTGATACTATAAGTCTGAGTACTACTCAAACTCAGATGATGATGAGCTGCTCCCTCTAGGATCAGATGAGCTCACATACATGTCCGAAGAGTAGTGCTCACCCTGTCGTTCATGTCCAGCAGGAGCAAGAGCAGGAGCAGCGCGGCGGCAGGTGGATCATCAGCGACATGAGCATTAGCAGGTACAGTAGCAGCTTGTGTCTATTCAAGTAATATATCATATATAAGTATATGTATATGTAATTTAAAATTTAATAAACCAAAATCATTCGTTTAGAGTTTTCAAGTACCTGTCGACCGTGCGATCTCATGGGGCCATCTCAAACTGCGCGTCCGTAATACGTCCCTCAGTTCTCTGAAGAAGGCCCATGTGTCACGTCTGCTATGCCAGCAAGCATACGCAGTGTCATGGACTGTGGGCTTCCTCCCCATAACCCGCCGCTGTAACATAATCAACACAATTTGTAAGATTAAAACAATCAGTGCATCAATGAATTAAGTAAAAAATCAAATAAGGTGGCAAGATACTTATGAACTCTGCCTCCCACAACTCGACGCCTCCAGATCCGAAATGCGAAGATCCAATGGTCTCCATCTGGATCCGTCGTGCCTCCACATGCTACCTACTCTTCATGCCACCCTCTGCTCGTTTCTTTGCCTCCTTCCACTCGTGTTTGTGGGCAGTGGTGGCAGGTTTCTCAGCAGGATAGCCACCCGCAGCTTGATTTACCCGATCATCATACGCGAGTTTCTTAAGGTGAGATCTTTTATTACTTAAGATCTCCCTTATTCGCGTCCCTCCCCATATATCCGAGAATGTCGCATGTGGGGGATTTAGGGTACCGACTATGTACAACATCTATCAACTCCCCAACTAATCAGCTATTTTGATCTTTAAATTTAATAAAACAATTTCTATACAAGTTTGATACTACCCCACGCATGTATTCCAGTACATCTTTCCCCCTCGCATCCATCACTATCCCGCCCCTATCCGTCACATCATAGTATATCTCTCCCTCTACCTCTCTCATCACCACCTCCTCATCCTTACTGTCTCCTCCAACTCTTGTCCCTCTATCTCCTCTCTCATGGCGTGCCCTACTACCTCCCCCACCAAAGCATCTGCCGCATCCTCCCCATCCTCCACTTCCACTCTCCCTACTATGACGTCTGCTCTTCCTACTGCAGCGTCTGCTCTCCTCTGTATTGTGGGTGGAGTCATGATTGGGGGATTGTGTACATGACTATGGACATGACACTGAGCGTGACGGTGGTTGTGAGGGAGTACGTGATGGTGGCTGTGAGTCCTGACGTGACGGTGCCTGCTGGGAGGGGGTGCATGAGTGTGTATGGGAAGGGGTATGTCTCCTTGCCGGACTCGCAGGCACAGAAGGTTGTGGAGTGACATGGGCACTTGGGAGCGGGGTGACTATACCAGGGAATCTAGGAGGATGGGCATACATATACTTTGTAAGCTCAACTGGGCTAGGGTGGCGCCCAAAATGATTTAGCATCTCCATCATCCAAGTGCCGTACGCAAATGGATCGAATGAAGAACCTGGATCCATGAAGAATCTGTAAAAAGAATCCATTTGTATGCATCACTCATGAAGTGTATCATGCATCATGAAGGCGCGTGTAAATGAGCGTGTAAAATCCTATCCAGGATCGCATGTATCTCCGCGTGAAAAAACTATCTAGTAGAGTACACGCAGGCGTACACGTGACTCTGCAAAAAAAAGTGCCGAAAAAAGGTTGCCTACTGACCAACGTCACTTTCGCATAAAGAAAAGGACACTTTCTAAAGAAAAGGGACACTTGCACAAAAGAGAAGAAAGGACAGAGACACTTGCATAAAGAAAAGGGACATTTCCATAAAGAAAAGTAAGGGAAGAGACAGGACCAACTGACTCACCTCTTGACAAGTGAGTCTCCTTTTTGGCTTTCGTGTGCACCCGTGTGTATGCTCCTTCCACCCGCCTGCAAGCTCCTTGCACTTGTGATGCTTTGGTGGCGACAAAGAAGATGAAATTGAAGAAAGCGATAGGGTTTTGGAGTAGGCGGCGACTTTTGTTTTAAGTATGACATTGACCGCTGCATGTATGATCGCAAGTATGGTAACATTGCAGCACAAATACACGCGTTTTGACATTGGGTAAACGCATAGATACATGTAGTTATACACGCGATACAGAGACTTTTTATACTTTGATTAAAAACTGATTATGATTATGTATTTCCTCTTTTGTACACAGAATGTCATCAACCTCCTCAGGCAGTTCTGGTGAAGATGAGACAATGCGTCACTGTAATCGCGATGTGTGGTTGGGACAAAGGATCAAGTGTATGTGTAATCGATGTCAAGGATGCATTGTACAAGCGCGTCGAATCACCTTGAATCACATCTCCATGTATGGAGAATGGAATCAAACATGTTTAGAGGTGAGTAGATGTAAATTGATAGTATCCAAATGATAAATGGTGTCCAAATTAATGGAGTTGTTAATATATATACTCTAATTAGAGCAGGATACAGTACCACACCCTAACATGGTGCCCTACGCTCGGCGAGAGCATGCAAAGCGTCAACGAGATGATGCTAGAGCTTCGGGATCTATTGTCAGAGATGAGTGGGAAAGGGATGACTGTAGCCTTGCACCCCACGAAGTTGTGGAAGAGGAAGTGTTTGATGATATGGTGCGACATCTTTTTAGGGATGATCCCAAAGGTATGGACGACGATGAAACTGATCAAGAGCATCTTTACAAGGCTTCATTAACACTGGTATTTGAAGGGTGCACATTCTCTATTTTACGTGCTTCACTTGAATCACTCAATCTACAAACAGTTTATGGATGGAGCAATGCAAGTCTTGACGCATTATTGAAGTAAGCATTCTAACTTGTAAATTTGAATTAGTGATTAAGGGTTTCGCAATGAATAAAGCTCAATATGTTTTAATCGTTAATTGATGATATTGGATGCAGGCTATTATCAAACATGCTTCCAAAGGGGAATAGACTACCCACCTCAAGAGACATAGTGAGGCGCTATGTGACATCTCTTGGAGGATTGGATTATGATTGCATACATGCATGCATCAATGATTGCATTCTCTTTCGTGGGACGCATAAGGAGGCTCGACATTGTCCCACTTGTGGGGGTGAAGCAAGGTATAGAACAGATGTGAAGAGTTTTGATGTACCTTGTAAAGTCTTGCGACACTTTCCTATGATTCCTCACATCAAACACATGTTCAAGTGCAAATCCATAGCAGAGCTCATGTCATGGCATTCCTCACATCGACCGAATGATGGCATGTGGAGAATTCCCGCAAACACTCCTGCTTGGAAGCA
The DNA here is from genome assembly GCF_041138505.1 of Cibotium barometz. Taxonomy (NCBI): domain Eukaryota; kingdom Viridiplantae; phylum Streptophyta; class Polypodiopsida; order Cyatheales; family Cibotiaceae; genus Cibotium; species Cibotium barometz. The sequence continues at coordinate 46,682,658 of NC_141077.1, forward strand.
TATTGAAGATGAGTGGCCTAGCTTCAAAACAGAGCCCAAAAACTTGAGACTTGGCCTAGGTATGGATGGAGTGAATCCATTTGGTTTCAAAAGCATCGCATACAGTGTGTGGCCAGTTGTGTTGGTGAATTACAACCTTCCACCATCAATGGCGATCAAGAAGGGACATCTTATGTTATCCCTTCTAATTCCAGGGAAACATAAAGTAAAGCACATGGATGTTTATCTCAAACCGTTGATTGATGACTTGGCCTAGGTATGGATGGAGTGAATCCATTTGGTTTCAAAAGCATCGCATATACAGCATGTGGCCAGTTGTGTTGGTGAATTACAACCTTCCACCAATGGCGATCAAGAAGGGACATCTTATGTTATCCTTTCTGATTCCAAGGAAACATAAAGTAAAGCACATGGATGGTTATCTCGAACCGTTGATTGATGACTTGGAGGAACTATGGAGAGGTGTTGCGGTGGTAGACGTTAGTAGGCCTCCCTCCTCTCGACACTTTGACTTGAAAGTAGTGTTAATGTGGGCAATGCATGGCTTTCCAAGATACAGTGATTGCTCTGGTAAGAATTCAAATAACTCCCTACTCTAATACTATTGGTTATTAATTACAACTATTGACTTTATTATTCTAACTTATTATTTATATTTTAATAAGTTTGAAAACATCGGGTAAACATGCATGTCCTGTTTGTGGCCCTTTATTAGTAGATGAGTATGCTGATGGTTTGTGTAAGACCATATTCGATAATCATCACATCGATTTCTTCCGTCAGATCATCCTAAATATGTTGCTAGTAAGAGTAACATTCCTCCACAAACACTTCATGCAAAAGATTGGAAGTGCATTTGGGAGTCTACAAATGTTCTTCCTCTAGATGGCATGAACACATACAGTAATGTTTTTCAATCTTCTTTTGTGTAGTCTCTAATTGGATTAAAGATCACATAGAGAAATCATGTCATGGCATCTCTTGTGTAGGTACTCCATTTTTTTCGGCTACCATATTGGACCCATCTCAAGATCAACTATCTTCTTGATCCCATACACATCTTCAAGAATGTGGCATCTGGTACTTGGGAACATGTTATTGGTAAACGAGACAATGTCAGTGTATGGGAAGACTTGCGGGTCGTCGCAGGAGGATGGATGCGTCAAGCTTGGCCCCACGAGAGGAGGGTGGGCATGTTTGTCTTCCGCATGCACCATGGATTATATCAAAGCAGGAGGAGAAGCAGGTAAAGCAGGCCATCACTACTTTGCGTACTTGGATGCATGAGATCATTGAAGGGAGCCTTTACAACCACTAAGAAAAGAGGTGTTGAGCAACTAGACGGGTTGAAGTCTCACGATTGGCACAAGATGCTCCAAGTAAGTGTTTTCCAAGTCTTGTACGTTGAAATTAAATTTTGTAATGCCTCAAACCATATATACATGTGCTCTTAAGTGCGTAGTTCATACTACCTACTAGCATCGACCACCATTATGTAAACAAGAGTTTGAAAAAATGTATTTATAAGATGGGCGAGCTTGTGAGGTATGTAAAACCCATGTCAGATCACCTTTCATTATACCTTGCACTTTGATTTGATAGTTTTTCAAAATGAACGTGCATGAGGGCAAGTATGACGTACTATTCATTTGTTTTTCAGATATGTTAGTTCCAAAGCAATTGATCCAGCCATGTTGGATGATGCATGCGTTATGGTAGTGGAGGTGGTTTGTTTGGTAGAGGAAACTTTTCTGCGAACCATTCTCACAAGCCAACTACATCTCATTGTGCATTTGGTGGACGAAATTGCTTTATGCGGCACTGTGCATGCACGTTGGATGTTCTTCCTAGAGCACTTCATGTGAAGAACTTAAAAGACTTTGTGAGGCAAAGTGCAAGGCCGGAAGGAAGCATGGCTGAGGGTTGGTTGATACAAGAGTCTCTTGTATATATTTCAAAATTTCTTAGTCAAGTGGACAGCTCTTTGCCGCTGTGACTATGGAACAATGAAGAGGACTTGAGGATGACCTCTATTGTGCCTCAAGGAAAATGATAGAGTAAGTAATTGACAGAGCATTGATTGATGATCTTAATAGTGATGTGATGAGCAGATGGGTTACAAGATATGAGGATGCAACGACAAGAAGGCAAGCAGAAAGAGCTCTCTTTCAAAGGCAACATGGCTCTCGTAAGGCGACGTAGCCTAAGCATCTAGCAACACTTCCGAATGATATCCATGTTGATTGGTTACATGAGGAAATAGAGAGAGCAGAGAGAGACGAGGGGCTACATATCACGGTGGAAGAATGGGAGTATGCACAAGGATGCATGTTAAAGGTACATAGAACTAATGTTTTGCATTAGTTGTAAGTGATTTGCTTTTAATATTTATTCACATTGCTTACACAAATATTGCTTCTATTTTGGTCCAGTGCACTATGTTCAATGCTATATGGTGTGAAGGAAAGCATTTTCGAACACAAAGAATTGATGATAAGAGGAATACACAAGATTGCGGTGTCATTAGTAGCTTTGAGGGAGCCAATGGAAAAATGAATGATTATTGTGGCACAATCCAAGACATATTTAGGCTTGACTTTCGTCGCTTCTTTGTGTATGTTTTGGATGTCAAATGGTAAATGAATGTGGTGGAAAAAGGGCCTAATGCAACGATAAAACGCCATGCAAGTGGCTATGTAACTATTGACTCTATAAAGTTTTGGTAAACAAAGAAAGATAGGCTCGTATTGCCACAACAATGTGAGCAGGTATGCGTTTTTTTACTAATGTGTTTCATGTACATATATATCTAAGCTCACGTATCCCTTGACTTTTAATATGCTAATTAATTGCAGTATGTGTATTTGAGTAGGTTATCTATCTGCCAATGGTGCATGACACTAAATGGTGGTACGTCGTCCCTGTTGCACCACGTTCCAAAGTGATGTACAATACATTCACTAATATGGAGCATATGGAGGATGTAGCAGGCCGTAATGAAGATGATGTCAAACATGCCAACAATGAAGATATTGTGATCGATGATCAAGAAATAAGAGATGATCATGATAATGAGGATGGGCGTGCCATTTCTCATGATCATGAGGATGACCCTACCATTGATGATGATGGTGACGTTGATAAGGATGATCAGGGCATCGGTACCATTATCAATGGAGAGAATATCGATAGTGGAATAAATTTAATCATAGCCTTACAAATTGATCAAATGGATATTGATGTTGATCGTTTGGCAAGGATGGATCTTATTGAAGATGAGATCGAATCCTAACCAATCCATCATTGTATCGTTCTAAATTTGATGATAATTCTATTGTATATGTTATCTTTTAATTATCATCTCATGATTTGTTTTTAAATATATATTGTTGTAAATGCATGTAGTGGGATTGTGTAATGATATATATTGTAACGTACTATGAGATGGTTTAAAGAAGATGGTTTTTATTTTTTAAAGGTATGGAGTTTTTCTTAAATAATATTTGCTCTCTGCTATGGAGTTTTTCTCTGCTATCGCGTGTAATAAAGCGTGTATAAAACACAGTGTTTACGCGTATATACACGCTCTGTTACACACGTTTATGAACTCAATATACACACGAATTTAAATGCCCATATACACGCTCGATTTTACTCATATATGTGTGACCATACACACGCCCGTAACTTATCGCATGTATCGAACACGTGTATGGAAGCATTGTCTTGTAGTGGTTCAAGATGTAGATCGCAAAAGAAATATCCCGCTCAATGAGATTGAGTGGGATGTGCTCTTCATAGGAGGTCAGGATAGCGGTAGTGCGGAGATGTTTGAGCTTTGTTCATCACCTTTTTGTGGTTGGATCCACTCTTCATGCCAAAGAGGAACGCCAAAGGAATCCAACTCAAGGTGGAGTTTGGGATACAGTATGTAAGATCCATGTTCCCACCGAGCAACAGATTCGGGATACTAGCAGCGGAAGTAGCACTTCTCGCACGGGATAGGGGTCCCACATTCGGGGCCTCACCCACGGATATCCAGATAAGAGACTAACCGTCGGTTGTTCTAAAACCGAACCCGGAAAAACTTCCTTTACCGGAAAGCACGGGCGATTCCACCAGGATAACTTTTTACTCTAACGTAGTCAAGATCATTTCTGATCGAGCTGATCCAATTACATCTATAAGATACTTGGTCAGATCAAGGGAGAAACTTGCACTTGGATCATTGGGATCAACGCTTTTTTCCCCATTCAAGAGGCACAGCCTTGATTCCTATCCATAGAACAATTACTGTCCGGGATTTATTTTATCTATCATAAAAACAAAAGTTTGAGTCTCGATTTACGGATCCATCAGTCCAGCCTAACCCCATCCAGTCCCATGGGTTAGCCAACCGCCCAACCACTGTAGTGATGGGATCCAATTAAGAATTTGGTTAGGTTTTGTCCCGGGTACCAAGGAAAAGAGTTCCAAGGCCCCCTAGCCGGGTGTTCATGCAAAATAAAACTAGTCACACCACTCACACACCCAATATGAAATTGCCTTTTTCCCAGATTCAACCAGTTTAAAACAATCCTTTAATAAAACCATAGTATCACTGATCACAATCTTCCAATTTATCCAATTGATTCTTAATTTCCCATCATTCCTTCATCAGAGTATCTATGGCATCATTGGCAATTAGAACGCTCAGGGGCCGTTTCGATAGTTCCTAGCCCTTCATCCTCGGTAATATAATCACTTATCAAGATGGACTCTCGTTGAAGATCAGCAAGATCAACCAACAGATCCATATAAAGAGCCATGGACTCATCCATTGAAGACCAGCAAGGTCAATCAACCAGATCCATGCCCGATTTCAGAAAACAACTCCAACTCTGTTCCAATATCTTCCTCGACGCACGCGTGGGTATCCTAGGCGACCCAGAGCCCGAGCACCGTATGGTCAGGACCCTCTAGGATCCTTCGCAGGTGACCTAGCCCTTCACTCATAGGCCGCTTCCTTGGCCCCTCATCCACCGTACCGAAAGCTCACCATTTTAATCGCACTGAGGCTGGTCAAGACCTCGGCCGACCTTGCTACGCAAGACGTCCTTCATTGACTCCCCGTCAGCAGTTGCAACTTTACGATCATGACCTTAATCACAAGACGGTCAAAATGCTCCGCCCAGTATTCTTGACATAAAACAATCATTTACAAACAGCATTTACAAACAGTTTACAATACAATTTCTATTTTAACTTTCATTTTTCCACATTATCCCTCATCAATCTACATTACTTATTCCATATTCCATTTATATGTATACTCATCCCATCACATCATTTCCATCTCATCACTTCAGATTCCCTCACATCACATATCGTATATTCACATCCATACATCCACATCTATATGCGTACATTCACATCTACATGCATACATCTACATCTCTATGCATACATCCACATCCACATTCACATTCACCTCCATACATCTACATCTATATGCATACATCCACCTCCACATTCACATCCACATCTATACATCTACATCTACATGCATACATCCACCTCTACATCCACATCTACATCTATACACCTACATCTACATGCATACATCCACATCTCCATTCACATCTACATCTATACATCTACATCTACATGCATCCATCCACCTCCACATCCACATCTACATCTATACATCTACATGTACATGCATACATCCATATCTCCATTCCCATCTACATCTATACATCTACATCTACATGCATCCATCCACCTCCACATCCACATCTACATCTATACATCTACATCTACATGTATACATCCACATCTCCATTCACATCTACATCTACATGCATACATCTATATCTCCATTCCCATCTACATCTACATGCATCCATCCATCTCCACATCCACATCTACATCTATACATCTACATCTACATGTATACATCCACATCTCCATTCACATCTACATCTACATGCATCCATCCACATCTCCATTTACATCCTCATTTACACATCTATTTCTACATGCATACATCCACATCTCCATGCATACATCCACCTCCACATTCACACTCACATCCATACCTCTACATCTACATGCAAACATCCATATCTCCATGCATAATAATATTCTTTTAATTAATCTAGGATGATAGTTCCTAGAATATGCTAGGAAGTCCTCTTTTTATGCTTTGAATGAAATTATTTTATGCGTAATTTCTATAAAAATTTTGCCATAGCTCCGCTACTATGACTGATAAGTCTCAATTTTTTCTAAGGGATAAGGTTTATCATTAAGGAAATAATTAGAATGGTCTCTAATTGGATCATCAATCCATAATGGATTGAATCATCGATAAACATAAACTAAAAGTATAGAAAAAAGCCATTAATTTGGCCTCAAGCATAGCTTAATCTTGGATTAAGGAAAAGCCTTTTGAAAAGCCTCATTTGGATTGAAAAAGGTCATGAGTATGACCATTTCTTAAGTGAGAGAGAGAAAAACCATTAGAATTAAATATAAATAGAATCTTATGTAATTCTTTACTATCATTAATTAATTAACTTCAATAGCATTTCAAAAACCATATCAATTAAGCTTCTCAAGCTTGAGAGGGGTTGAGAAGAGAGAATCATTGAGAAATTATAGAAAAGATCAAAATTCACTATACTTATCTTATAATTTGCTTGATTCTTTGATCACGGTAGAGGCCCCCAACCAATCAATTGGTTTAGTATGCTAATGGAGCCACCAATGGGGATTGAAGAAAGAGAGAAGTATCAAAAACTAGTGAATTATTAAAGAATTCACAGTTCTTGGCTTAGGTAGAGTAGAGTAACAATGCATAAGACACTATATCCTTTTCAACAAGGGAATGCTTCTATTTATAGGAAAAATTGAGCTCCTAACCAAACAAAGTGATTCTAGAATTTTCCAAGTCAGTTTGGTTGAATTTGGACTAGATTTGGACCTAGTTTGGTTACTTTTTGATTCGATTTGGTCCCATTTTGATTTGGTTTGATTCAAGAGATATGAGAGATAAAAATATCACATTATTTTTGAGTTTAAAACTCATTCAAGCATGTGAAATATGCACCTCCTTTAAAGAACTCCCCTTCCTTACATATGTGTCAAAATTCTATTGCTCATGGTTTTTTTTACTAATAAACCTTGTACATTTTCAACTCTTCATCTTATGTGAAATATGCACCTTCTTTAAAGAACTCCCCTTCCTTACATATGTGTCAAAATTTTGTTGCTCATGGTTTTTTACTAATAAACCTTGTACATTTTCAACTCTTCATCTTATGTGAAATATGCACCTTCTTTAAAGAACTCTCCTTCCGTACATATGTGTCAAAATTTTATTGCTCATAGTTTTTTACTAATAAACCTTGTACATTTTCAACTCTTCATCTTATGTGAGCATTTACTCATTTTTGGATACCCAAAATATCTCATATTTTTAATATTGCTCATAGTTTTTTACTGATAAACCTTGTACATTTTCAACTCTTCATCTTATGTGAGCATTTACTCATTTTTGGGTATCTTCTTTTACAATTTGGATTTATCTCCTCTGTACACATGGATTGATGCTATTGGCCCATAGGAACCTTAATTGGACCATAATCCAAAAATTACTGAAAATCTAGACCCTTAGACTAAGGTTCTTTATACCTATTTCCAATTAATTCCAATTGCACATTGGAAAATTCTTTTTGAATTTCTGTTTCAGGGGAACTTATTTTAATAAGATGAGTTATTTTTCTATCTAAAAATATTCATAATCTGAATATTCTCTCTCTAGAATAATTTTCTCTCTCTAGGCTAAAACAGTTAGAAGCAAGGTCTTTATATTTCTGAAGAGGGATTGATTACAGGGGAAGATACTAGACATCAAAAAGGGCTTGGGGGAGGAATCTTACATTCTACCCCACTTAAAAAGTGCGAGATGTCCTCATCTCGCAAGGTAGAGGACAGCTCTTTTTCTTAAGATCCAATTTTATTCTGGGGTTCCTTATATTCTGGTCAACCCAACAGAACACTGGGATAAATATCTCTTGTATAGAACTCATCATTAAATAACAATTCATTCAGATCATGTCATTCATATCTTTAACATGATAATGGTCCATTAGACCGAAAAGTTTCCTTCGGAACATTCCTCCACGGAAATTTCAGTCAAGCAAGTTCTCAATTTGACATCCCTTAACTTGATCTACCGGTCAAGTATTAACAGTAGCAATCTAACAGCACAACCCACTAACCTCATAGTGATTTGCTGAATTCATTATCATCATTCTAGTTATGAATATCATCACAGGGACTCGTCCCATTCCCCCTCATTGAGGTTTCATTATATTTCAACTAATTTTTAGAAATCAACATTTTCCAATCAGCATTTTCAATTAGAATCCAAATCAATTCATCAATTCTCAAACAGAATTAAAATCATATCAATCACATTCGAAATCATTATCTAGATAGCATTAACGCTTATAATTTCAAGTCTTAGATTTACTCGTATATACTGTCAGTAAAGAACTGCAGTATACTCTCGGTATATACGGGTAGTCACGGCCCTTGGAATTTTAAGGTAAATACTATCATGTCTAGGCCTCAAGCAAGTCAGGGATTCTATATAGTTGCGGTACTTCCATCTGAAGACCCAATTACCAATTTACGAATTTCAGTTTGAATATCAAATTGTATGAATTATCTCACACAATTATAACCTTTTTGTGTTTCTTGATAAAATTTTGACATATTTGTCTTCTCAGTTGATCTTTATTAACCAAAGGCTCTGATACCAACTGTAAGATCCCTGTTCCCACCGAGCAACAGATTCGGGATACTAGCAGCGGAAGTAGCACTTCTCGTGCGGGACAGAGGTCCCACATTCGGGGCCTCACCCACGGATATCTGGATAAGAGACTAATCCGTCGGTTGTTCTAAAACCGAACCCGGAAAAACTTCCTTTACCGGAAAGCACGGGCGATTCCACCAGGATAACTTTTTACTCTAACGTAGTCAAGATCATTTCTGATCGAGCTGATCCAATTACATCTATAAGATACTTGGTCAGATCAAGGGAGAAACTTGCACTTGGATCATTGGGATCAACGCTTTTTTCCCCATTCAAGAGGCACAGCCTTGATTCCTATCCATAGAACAGTAACTGTCCGGGATCTATTTTATCTATCGTAAAAACAAAAGTTTGAGTCTCGATTTACGGATCCATCAGTCCAGCCTAACCCCATCCAGTCCCATGGGTTAGCCAACCGCCCAACCACTGTAGTGATGGGATCCAATTAAGAATTTGGTTAGGTTTTGTCCCGGGTACCAAGGAAAAGAGTTCCAAGGCCCCCTAGCCGGGTGTTCATGCAAAATAAAACTAGTCACACCACTCACACACCCAATATGAAATTGCCTTTTTCTCAGATTCAACCAGTTTAAAACAATCCTTTAATAAAACCATAGTATCACTGATCACAATCTTCCAATTTATCCAATTGATTCTTAATTTCCCATCATTCCTTTATCAGAGTATCTATGGCATCATTGGCAATTAGAACGCTCAGGGGCCGTTTCGATAGTTCCTAGCCCTTAATACTCGGCAATATAATCACTTATCAAGATGGACTCTCATTGAAGATCAGCAAGATCAACCAACAGATCCATATAAAGAGCCATGGACTCATCCATTGAAGACCAGCAAGGTCAATCAACCAGATCCATGCCCGATTTCAGAAAACAACTCCAACTCTGTTCCAATATCTTCCTCAACACACGCGTGGCTATCCTAGGTGACCCAGAGCCCGAGCACCGCATGGTCAGCACCCTCTAGGATCCTTTGCAGGTGACCTAGCACTTCACTCATAGGCCGCTTCCTTGGCCCCTCATCCACTGTACCGGAAGCTCACCATTTTAATCGCACCGAGGCTAGTCAAGACCTCGGCCGATCTTGCTACGCGAGACGTCCTTCATTGACTTCCCGTCAGCAGTTGCAACTTTACCATCACGACCTTAATCACAAGACGGTCAAAATGCTCCCCCGAGCATTCTTGACATAAAACAATCATTTACAAACAGCATTTACAAACAGTTTACAATACAATTTCTATTTTAACTTTCATTTTTCCACATTATCCCTCATCAATCTACATTACTTATTCCATATTCCATTTATATGTATACTCATCCCATCACATCATTTCCATCTCATCACTTCAGATTCCCTCACATCACATATCGTATATTCACATCCATACATCCACATCTATATGCATACATTCACATCTACATGCATACATCTACATCTCTATGCATACATCCACATCCACATTCACATTCACCTCCATATATCTACATCTATATGCATACATCCACCTCCACATTCACATCCACATCTATACATCTACATCTACATGCATACATCCACCTCTACATCCACATCTACATCTATACACCTACATCTACATGCATACATCCACATCTCCATTCACATCTACATCTATACATCTACATCTACATGCATCCATCCACCTCCACATCCACATCTACATCTATACATCTACATGTACATACATACATCCATATCTCCATTCCCATCTACATCTATACATCTACATCTACATGCATCCATCCACCTCCACATCCACATCTACATCTATACATCTACATCTACATGTATACATCCACATCTCCATTCACATCTACATCTATACATCTACATCTATATGCATACATCTATATCTCCATTCCCATCTACATCTATACATCTACATCTACATGCATCCATCCACCTCCACATCCACATCTACATCTATACATCTACATCTACATGTATACATCCACATCTCCATTCACATCTACATCTATACATCTACATCTACATGCATCCATCCACATCTCCATTTACATCCTCATTTACACATCTATTTCTACATGCATACATCCACATCTCCATGCATACATCCACCTCCACATTCACACTCACATCCATACCTCTACATCTACATGGAAACATCCATATCTCCATGCATAATAATATTCTTTTAATTAATCTAGGATGATAGTTCCTAGAATATGGTAGGAAGTCCTCTTTTTATGCTTTGAATGAAATTATTTTATGCGTAATTTCTATAAAAATTTTGCCATAGCTCCGCTACTATGACTGATAAGTCTCAATTTTTTCTAAGGGATAAGGTTTATCATTAAGGAAATAATTAGAATGGTCTCTAATTGGATCATCAATCCATAATGGATTGAATCATCGATAAACATAAACTAAAAGTATAGAAGAAAGCCATTAATTTGGCCTCAAGCATAGCTTAATCTTGGATTAAGGAAAAGCCTTATGAAAAGCTTCATTTGGATTGAAAAGGATCATGAGTATGACCATTTCTTAAGTGAGAGAGAGAAAAACCATTAGAATTAAATATAAATAGAATCTTATGTAATTCTTTACTATCATTAATTAATTAACTTCAATAGCATTTCAAAAACCATATCAATTAAGCTTCTCAAGCTTGAGAGGGGTTGAGAAGAGAGAATCATTGAGAAATTATAGAAAAGATCAAAATTCACTATACTTATCTTATAATTTGCTTGATTCTTTGATCACGGTAGAGGCCCCCAACCAATCAATTGGTTTAGTATGCTGATGGAGCCACCAATGGGGATTGAAGAAAGAGAGAAGTATCAAAAACTAGTGAATTATTAAAGAATTCACAGTTCTTGGCTTAGGTAGAGTAGAGTAACAATGCATAAGACACTATATCCTTTTCAACAAGGGAAGGCTTCTATTTATAGGAAAAATTGAGCTCCTAACCAAACAAAGTGATTCTAGAATTTTCCAAGTCAGTTTGGTTGAATTTGGACTAGATTTGGACCTAGTTTGGTTACTTTTTGATTCGATTTGGTCCCATTTTGATTTGGTTTGGTTCAAGAGATATGAGAGATAAAAATATCACATTATTTTTGAGTTTAAAACTCATTCAAGCATGTGAAATATGCACCTCCTTTAAAGAACTCCCCTTCCTTACATATGTGTCAAAATTCTATTGCTCATAGTTTTTTTTACTAATAAACCTTGTACATTTTCAACTCTTCATCTTATGTGAAATATGCACCTTCTTTAAAGAACTCCCCTTCCTTACATATGTGTCAAAATTTTGTTGCTCATGGTTTTTTACTAATAAACCTTGTACATTTTCAACTCTTCATCTTATGTGAAATATGCACCTTCTTTAAAGAACTCCCCTTCCTTACATATGTGTCAAAATTTTATTGCTCATAGTTTTTTACTAATAAACCTTGTACATTTTCAACTCTTCATCTTATGTGAAATATGCACCTTCTTTAAAGAACTCTCCTTCCTTACATATGTGTCAAAATTTTATTGCTCATAGTTTTTTACTAATAAACCTTGTACATTTTCAACTCTTCATCTTATGTGAGCATTTACTCATTTTTGGATACCCAAAATATCTCATATTTTTAATATTGCTCATAGTTTTTTACTGATAAACCTTGTACATTTTCAACTCTTCATCTTATGTGAGCATTTACTCATTTTTGGGTATCTTCTTTTACAATTTGGATTTATCTCCTCTGTACACATGGATTGATGCTCTTGGCCCATAGGAACCTTAATTGGACCATAATCCAAAAATTACTGAAAATCTAGACCCTTAGACTAAGGTTCTTTATACCTATTTCCAATTAATTCCAATTGCACATTGGAAAATTCTTTTTGAATTTCTGTTTCAGGGAAACTTATTTTAATAAGATGAGTTATTTTTCTATCAAAAAATATTCATAATCTGAATATTCTCTCTCTAGAATAATTTTCTCTCTCTAGGCTAAAACAGTTAGAAGCAAGGTCTTTATATTTCTGAAGAGGGATTGATTACAGGGGAAGATACTAGACATCAAAAAGGGCTTGGGGGAGGAATCTTACAGAGTAGGTAAATTCATTGATTGCAAAATGCAATTAACAATGTGGAGTCTAGGTCTAAGGTGGTAATGACAGCTTCAAGGTCTAAACTCTTGCAAAACCTAGGGTAGATCTGGTCCCCCAAGGTGAGTATAGTGAGTGCTGTTAATCCATGCGGGTGAAAGTAGGGGAGGCGGCCACGATGGGAAGTGGGAAGAGCTAGCACACAAATGGAGAGCTAGACAATAGATAGTATAAATGAGTTTGATCTAACTTATACTCATATTTATACTTACACTCACATTTAGAATATTTTTAATAAATTTATTCTTATGACTATTATTGTACTTACATATAGCTATGAACTTATATTTATTTTAATACCTTATGTTTATACCCTAGTAAATAAAGAAAACCTCATAATTCTTTTTTATGCTATATTATAATAATAATATTATATTATATTATTTACATAGTTATTTATATTATTATTTACACTTAAATATATACTTAAAGTTATATTTATTTTTATACTTACATATACTTATATCTAGTGACTTAAAAGGTAATAACACTTTATTAAAATATAATAAATCATACTTCTATTTCTAGCATAGTTAATTATATTATTATTTACACTTAAATATATACTTATACTTAAATTTACATTCGTACTTACTTATACTTATCATTATTTTCTTACATATTCATGGACTTGAAACACATTAGACTTGAAAAACCACAACACTTTATTAAAATGAATTAAAATTAAATTTACAACACTTTTAGAGAAACAACGTCTTATATTCACTTGGAAGAATAAGAATTACATTGACTCCACAATATCAAGGATGTGTGGAGGAGCAACACACTGATTGCATGTTTTGTAATGTTCACTCCTCCCAGCCTTCCTACCATCCAACTTGAAATAGAAGTTACAAGGGGGATCATTGGACATCAGTTGGATTTCCTGTGTTATGGAAATGAGAGTTGTGAAATTATTTGTTATTTTAAGTGATATTTATGGTATGCTATTTGCCACATGGTCATGACTAGCTACGGCGCGAAAGCGTGGAGAAGTGGTCACATCATGTTGGTGGGCGGATAAGCGAGATTTAATGTGTCTTGTGTTTTTGGTGAGTAGATCAGTGCACGAAGTAGAGTGGGTACAATGGATTTTGGCTAGTGCGCGACCGTCATATTTTGATGTGCGACGATGGTCGCCCGCCCATAGTTTCATATTTAATTAAATTGCAACAATTTTAATGTAAATAGCCAAGCTTGGGGACCAAGTTACTTTTTGATATTAATGGCCCAAAGTGAAATGTATCAAGCTAAATTTGTGAGCACTTGCTTTTTGCTAATACATAAATACATGCACAAGGAAGTGTGCTCACTCATGCATGGGGGGAGATTGAACCCACTCTCTTTGTCATGCATAGTTACTATGTTTATCTTCGTCTTGTTTATTTTCAAAGCTTGAAGCTATGGTTTTGGAGGCATATTGGCAGCATCTTGCCTCAAAAAACTAAGGGGCCAATAACTCTCTACATTAACACTAAAAGGGTCATGACCCTCCCAAAGAATAACCACATCAATGAGTGCCATCTCGCATGTCTTGGTCCAAGCTAAGCCACTTCCCTCGTAGAAGTCTCCACCTCCTTTACTTGAAGCGAATGCACAAAGTTTGTCTTGCAATGAAGTACCTATCATAAAAAACAAGCAACAACCAACATAAAAACATAAAAACAACAACAACAACAACAATCAACATAAGTACTTGCAAAGTTTGTCTTGCAATGAAGTACCTATCATAAAAAACAAGCAACAACCAACATAAAAACAACAACAACAACAACAACAACAATCAACATAAGTACTTGTGAATAAAAACTATCAAAAATCAACATAAGTGCAATCTTACCTAAAGGTAACATTTGTCACAGTGATTCTACACTCAATGATATCATCGTGGTGAGTTCTCTTGAGATGCGATGACTCACCTAGTAACCGAGTCATCCAATCCTTAGATGGGCACTTGCATTGGTAACTTATCTTAGTTTTCTTCACTACTTCACAGGATCTAAACAAATGTGCAAACAAGTCAACTTAGATGCATATCTCTAGAGCCCATGGAGGGTTTCATGGCACCATGAACATCAGTTTTTATCTTGACCCTACATGCTTCTAACATGTCTAAGCTAGGATTATACCATTCCTGGCTAGACAAAGGTGGTGGTGGAATGTACTCCAAACTATGTCTCTCCACAACATATAATGAATCATAAAAGCAAACATTTTAAGATGCCAATTTACTTGCACTCTTATTGTCATAGAAATCAAGGCACCTATCTCTGCATGTAGAACATTTAGCTTTCTACTTAAACACTCTACATTCTGCCATTCATGTAGAGTAGATGGATATAAAGCTGCAAGCAAAAAACATGCTTGTATTAAAACTCTATCTTATAACCATGACTGAAAGCACAAGAAAACAAAGCACAGAGATATAAACTTACTGTTAGGCTTATGTCTTGCACTGAAGTTGTTCATGATGCACTCGAATCTCTTTGTGCATATAAACATGCTGAATAAAAGTCTCTGTTATTGTAATCATACCATTGGTGCGTCTCCTGAACCCTATGATTCTACCTTTCCATTGTTTGTTGGGGTCTGTTACATCTTTGAGCTTGACCTTGAAACTCCCACAAGTACTTGGTCGCATTAAAATCTAATTTAACTTACTGTACTAATCAGGGATCTAGTTACCTTCATCATCTCTCCTATTTTAAAACACCTCCACTATGTAAATATTACTGATATTTCTCCTTCTTGAAGACATCTACAATAAAAAACAAAGCACCAAATTAACAAAGTTAGATTGCATGATTAATAAATATCTGTGTTAAGATTATAAACAATAACAAATAAAGTTTAAAACAATAAGAAACCTTACATCAATATGTCATAAAGCATAAGCTGAGCCACTCCTCTCATCGTAGGTTGTCTCTTCTGTTGTAATAAAACCCCAGTATATTAAATCAACATTAATACTAACCCTAAACACATTAACAATGCACATTAGTGCTAACCCTAAACACATGAAAAACTTGGTCTATTGATTGATTGCACATCCAGTTACCCTTATTATCTCTCCTATTGAAAATGTCCATCAACATTATTACTAACCCTAACCACATCTTATCTCCTATGAAACCCTAAATAGATAGAACACTTCTATGAACATAAGGAACAACAATATATTAGAGCTTATGGTAAGCATCACCAAACAGAGCCTAAGAAAACCCTAAAACAGTGAAGTATAAAGAGAGCCTAAACTAATGAAATGTGATAGACATGATCATTACTCAGAGAGACTTTTTCAAAACCAGATTCAGCTTCGGACCAAGATAGATATCATGTACATGAATCTATTTATAAATAAAAGAAAATGACAAGTTAACTATGGTGTAAAAAAACAAAAAACATAGCAACAAAACACGAAAATTGGACTCCTCATTTAGAACAATACTAAAATTGTACAACTTGAAGAGAAAAAATACACAAAGGACCTATGGTGCATAGAAGAGAAAGCTCAGGTGAGAAAATGGACATAACTCACTAAGGTTTTTTTCAAATGAGGAGTCATTTTAGGAGAAGGTAGCTATGGTGGAGAGGAAGCTACCTGTAAAATTTTGTGAAGAAAGAAGTAGAGATGTAGAGGATATAACAAAATTGAATTTTGTCAAAAAGGGGGGGGGAATGAAAAGGTAGACAATTGAAAAAGAAGGGAGAGTAGAATGTTGAACATAAAAAAATGTAAAAAATGAAATACCTTTTTCAAACTTCCATGTGCTGACCACAATGTACATCTGACATGAAAGAATAGTTGATGGTGAAAACCACAAGGACATCTGACATTTCTCTATTTTTTAAAGTTATGGGCTCTATTTTTTTTATTGTACTAAGAGATTTGGGTAAAGATATGACAAAAAGATCCATGTCACATGGATCTAGAATCCTAGCTCTTTCATTGGTTAAGCCATTCTTTTTTTATTCACTCCTTAAGGGGAAAAATGGAGAGTCCATATTTCTCCTAATGTTAGAGAATCCATGACATGACGAAGTTCACTTTGGGAAATTGCAATCTCATCATCAACATCTAAAACACTATCTTTAATTATGTCTCCACCAACACCATCATCCGATAAATCTTCTTCTTCAACAAAATTGTCAAGTCCATTGTTTCAAGATGCTCCAAGATATCTTTTTCCTCCCATGAAGCATCACCTTGCATACCAAGCTTCTAACTCATAGACTTTCCTTCTATTAAACCCTCTTTCAATGTGGATATAATCTTCTCATAAGTGCTCACAGTGGTGGTGTAGTCACTTAGATTGGCCAAAGACATATGTTTTCTTGCTTTGAGTGAGCTACTGGAAAACTTAGATTTGAACCTGCTTGAAACTCAAAAATTATATTCAATGCTTTTGCACTGCTCAATAAGTCACAACCATCATAACATCTCTCATTACTAACAATGCCACCTACTTTACTAAAGAAGTTCTCAAAAGCATCCGATCTCGTATAAGAGAAGGGAACTTGCAAGTGACCATACTTGTCTCTAAAGATCTTTATGAGAAGAACCACAAAGCGACATGACAATTGGATGTCCATGAACTGATGAAATCTTGCTTGAGTGTATACACATCATGTTTTGTGATCCACATGCGCCATATGAAAAAATTATAAGCCACAAGTCCAATGAGCTACCATAGCTATCCCATGAACATACCATATGTTAAAATATCTTCAAAATCTAGCAAGCATTTGGTACCTGAAAAAGAAAGATACTTTTCTTGTAGCTTTCACATGCTCGTACAAGTTGAGCTTAGGAGATAGAAAAATATCAATGTATGATGCCACCAATGAGAGATACACCTTTGTGCCAAGTGTCCACTCTTGACGATGACTAGATCTCCCATCCATAAGAGCTCTAAACAATTTTGAACTTTACATCCCGCTATCCTTTGTGCCGATCTCCACTTTTGTCTATCTTTTCTCTCTATATCTCCTTCTTGTTTTTGCAGACCATGATCATCAATCTTGAAACTTTAATATACTAATGCCACATGATTTAAGGTGGCAAGATAATTACCAAGCACTAATCTTCTAGATGCATTATCTAGAGGATTGATCAGCTTCTTTTCATTGTGTAGATAATCTTTATCATGCAATCTAGCGATGCTACCATCAACTTTCACAAAAGCTATGAATGGCCAACTTTTCCAAGGAATTGAGTATTTGACACATGTAAGAGAGCTATAATCTTCTACCATAAGCTTTTTGCACCTGGAATCTCCATCAGAAGCATGACCAAGTATAAGGCTAACTACATCTTTCACATACATATTCCAATACAAAGTGACTTCTTTCCATTGCTCCTTGATGACCATGAAATCAAACCTATTACAAGTTAGTTGTATTAGAAGAACTAACTTTGGTAAGCATTCAACAAGAGGGTTTACAATCAATACTCTTGCATAGTGGGCAATCACATTGGTCTTAAATGCATCCACAATTCTATGATACCCATTCTCGCCATCGCCAACAAGCACTGTGAAATTTGAAATGCATGTGTGATCTATCTTCTCCCCACAAAAACCAACAAGTTGGTCATCTCTTGATATCGACCTCACCATCCTCTTTACCATAGTCTCATCTTCAGTAGTAACAATGGTAGACACACTTCCCATGCAAAGCCCAAATCTTTATAGCTTTAAAGAGATTTTTTGTTGTATTAGAATACTGCTTTCCTTGACCCTCCCTTCCTAGGTTTTGAGAGAGCCATTTTTCCTTGCCCTTTACCGATTCACCGTTGCTAGATGTTCATTGTTGCTAGCCATGAAATGTATTTATTCTTGGATGGTTTTAGTGTTATAATTAGGTCTGCATGGCACCAAAAGACAAGGAGAAGACCTTATTTGAAAAATAATGGGGGGTATTTACTTCCATTGTAATGACATTTATCCTAAAGAATGCACTATCAACGTTGGTTCAAAAAATATTTCATGAAAGTATTTGTTGGTAATTCTAATTTGTTTGGTAGATATACACCTCCACCACTTAAGGTTGTGTGCCTACTATAGAGATACACATATAGAGATACACAGAGACCAGGTTGAAACTAAATTCTATAAAGTGCACCCTTTGCAGTATCCTTGAGAACATTGTTAGGCTGCATTGTGTTAAAGGAAGGGATTGGTTATAGATTTGTAGAAAGTGAAGGTAATCCACACCATGTTGCCACTAAAAAAATCTTAAGGAACTAGAAAGGCAAGGTCAAATGGGCATACAAGATTTTTGAGATACCTTGGATACCTGGCTCATGATGTATAGCACTGTACCATGATGACTAATAAAAAAGGACAATATATACGAACGATTAGAGGAGCGTTGTCGTGCCATGGCACGTCTATGGTGTGAAACCATGCATATGAAACTATCAAATGCAAATCTAGATGCATGGGATTAAGTGCTATGACGAGTCATTATATGATGCCCATGTACATATGTTCATATTGTAAATGAGGTTCAATAAGACGAGCTGAGGCTGAGTCAGGTCTTGAAGCTTGTATATGAGTGTGGTGTGAATTATGGAGCCTTATGCTTATGGTAGACCTTGCAGTAAAAAACACTCAGTTACATACTTGGCTGTGTGGCTAAGTAAATGATGGTATGGGTGGCTCGTAGAAGGGCTATGTGAATGATGTAAATGGCTACCCATGTGCATGATATGGACTTCCCTCAATGTGGATGAAGATCTTTTTCATCATCATTTCCAAATCAATGTGACATGGAACTCATGCATAATTTTCAAGAAAGGTACTATAGATGAAGCCCATGTTCATCATGAAGAAGCTCCCAAGGTTGCAAAACAATGGGTGATATAGTGTCTTGAAGCATATACATGATGTTGAAGGTCCCACAAGTTAAGCATGTGAAGGCCTTAGTTGCCTTGGTCAATATATTTGCATAAAAGGAGTGGATACAATATGGGTATAGAAGGAATATAAAGCTTATGTGGGCAGCTTGCGTGGCAGCAAAAGAAGAAATATTCGAGAAAACAATAAAAAAGGTGGCGCATGAGTATTTTCGAATAAGGGAAATGCGTGAAGATAGCTGCAAAAGTGGGGGGGGGGGCACCGAACTCCTTGCGGGAAAGTAAGGAAAAATTAGAGATGTGAAGGGAGGCGCATATCAGAGTTCACCATCTGCAGAAAAAAAGAGGACCAAAGGCGCCTTCGACCAGAGTTTTTAATTCCAAGCTGGCGGCGACTGTTCATGTCATGTTGGAGTTAGAAATGAAGAGCTAATTGAGTACTACAGAGTGATACAACTTTCATTTAATACATGTACTCAGCCTTCGCAGTCTGCAGTGAAGCAATCGTATGGGAAATAGCGAAAATCAAGAAAAACTCGCTTTTTTTTCACTTTCAGATAAGCAATGTTTTTATTATTATTATTTTTGTTTACTAAAATCCATGATTCAGTAAATCGTGTTGTTTAAATACCTACGATTTGGAAAATCATAAGGCATATAAACCTTTAAAGGGTTTGTAAACTAAGAGGAACTTGGTTATGAAGAGTTGGGGTATCAAAGCATCAAGATTATGTGGAATCTAAGTATCAAAAATGCAGTATGGATTCTAGAAATTTGACTTTGTTTCTACCCAAATGGATTTGGAATGCAAGTCATGGGATTTCTTAGAATCATGTGAGCATGTTATAGTTATGCCATATATTGTCTTTTGTTTGTGAGTTGTTGGAATTTAAAGACAGGTTTTCAGGTGATAAAGAAACATCTTGGAATGATGGTATTGATGTCACTTGATGTATGGAATGTAAATGGTCACATGTATGTGGGAAATATTTGAAAGAATACGATGAATGGTTTAAGGGATTTGGAAAAAGGAGCCAGTGAATCTATGCTTGGAAAGGGACAAGCACTTGGTACACAATTTTTGTGCAATCATCAGGTTGAATTCAAGGATGTATTGAGGTGAATTGACACATGTTTATGTCATTAAAAAAGTATATGTCCTATGCTCCTTGGAGAATTTTGAGTGTGAGTTTCCTTGTGGAGTTTGGCACCTACTCTCACAGCTAGAAGTCTCGTACTTTCCCAGCGACACCGTCCACGTTACGATAGCTCTTTTGGTGAACCCGACGTGAAACTGCTGGAGTGAGAGTGTGGTGAAATACACAGGGAAGATATGGCTGAGAATTCTAAGGGTTAGGGGGTTCATTTTGACCCCGAAGTTATGCAGATGTTTCAGATGTTTACTATGTATATGCAACAGCAGCAAGCTGCTGAGAGGGGGCAAATTTCCACGACCAAAGCACTACAATCAATTGTGAAAAAGGTGGATCAATTTGATGGAAAGGATATCACAAAGTACCTGTGCAATTACATAAAGTAAATGGAGCTAAACAGGGTGACTGAGGAGGATATGGTTCGAAGTTTTGAGCTGGTATGTGTTCCTGAAATAAGAGAGCGCATAAGAGGATTGCAGACAGCACATGGTGGCAGAAATTGGGAGGAGTTCAAGCTTGCTTTAAAGGATGAATATTTCATGGGGAGGATTCTGAGCGAGTGACCAAACGAACTTTCTTGGATTGGGTCACAAAACCTAAAATGGGAATTTCTGCCACAGAGCTGCTAAGAGAGTTTGAGAAGCGCTATGCCCAGCTGTCGAGGATAGAGCGCACAACTTTGGACAGAGAAAAAACAGAGCTCTTCTTACAAGTAGCTGGGAAAGATCTCCAAGAAAAACTGGAAATTCTCCTTGAGGATAAGGATACAGAGCAGGGACTAACGAGTGATTGGAATGATGTTGAGGATGCGGTCACCATGCTAGCAAAGCGGCAGCGAAGGAGGGATAAAATGGTGATGAGCTCGGGAACTCCTATAACTGCTGTTACCCCTGAGAATCTACCAAAACCAGTTGCTACAATCCCAAAGGTAGAAGGGCCGATGGAAGAGCTTATTAAGGGTATGCGAGACCTAAAATTGAAGATGTCTAGGATTGAAGAAAAGGGGCTACCATTAGGGCAGGCTTCTATGCAAAGGCCTCAAAGCAAAGAAGGGTTTACATACAGATGCATATGGTGTGATGACCCAGAACATGCAAAGAAAGATTGTGCTAGCTATAAAGAAGCCCTTAAAAATCAACTTGTGTTTTTCAAAGATGGGAAAATCCACCTTACAGAAACTGGTCTTCCATTGAGTACAAACTTTGGAAAAGGAGGGATGAAAAAGCTGGTTGAGGATATGGCTGCTAGTCATGCCATCTCTATGGTTGAGGCAGCAACCTATGGATTAAAGGCTAGTCAATCAAAGCAGGGATTTGAGAATGATGAAGATTATGAGAATGAAGATTTTTGGCCATCAACAATGGAATTAATTGCGTCAAGAAAGGTGTCTAAGCAAGCTTTGCATGAGGCAGGTGACTGTATACGTTTTGAGACTGGCTGGGAGGAGCCTGTGGATTCTTTATCTGTTCATGCCTACATTGCTAAATGCCAAAATAATGAGGCACAGGTAGAGGAGAAGCATAAAAGGGAAAATGAGGAAGGAGGGCCATCAAAAAGAGTTACACGTGGAAGTGAAAAGAAGGATCCTGGGCCATCACATATGCCTCCACCGCATACCAGACCTCCACAGGAAGTATCAATGGAAGAAGTGCCAGCAAAAATGAAGCATGAGAAGGAGAAGGGTAAAGGGAAAAGTCCACTCTACAAGCTTCAATCTGATATTGAAGCCGCAAAACAGATCTCAAAAAGGTGCTTGAAGAGAGGATTCTAAACAGCAGGGTGGAATTTACACTAGGGGAAGTCTTGGGGATTGCAAAGAAAGAATTCCATGATGAGATAATTGATATTATATGAAGGAAAAGGCAATCCATAATTGAATCTATTCCATCACAAGGGGAGGCAAGCACTTCCAAGACTCATGGAGTACAGGTACAGCAAAAGGAAGAGAGAGAAAATGTGGTGGAATGTAATCACTCTGCTGATGGGGCACGACAAGTGCGCTTTGTGGAAGAGGATGATGAAAAAGAAGTTCTTACAAAGAGTCATTACTCCAGGAGCCATTGGGCAAGAGCAACCACTGAAACCCTTGTCAAGATAGGTGATTTGGAAGAGCCATATGTCGCTCTAATTGATCATGGTTCTGAAATAAATCTTATGGCTAAAAATCTCTACAACAAATGTAAGTGGCCAATGGATGTAGATCATGGGTGGATGATTAAAGCAGCTAATAACTCATCTGGAGAGCTCTATGCAGCATGTCCAAATGTAAGGGTAACTATAGGAGATGTGAAAGATGATCAGAACTTCTTTGTTCAGGAGATGTCATCGTATCCCCTCATCCTTGGGCAACCCTACATTACAACTGTGAGGATGGAAACAAAGGTTTTGGATGATGGCTCGGCATATGCAAGAATAAGGAGTAAAGATGACAAGAAAGCTGTTCAGTTCTTGACAGTTTGCATTAACCATGAAAGGAATCGTGAGTCTCTTCGAGCACAGTCACTCCCAAAGATAAATAGAGAATTCATGAATTACAGGGAGATGAGGGATTTTGGCCAGGTGCCATTGTAAAGCGGGATTCCAATGGTACAAGGGAAAATGAGTTCTCGCAGGACTCAATCAATGTAAATAACTTTTCAGCAAATTTTCAGGGATTCTCTAGCTATGGGTCACTGGTCTTTGTAAAAAGCAAGGATTTGAAGCGTGGCATGCGTAGACATGTACAAAATGAACAAAAAAGTCTTGAGCAGTGTGGTCTTTTGGAGAAGAATGAGTTTATTTCAGGGGTGCTTGATGAGGTGTCATTTGTAGATACTATGGATGTGCTTTTTGATATTGGAAGAGCATGCTTACAGGGTGGAAATGAGATGATAGAGGTGTCATCTGTGGAGATGTATGATATAATCTGGGAATTTGAGGGGGTAGAATGTAAAAACATGAATTGTGAGATGGATGCTCATGTTGATACAAAGTACAAAACAGTTGCAAAGAAGGTGAAACCAGTTGCCTTGCCTTTGCCACCAGGAAGCAAGGAGAAGATAGATGAAGCTTCTATGCAACCAAATCTCAGAGATCCGAAGAAAATTGGGCATAAGTTTACATAGGAAACTTTAAAAGAGCTGAAGATTGGTGAAAAGGATTTTCTGTTGCCAGTTGAAAGAGAATGCTTTGAGGAGATGCTTGTAAAACATGGGAAAGCCTTTGCTTTTCAGCCGCATGAGATAGGCTGTGTTGATCCAAGTGTAACAGCACCAATGGTGATCTTTACTGTTCCACATGTGCCCTGGAACCTGCGGCCAATTCCAGTACCAAAGGCTCTCTTGCCAAGGCTGATGGAATTACTAAAAGAAAAGATCAGGATGGGAATTTTGGAGCCATCATGCGCTCCATATTCCAACAGATGGTTTACTGTGCCAAAGCTTTATTCAAGACATGCAACCTATAAACAAAGTCACAATCAGGAATGTGGGAGCAGGTCCGATTGTGGATGAGTTTGCAGAAGCATTTACAGGGAAAGCTATATACTCTATGGGTGATCTGTATTCGGGATATGATCAGTTCAAGCTGGATATACAAAGCAGGGATTTGACCACAATGAGAACTCCTTTGGGATTAGTAAGGATGTGTACCTTACCACAGGGAGCCACCAACTCAGTGGCACATATGATGAATGGAATGAATAAAGTCTTGCGAGACTTCATACCACAAATTACTATGCCTTTTTTGGATGACGTACCAATAAAAGGCTGTGATGAGAAAGACAAAGATGGGGATTTAGATTCAAAAGGGTGCCGCAAGTTTGTGGCAAATCATATAAAGGATTGTGATATGATTCTATCCAGGCTTGAAGAGGTGAATCTTACTTTATCTGGACTGAAATCAGTGTTTGGAGTTGGTGAAGTGCTAATAGTGGGACATCTTTGTAGTACTAGTGGACGCCGACCTTGTCCAGCCAAGATAGATGCAATACAAAGAATGAAAGAGACATGCATTAATGTTACAGAGCTGAGGAGATTTCTTGGAGCATGTGTCTTTTATGTTATTTGGATCCCACATTATGCACATGTAGCAGATCCTCTTTATCAACTTTTGAGGAAAAATCAAAAATTTCTGTGGAGTGCAGTACATATTAAAGCTATGCGGAAGCTGAAATGTTTGCCCCAATCATCACCTACTCTGAGGAAGGCAGATTATGAGTGTGGCAGGCCTGTGATTGTTACAGTTGATACTAGTCCTACTGGGATAGGATGGGCAGTAGGGCAAGATGATGAGGATGATCACAGGTATGTAATCAGATTTGGAGCAAAGGTATTAAGCATCCGACAAAGAAAATATCCGCAGATCAAGAGAGAGTTATGGGGAATAGTCACTGCTCTAAAATGTGAAAAAGAATATCTTATTGGGGCATCTGTACTTGTGGAAACTGATTGCTTGCCACTTCTTGGGATGATAGCAAGTTGTACCACTCCAGATATTGCTATGCTTAGGTGGATTGCCTATATCAAGTCACTAAATCCTGAGTTTGAGCATATTGCGGGAAAAGATAATCCAGTTGCAGATATGCTATCAAGAGCCAGGTATGAAGATGAAAAAGAGATGATTAGTGACATTGATGATGTGGGTACAAAGTTCTACACTACTGCATATGCAAAGGGGGACCATATTTGCCTATCAAATGCACTTGAGTCTTTTACTGAGGAAATGTATGAAGGAGATTGGTTGCTTATTGGTCAATACTTGAGTACTCTGACAAGACAGGAAAATTGGTCTGACTCAGAATTTAAGAGGATCCGCAGAAAAGCATATGGTTATTTTCTAAAGGATGGGTACCTCTGGAAGCATCCTAAGCAGAGGAATGCTATGCTCATATGTGATAAAGAGACTCAAGGGAAGCTTGTGAAAGAATTCCATGAGAGTCTCTGGGCTGGACATCGAAGTGTGTGGGCCACCTTTACCAAAATAAAGGAAAAATATTGGTGGAAAGGAATGTACAAGGATATTTCCCAATATGTGGAAACATGCATGGTATGCCAAATGTACTCAAATGTGCGACATCGTGATGGCTTGCAACCAACCTACCCACCTGCCATGCATTACAAATGGGTAGTGGATCTAGTTACAATGCCTTTGGGAATTTGGCAGATGCGGTACATAGCACTTGCAAGAGAAGATTTGACAAATCAGGTAGAGGGGCGTGCTCTTAGAACAAAGAGTACGGAAATAGTATGCAAATTTCTCTTGGAAGATGTGATTTGTCGGTATGGTTGTGTTGGGAAAATAACAGCTAATAGGGGTGAGCTAGATGTTGAAGAAGCAAGGGAATTCTTCTCTAGAATTGGCATTAAGCTGTCCCTAACATGTGCTTACAATCCTGAGGGCAATGGTAAAAGTGAGCGAGGGCATCCTCCAATCATTAAAGCTTTGGCTAAGGCATGCAGAGAAAGAATGCGAGAGTGGCCAAGGCTGCTACCATATGCCTTGTGGGCTGACCGTACAACTCATAGCTCAGTGACAGGATACATGCCTGCAGAATTAATGTATGGTCAGAAGCCAGTAATGCCAGTTGAAGAAGTAGTTCCAACTTGGAATGTATTGCCCTGGGTGGAAGGATTGAGCAGGGAAGATCTCCTTGCATTGCGAATAAGGCAGTTGGAGAGGAGGCCTGAAGATGTAGAGCTTGCTAAAGCTCGCTTGAAAGATGCAAGGTTGAAAAATAAAGAAAGATTTGATAGAAGACACAGAC
Organism: Cibotium barometz; assembly: GCF_041138505.1. Lineage (NCBI taxonomy): Eukaryota > Viridiplantae > Streptophyta > Polypodiopsida > Cyatheales > Cibotiaceae > Cibotium > Cibotium barometz. The sequence continues at coordinate 46,709,438 of NC_141077.1, forward strand.
TCCGGCCAAAACCTATTGAAGAAGGTGATTAGGTCCTAATGTATGATAGTAGCCTTGACAACCAATTCACTGTTCAAAGAAAATTTGCAAAAAGATGGTTTGGCCCTTACATTGTCAAGCATATGCATGGAAATGCCACGTATACCCTGTGTGAGCTTGATGGAACAGAGATAAAAAATTTTGTAGCATGCAAAAGGATCAAGATGTTTAAAAGAAGGCTTGACAGTGATCCTTTTGATTCACAGGGAACTCAGGATGAGAGGCTTGAGAGGCTGAAGAGGAACAGGATGATTTTCCTAATAATATTGAGGATGAGGACAACATCCAGATATATGTGGATCTTGGTGATGATTTGGCACATACCAGAGGATGTGCAGGTTTAGAGGGGGTGGATGTCGTGCCATGGCACGTCTATGGTGTGAAACCATGCATATGAAACTATCAAATGCAAATCTAGATGCATGGGATTAAGTGCTATGACGAGTCATTATATGATGCCCATGTACATATGTTCATATTGTAAATGAGGTTCAATAAGACGAGCTGAGACCGAGTCAGGTCTTGCAGCTTGTATATGAGTGTGGTGTGAATTATGGAGCCTGATGCTTATGGTAGACCTTGCGGTAGAAAACACTCAGTTACATACTTGGCTGTGTGGCTATGTAAATGATGGTATGGGTGGCTCGTAGAAGGGCTATGTGAATGATGTAAATGGCTACCCATGTGCATGATATGGACTTCCCTCAATGTGGATGAAGATCTTTTTCATCATCATTTCCAAATCAATGTGACATGGAACTCATGCATAATTTTCAAGAAAGGTACTATAGATGAAGCCCATGTTCATCATGAAGAAGCTCCCAAGGTTGCAAAACAATGGGTGATATAGTGTCTTGAAGAACATACATGATGTTGAAGGTCCCACAAGTTAAGCATGTGAAGGCCTTAAGTGCCTTGGTCAATATATTTGCATAAAAAGAGTGGATACAATATGGGTATAGAAGGAATATAAAGCTTATGTGGGCAGCTTGCGTGGCAGCAAAAGAAGAAATATTCGAGAAAACAATAAAAAAGGTGGCGCATGAGTATTTTCGAATAAGGGAAATGCGTGAAGATAGCTGCAAAAGTGGGGGGGGGGGCGCCGAACTCCTTGCGGGAAAGTAAGGAAAAATCAGAGATGTGAAGGGAGGCGCATATCAGAGTTCACCGTACTGCAGAAAAAAAGAGGACCAGAGGCGCCTTTGACCAGAGTTTTTAATTCCAAGCTGGCGGCGACTGTTCATGTCATGTTGGAGTTAGAAATGAAGAGCTAATTGAGTACTATAGAGTGATACAACTTTCATTTAATACATGTACTCAGCCTTCGCAGTCTGCAGCGAAGCAATCGTATGGGAAATAGCGAAAATCAAGAAAAACTCGCTTTTTTTCACTTTCAGATAAGCAATGTTTTTATTATTATTATTTTTGTTTACTAAAATCCACGATTCAGTAAATCGTGTTGTTTAAATACCTACGATTTGGAAAATCATAAGGCATATAAACCTTTAAAGGGTTTGTAAACTAAAATCCACGATTCAGTAAATCGTGTTGTTTAAATACCTACGATTTGGAAAATCATAAGGCATATAAACCTTTAAAGGGTTTGTAAACTAAGAGGAACTTGGTTATGAAGAGTTGGGGTATCAAAGCATCAAGATTATGTGGAATCTAAGTATCAAAAATGCAGTATGGATTCTAGAAATTTGACTTTGTTTCTACCCAAATGGATTTGGAATGCAAGTCATGGGATTTCTTAGAATCATGTGAGCATGTTATAGTTATGCGATATATTGTCTTTTGTTGTGAGTTGTTGGAATTTAAAGACAGGTTTTCAGGTGATAAAGAAACATCTTGGAATGATGGTATTGATGTCACTTGATGTATGGAATGTAAATGGTCACATGTATGTGGGAAATATTTGAAAGAATACGATATGCCTACATGTGAATGGTTTAAGGGATTTGGAAAAAGGAGCCAGTGAATCTATGCTTGGAAAGGGACAAGCACTTGGTACACAATTTTGTGCAATCATCAGGTTGAATTCAAGGATGTATTGAGGTGAATTGACACATGTTTATGTCATTAAAAAAGGATATGTCCTATGCTCCTTGGAGAATTTTGAGTGTGAGTTTCCTTGTGGAGTTTGGCACCTACTCTCACAGCTAGAAGTCTCGTACTTTCCCAACGACACCGTCCACGTTATGACAGCGTGACATAGCATTTGGGTGGTTAAAGAAAATACTAAACTATTGCACCTGTATTGATCATCTCGATCTGGAATAAACCATTCCACGTGTTTATAGGTGCATCCAATGTGGCAATATGTAGTGTGTTAATGTAAAATTTACAGGAAGATTGCAACCAACCGATTTATTATGTAAGGAGAATGCTCTCCAAGGAAGAGCACAACTACAATACAACTGAGATGGAAGCCCTCAGATTGATATACTCAGTCAATAAGTTTAGGCACTTGGAATAATTTTTTGTTTCATGTGAATCATTAAGCATAACTATATCTCATCATCAACAATAAGCCAAAATAGCTTGGTGGATGATGTTGCTCTTTTGCAAGGGTTTGATTTTACATTAGTTCAGACCCTCGGAAGTGAGCATGTAATGGCAGACTTTTTGTCCAAATTAATGGTACATGAATATGAGGGAAACTAGTGTTATGATATACTCTTCTTTTTGTGCAGCATCGGGGCAATTTTCTTGAAAAGGATAAGGGATTAGTACAAAAAGTTTGCACTAAAAAGCAAGATTTGATGATTAGTTGTGCAAAATGGGAGTAGATCAAATACTATAAAAATGTGTACCTAATCATGGGCAATAAGCCATCTCGATGGAAGCTCATCAAAGTTCAAGTGATGGAGGTGACATCATAAGAAAGAAAATAATACAAGTTGGCCTACGGTGGCCAAATGTGCTAAAATATGCTTGGGATTTTGCTCATCAAAGCATAAGTCGTGGAGGTGACATCATAAGAAAGAAAATAATACAAAACGACCTATGGTGGCCAAATGTGCTAAAAGATTCTTGGGATTTTACCAAGCAGTGTGATGTGTGCCAGAGGCTGGGAGATAGTTGAATGCAACAGATTGAATTCCATATAATCAAATTCTACCACTTAAGCATTTATGAAGTGGAAATTCTAAATACTTCCACTTCAAAAAGACTTTAGTAATCATCAAGGGCTGTATAAGTCTTCTTTACTAGAATTAGATGAGTGACCTTTGTGACTAGCACAGCTAAGATGGAATCATATCCAATATTAATTGAAGGCAATTGAAGAGAATACGGGGTGAGAGGGAGAGCTTGAGTTTTTGCAGTAAACACACATACGCACACGCACACACACACACACACACACAAAAGAGAGAGAGAGCAAGACATAAGAGAGAACAGATGGTTAAATTTTCTTCTATCTTCTTCTCTTCTCTACAACCATAAACTAGAGAGTTAAGAGTACATAATATAAGGAAAACTACTCTTCTACTATAACATGCAAAGATCGGTCCATAGAGTGAACCCAACCATATGAGCTAGAACTATAACTATAATATATACTCTAGTAATCCAAATGTGGTTGTCACATAGCCTGTTATTCCCACTAGCAACTTATTAACCATAATCTCACCAACCATGCCACTGTGGTGTAAGTGTAGAGTTGTTATCTTGGAGTGTCACCAATATCCACACTAGTTGAGCTCAATATCTCAACACTCCCCCTCAAGCTCAATTCCACACACTACACTCCAAGTAAGCTCCTAAACATGCAGAGCTTCTCTATACCAATGCCTTCGTAAAGATGTCAGCTACTTGATCCTCTCTGCTGACATATACCAAATCAACATTGCCTGCTAGAGCCTTCTTCTTTACAAAGTGATAATGTACCTCGATGTGCTTCATTCTAGCATGATAGACTGGGGTTACTAGCTAATTGTATGCTACTCATGTTGTCACAATCAATGATAATGTCCCTGTCCCCATCACGGGCTTACCCATATCACTAAGTAGTTTCTTGTGAGAAACTAAGTTATCTCACAAGCTGCCATAGTAGTGTCTCAGTAATCTACCTCTATGCTCGACAAGGCAAATTGTCCGTTGTTTCTTATTGCTCTAACTCATAACAACACTGCCAAAAACATAAAGCCACTAGTAGAACACGTGTGTCTGTGACACTTCCAGCAGCCCAATGAGCATCTGTGTACCCATGTAGCTGTATCTCTAAGCTACCCTCATAAAAAGGTCTATAATCAACTAGTAGATCTCATGTTTGTGACACTACCAGCCCAATTAGTATGTGTACCCGTGCAGTTGTATCTTTTTACCAACCTCATACAAAAGTCCATAATCAATTGTGGACTGAGAATTCGTCTAGCCACATCTAAGTGTGGCTTCCTGGGGGCTTGCATAAAATGACTCACAAGTCCAACAACATAGCTCAAGTCTGTTAATTTATAACTGGTAAAAAATATTTTTTATATCATATATCAAAATTTGATAAAAATGACTTGCATACCTAAAAAAAGTATGACCCTAATGAAATCCACATTTGGGTAATGAAAAATAAACCTTAAAATAATTATCTTTTACTATTAAAGATAACCTAATTAACTACTAAAAACTACTAAAAATAGTAAAAATTCTAAAATTAGGCCTAAAGATGACCATTTATGTCCCAATAATAAGGGTTATTAAAGTGGGAGTGCATAAGTATGTATTTCATTACTCGATTGCCTTCAACTAATGCTGGATATGGTTCCATCTTAGTTGTGATCGATTGATTGATAAAGGTCACTCAACTGATTGTAGTGAAAATTCATATTCAAACCTTAATATTGTTAAAGTCTTTTTAAAGGAAATATTTAGACTCCATGGATTGCCTAGAAGGATTTTCCGCAATCAAGATGCAAAGTTCATATCCTGATTTTGGGCTGCATTCTTCAAAGTTGTGTGAAGGTCTCTAGATCTCAGTACTACCGATCATTCGAAGACTAATGTTGGTGGCAAGATAGAGAGAGTGAATGAACCAGGTGATCAAAGATATCCTTCGAGCATTTTATGGACGAGAATCCAAGAGATGGATGAACTACCTTCATATGGTAGAGTTTGCTTATAATACATCTCATGAGTCCATTTTAAGTCACTTTACTGACAAGATTGTGTAATACCATAGAATTAACCCATAGATCAAAGTGGAAGCACCAAAGCACATGTTAGATGAAGGGATTATCAGATGTAATGATATCAAAGGTACTTAAGATAGACAAAGCTACTTAAGATGTAATGATATCAAAGCTACTTAAGATAGACAAAGAGTAACTTATTTCATTCTAAAGCATACCTTCATAGAGTTTGAAGCGTAGTCCTAGAGAATTTGAAAAAGGTGGTATGGTCTTTCTTTGAGTATGACCCAAGAGAAGTTCCCTTTCCTTGTTTTCTATTTTGAGAAAGTGTGTAAATAAATATATTAAGGCCTTTAAAAAATTAAGATCTATGTGCTAAAATAAAAAGGGAAGACGCTTGGGTGTACATGTGCACATTATTAGTGTGCAAAAATTAAGATCTATGTGCAAAAATAAAAAGGGAAGACGCTTGGGTGTACATGTGCACATTATTAGTGTGGACACCTACAATTAATTTAGGTCAAAAAGGAAAATTGATAAAAAGTAATTATGAAAAATATAATAAATAATTAAATAAAGTTCTAATAATTAATCAAAATATTAGAGTATTTAATTACAAGGTTTCCCCTTGGAAAGTTTAAATTGGTATGCACATTGATTTAATTAGTTAGACTAAGGGTAATTCTTCTAAGGTTTGGTTTGGCCAAAACCACGGTGGACTGGGTTGGTAGGTGGTGGCTTATCTACCCATGGTATTTTGTTGATGGTTTATGGTAGGTGTTTTATGCAAAACAAGAGTAGTGCACCTTCTATTAGTTCAATTTAGATAAAGTGAACTAATAGTTATCTACCCATGGTATTTTATTGATGGTTTATTGTAAGTGGTTTATGCAAAACAAGAATAGTGCACCTTCTATTATTTCACTTTAGATAAAGCACATGCATGTGTTGTCCAGTGCCTAGCCTACCCGCACACTTAGCACGATGCCCAAGGAGAGGCCACGAGGAGTCTAGCAAGGGGATTAAGAAGAGTTGTTGGGATTAAATACAAGATCTTTATACTGTGCAAATTCTAGAGAATAACTAGCATAAAGCTGATTTTGGGAGTTTTGGAAAGATAAAGATAATTTGGGTTTTCATGGGACACATTTAGGACGTCATTGCTCCCTACGAATTGGGGGGGAGGGGGAGAGATTTTTAAGGGTCCAAGAGATCTTTATATTCCATTTGCTTGAAAGTGGATACATTGAAGACAATGTGTGGAATTTGGTGTGGAGATTATCATGTGTGCAAATGTGAGCACACATAATGCTGCATGGATAATTAAGGAACATTGACCCCAATAAACCCGTGCCTTCCTATGCTGCATGGATAATTAAGGAACATTGACCCCAATAAACCCGTGCCTTCCTATTTGCATGCCTATTTGCATGATAGAGAATCCTAAGAAGACTGAATACAAGGTATCTTTGTGGAATAAAGCACTCGGGGCTCCCCTTATGGCCAGGGTTTCACTTAAGGCTCATGGTGGTGGAAGAATACTCTAGAATCTTGACTCAAGAAAGAGAAATCGGATGTGCATTAACTCAAAGGAGGGTACCATACAAATGTACTTGGGAAGATCTATGACTAGTTAGATGCTCGTTAGATGGGTTCATAGGTCCTTTGGATCGGATGATCTAGGAGGGAAATATAGACTCTTTGAGGATCCCTGAATAGAGTGCTTGTTTATTTTTTAAAGTGATGTGTTTGTGGAGCATGTCAATCAATAATTATGAAGTTATATGGTTAGCTTTCATTCATGCATAATAAATTGGTTGTGTGGAGTCTATTATTGGACCCCATTGCGATGGTCTATTGCAACAAGTCTCTAGCTTGTAGAAGAATGTCATTTTATGGAGTTAAGATGGGCCCCCATCGTAGTGGGGTCGCGTCTCATTTCCAACTTTTGTAGAAGCATGTCACTTTGCACAGTTGAGATGGGACCCCATTGCGGTGGTAGTTTCTAGTATGTGATTGTGGTATGTATATGGTTTTTGTGGAAGTCCTAGTTGCATCTCTCTGCAGATAAGGTGAAACTTAGATTTTGCGGGATCACGAGACAGGTTACCATTATGGTGGGAGACCCAGGTTGGGATTGCAGGACATATTGGAGCCCAAGGGTGGTCGGGAGTTTATGTGCTCCTTCATGAGATTTTTTCCCAATGCTGTATGAATTTTTTAATGATTATACTGTTGGGAGCACATATCTTGCACTTGTGTTCATTCTTGCGGTAGTGCATTGAATCTTGTTCATAAATGTCTTTGTAACTTATGAATTCTAAGTAGTGGGTATTGTACGTAATTTGAAAAGTTCGATGTGACTAGGCTTCAATTGAAAATTATGACTAAAATTTTTATCATTTTTCAAGTATCTTTCTATTGTGATGCTAAATACAGTACCTTTCTTTGAGTGAAACAGAGTCTCACATACTCTCACTATTAGTACAATTGGCACATGCTCTCTCTCTCTCTCTCTCTCTCTCTCTCTCTCTCTCTCTCTCTCAGTGACTGTGTGTGTGTGTGTGTTTTGACTTAACATTGCATTTTGCTTCCTATGAGATCTAGGGTATCTCCCACACACATATGGCTAGGTTTTGCATTGTCGAGCACATGGCCTTCAATTTAGTATGTATGTGTGTGATATTTCCATGGCCAAACTAGCTTGGGATGGGAAGCATTTATTTATTATTTTCAAGATAACTTAGTCTTGGGAACCGTGTTTGTGCTAAACCAATGGTCCACCCTAGTGCTTGAAAAAAACAGCATCTAGGTGTATTTGTACCGAGCCAAAATTAAGAAAAACCAAGTGAGATTTTTTTTTAGCACCAATAATTATATATATTACCTCAGAACTCATTATACAACTAGATCTTTTACACCAACCAAGACTATATATATTACCTTAGAACTCATTATACAACTAGATCTTTTACACCAACCAAGACTATAAACTGAACACACCCTCTAATTACCACATTTCACTTCATTCAGTAGATTACACAGCAGATTCCATCTATCATCCTCCAAAAGAAAACTAGATTGCCCCCAAGAAATCTGATACCCTAATTGGATGTAAGCTTCCACCATAGCGTCAGTGGTACACCCTCTAGGAGTTTGCTTTTCCAATATGTCCCCCCTTTTTTGACCAAATTTTAACTGTAGGTCTAGTCCCCACACAGGATTTTCTATAAAAGCAACAAATGTATGATCCACTTGCTTCTCCTTAAGGTACCATCGCTTGGTTTTGGGTCCAAATCTGGGCAATTTAGGCTTCGAATTCTCACCAATACTGACCTACATCATATGAATCATAGCTTAGGTTACCCTAGTATGCTTGAAGGTTCCCCCAAATAAATACAAAAATCAAGTGTGGGAAATTTGGGTGAGATTTTAAGAAGCCTTTATTTTAAGGAAGGATTTTTCAAATGTTTTAGTTATAAAACCTATATTGTCCTTATTTTGATTGGTTGAAAAATATGTTTTTTTTTAGCAGGGGTCCACGCTCATCAATGATCATCATGACGACTTGTTCAAGCAAAAGATCGTTTCATTTAATGCTCAATGGCCAAGTTAACTAGGCCGTGCCCTAAGCCACATAGGCTGTTTTTGAGGCGGGTATCCGGGCGGCCGGTCTTGTGGAAAAGGGCTTTTTTGAAAAAAGAAAGGGACGTGTGTGAAAAAGTAGCTGCCGGCCGCACATACAGCTGAGAGAGAGAGTATCTTCTGGCCGGCCAGATCTCGGGATTGACGGTGCGGATGAGCCCACGGGGCCACCAGTATTTACGTCTGCACCCGGGCCTCTCTTTCTGTCTCTGTCTGTGTGTCCCGCTTTGTGGAAGTGAAGGCTCATCGGTCTGGTTGCCTTCGCGTTGCTGCTGAAGCCCCGCCTTGGTCTTCAACTGTGCAGGTATGCCTCCTTGCCGCGGTTCTTCTCCGTTTCATTCTGTTCTTTGGACTTCGCCTCCGCCGTGCGTCGATCAAGTTCTGCCTGTCTGGGAATGGAAGAAACCCAGGGCGTTTCATCACTCAGGGCTTTGTGCATTTTTTTCTCGAGCTTTGCCATGGCTGTGTTAAGCGTTTCTTTGCTTGATCATACCTGTTTTGTCAATCTCCGTGGCTGAGGGTTGTACATTCAAGGTCTCGCCATGAATGAGCCCTTATCTGTGAAGGTATGTGTTATTTGCTTGTTCCTTTTGATTGCGACCAAACGTTCACATGAATGTATGCCTTATTCGCATGGAGAATCGCTCTAGGCAGTGACTCCTTCGTTACCATTGCTTTCATTTTGTATCCCAAGGCTTCATGATCTTCCAGAGGGGGGAAAAGGGTCGCTATATAATCCTCATGCATCCCTAAGAAGACAATTAGCTTTAATCTCTCTGGATCCGGTATAATTTTGTACGAGTGACGCACAATGTACTATTGTGTGGCTGTGGTTTCCCTCAACGTCTAGTTCAAAGCCATACTTCATGCAATTTTGAGTGGCTTGTGGGACTGTCTATTTTAATCTTGATTGTCAACGTATTGGTCTCCTATCATATTTGTGCCGTTATAGTGACTATGCCTGACTTTAGTAGATAGAAGTTTTCTTGAATTCCTCTCACATCATCTGAATTCTTCAGCAATTGGAAAGTTGTTTTTAAGGCTTCCTGCTTTTGGGAGGGGAAGGAAAGTGGCTGATCGTTTTCCTTTCAAAGATAAAATTTTGGCCTTTTGTACAATAGATCAAAAGCCAAAGCAAACCTATAGCAAATGGTTCTAACTTCTTGTATGACAGGGTGAGAATGGAATCTGCAGTTTTAAAAAATCTGGTTTCAGAGTGTAACATGTGTATAGGTTCTGTATTTTGCTGTTCATGTCACAGCTGTGGGTTGGCAGTACACAGATCTGTACAAGATATGGATTGTGAATTTCCTTTGACTGTATTGTCAGCATCATCATTTAATTACTCTCAAAGCTGACGCTAGCATTTGAGCCCTCCCCTGGCTATGTCCAGGTCTGAAAGTTGTTGGTATTGCTCTTCCTGTCACGTTTGGGCTAGCAAGCTTTACCTTCACGGAAGCTGCACTATCAAGTAATAGAGAAAAGACAGGAGGGGAATGAACTTCCAGCCCAGAATGTTCTACTCTGTTCTCTCTAGTACTTGAGTGTAGCTTCTGAACCTGTTGTACCAATGTGGTGAACTTAGTTAAGTTCTACTCAGTTGTCATTTTTCTATTTGGTTTTCATTTGTGCCTGCTGCTGTATGCCATGGGTTTGTGTTTTTGTGATAACTATAGATGTGTGGAAAGTCTGTTCCAATCTTCTGTTTTTGTGTGAACATGACAGCCTTTTCAGCAGGAAAATGAGGGAAATCCTTCACATTCAAGCTGGGCAATGCGGCAACCAGATCGGCTCTAAGTTCTGGGAGGTGGTTTGTGATGAACATGGTATTGATCCCACTGGTTCCTACAATGGTGATTCTGAACTTCAGCTTGAGCGGATTAATGTCTATTTCAACGAGGCCAGTGGAGGTCGCTATGTGCCAAGGGCTGTCCTCATGGATCTGGAGCCTGGGACTATGGACAGTGTTCGCTCAGGACCACTTGGTCAGATTTTTAGACCAGATAACTTTGTATTTGGTCAAAGTGGGGCTGGTAATAACTGGGCCAAGGGACACTACACAGAAGGGGCAGAACTCATTGATTCTGTCCTGGATGTTGTCAGGAAAGAAGCAGAAAATTGCGACTGTCTTCAGGGTAAAGCCATGGAGAAATAGAATGCGTCCTGTTTTGTTGGACTGTGTTAAATTCGTTTTTTCTCTTTCACCTGATACCAATTACTAATTTTAGAGAATGAGTTTCAGGTTTTGAAGTCTGTCATTCTCTTGGAGGAGGCACGGGTTCTGGCATGGGGACCTTACTGATATCCAAGATACGGGAAGAGTATCCGGACCGAATGATGCTTACATTCTCAGTCTTCCCATCTCCCAAGGTCTCTGACACTGTTGTGGAGCCATACAATGCCACCCTTTCTGTGCACCAGCTTGTTGAAAACGCAGATGAATGCATGGTTTTGGATAATGAGGCCCTCTATGACATCTGTTTCCGCACCTTGAAGCTCACAACTCCCACATGTACTGCTCAAACCTCTTTTCGTTTGATGTTTAGTATTTTCTGCTTTGTTTAAGGTACACACTTGTTCATTGATGCTTCTGCTGGTTTGTCAGTTGGGGACTTGAATCATCTCATATCGGCAACCATGAGTGGAGTGACCTGTTGTCTGAGGTTCCCTGGTCAGCTGAACTCTGACCTTCGGAAGCTTGCTGTGAATCTGATTCCCTTCCCTAGGCTTCATTTCTTTATGGTGGGGTTTGCACCTCTCACTTCAAGAGGTTCTCAGCAGTACAGAGCCCTCACTGTACCTGAGCTCACTCAACAGATGTGGGATGCTAAGAATATGATGTGTGCTGCGGATCCTCGCCACGGGCGGTACCTCACAGCCTCTGCAATGTTTCGGGGCCGCATGAGTACTAAGGAAGTTGATGAGCAGATGATTAATGTCCAGAACAAGAACTCATCTTATTTTGTGGAGTGGATTCCCAACAATGTGAAGTCTAGCGTATGTGACATTCCACCAAGGGGCCTGAAAATGGCTTCCACTTTTATTGGGAACTCTACATCTATTCAAGAAATGTTCAGGCGTGTATCAGAGCAATTCACAGCTATGTTCAGGAGGAAAGCTTTTCTGCATTGGTACACTGGCGAGGGAATGGATGAAATGGAGTTCACTGAGGCAGAGAGCAACATGAATGATTTGGTCTCTGAATATCAGCAATACCAAGATGCAACTGCTGAAGAGATAGATTATGAAGATGAGGAAGTTATGGCATGAGGTGAGAAGGCTTGCAAATAAGCATTTAGATTTCTTGCCACATGACATCTATCAGGAGTGTACTGAGAATTGTCATTTCTCTTCCTCTACCTCATTGAAGTTTTTTTAATATACCAGAGTAAAAACTAAAGATATGTTTTGAACTTTCTGTTTATGTACACTGTCAAAGTCCACAACTGTTATGGTCTTATGCATGCAAACACTGGACTTTGCTAAAAGAATATTCTCTGAAGTATTGGCTAGTTGAAAGCTCTGAGTTGTCCGATCAGCAGTGTGAGTTATACGTTGACTCGTGGACATGTACGGTGAATAATTGAGTTTCTAACGGAGCATCTTGTCTGCCTTGGTTACACTAGAACGAATCTAATCATGCAGCTTGTCTTCCTTGAGTAGCTGCTGTTTTGACACCTGGACACATGTAACCAAGCATCGTGTCTTCCCTAGATTCCTTCCGTTTGACACTTTGGAACGTTTAGTATATGATTGAATCGTTAACAAAGCTTCTCATCTGCCCATGGAATGGTGAGTGAAGCCTAGGTATGCAAATGAAGGATTTGGATTTGCGTTCATTTGCTACATTTTCTTTGTATCAGTTTTGAAAGAAGTCATTGCCGAAAGTGAATCACTATTGATACATTATACTTGATCTGTGGTGAAACCTGGTAAGTACGAGGCAGGAGAGACATTGCACTGCTTGATTCACATTAGGTCTGCAAACGTGACTGGATTCCTTGTTGAGTAGATTACAACAGGTGTGAACGTAAGTCAAAAAACCTGCTTGTTAAGTTACGCTTAACCTGTGGTGAAAGCTGATTATTACAAGGCATGAGAGATGGTGTCCTGCTTGTTTTACGCATCACGTCTTCTGCAAATGTGATGGGGGATTCCTAGTCAAGTACACATTATATGGGCTGTGAACCTAATTTGAAAGGCCTAAAGTGTAAATTTGAGTGAGCATAGTGTTTAAGGCACATGTGAATCTAATTCAAAAACCTCGGTTTGAGCTTTCATTGCAGAATGGTTGTGTCCTTGGTTTGCGAAGTCTTATGGCAATGCTAATAAGCTATTTAGGTGTCATCAGTGTCCTGGCCTGGCTCACATTTCTATGATTACCAGAGGTTGCCATTCTCTGGACAGTTTTGGAGTTAGATAAGATCTTAAACGGGAAGGTGTGGGACCTTTCTGAACCTTCTTTGGGGTAATGGGGTCTCAGAGCCCTTTTCCATCTTTGCCCTTGAGCCAGTAAAAATCGCAAGAGGAGGTTCCATTTTGGGCAGTTTGTTCCGGTTCGTGCAGTTTCACGGCCACAGGTCGTTTAATTACTGCTGTTTATTATGTGAATCATTACTATATTGCAAACCCTTGTGAGATATACAAACACAGGCTGTGGCTTGGGTTCTTGTTGCAGTGGCAGGGTTTCAACATCTACTCTACTTAGTAACCCTAGCTAGTGGTTATGGGTTCAACATCTCTACTCCAGTGCAGTTTGTTTGAGGTTGAGCAAAATAATCAAGCCTATCCATATCAAGCACCCCCCGATGTGCTCATCATGGGAAACCTTGATACAAACCATTATTTGTACTAGGGAAACTTATGCTCTTGATGCCAAAGCAACCACTAGCCCTACTGCGCTAATACCAAATGCTTCTCAACCGGCTCATAATATAGTGCCCATGTATCGGAACCCTATACTGAGAGGTATATACCGCCACCAATGCTGCCATACCCACCTCTGATATTATAACTCTAACCGGTTCCTCCTGGAGCTACACTTGTACAACATCACTTGTTGGTGACATTGCTAGCAGACTTAGAGAGTCCAAAACATGAGAGCTATTAGCCATATGCGAAATATGATTCATATGCACATCTAGAGTACCCCTTCACCCATAGACTATATCTCTCCGTTTGGAGCCATGGTGGAACAAAGAGTAAGAGGCCTCAATGATATGGAATGGCAGGCCGCTGATGTAATTTTTCCATTGTAAGGGTATTGTGTTGCCATCCTCATAAAACCATCACACCTAGTGCCCCTTCATCTAGTGCCGAACCCCAATGTCATTTCATATGGAGGCATATGTTACAACTATGGATGCAAACAGAGCAACAATCACTTCAATGGCATGAGTATCAACCACTTCACTAAGTCTTAACTTGTTAAGTATACAAGGTGGACTTAATCATACATACCCCCTTCATGCTATCACAAGGCTCCAAACCAAGTCGACAGCAACATCCAAGGCAACGAAAAAGTAGAAAGATCAAGCTTCGACCTCAAAGCCAAGAGTTCAAGAGCCTGCAGTGCAAGCCCAAAAGGTTTTAGTAGCCCGTGGAAAAGGCTAAAAGATTAGAATGAAAGGTCTAGAAGAAGAAAACTTTGAAGAGCTCGTGGAAACGCAATGCATGATCAACTGTCAAGGGCAATGATATCGTGACCATTGAAAGTGGTTTGGATGATCAGTTTGTTAAGGGCAATGACATCATGACCATTGAAAGTGGTTTAGATGATCGAGCAATCTCCCATTCAAACTAGCTCTTCCTCCCAAAGAGAAGAAACCCATTGACTATGCAAATCTTCAAAAGAAAATCAAAGAGTACCCCAACCCTATGTTGGAGAAAGAGAGACTGAAAAAAGCCCACCAAGAGCTTGTAAGGAAGTGCAGGTTGAACTTAAGCAAAAGTAATTGAGCAAGTGGTTGAGTACGAACCACTAACCCTGCCCCTGAACAGATTCTTGACCCCATTCCAGAGCTAATCATAGAACCCAAGGCATTGACTGAAATTGTAACCATTCTTAAGAGGCCACAAAAAGAGCCAGTTATGGAGCCTTTGCCTTTGGAACCAATCCGACAAGATTCGACATTGCCAAATGTAGTGAAAGAGAACTCAGTGGTGGGAGGTGTAAGTTGGCCTTCCATGGGTATCATAGTCACCATAATATTTTCTCCAATTTGATAGATAACAACTTCATTTGGACCCCATCATCATAGGCACCACCTCCTAGGGAAGGATTAGTGCACATCTCGTACACATTGGCAGGTCCAAGCCCACCTCCACAAGTGAGTATGAGCTAAGTGAGAAAAAATATTGCACAAGGGACATAGAGGGCCCGGAAGCCTTCTTATCCCTCGGAAGTCCGAGTCTTTTACATAGAAATTCTAAACTTTGGAGAGACTTATCCGACTAGATGAATGGGAACTTAAGAGCCCACACAACTAGACCTGAACCTGAAAAGGAGGAGGATGAGCCATGCTCTCCTTGTATACCCAAGACAAAAGGACAACCAAAATTACCCATAAACAAGATGGAACACTACCTTCAAAAGTGATAAAATGACGATGTGTTACATGTCGTTTATAAAGGAATGACGGTCTCTGCAATCTTGGGTGGTGGTGTTGGTGTTAGCGTAATCACCAGGATTGCTGGGAGGCTGGGAAAGCCCACCACTCATAGGAAGGAACCTCGTGGTCAATCTTGCCGCTGGAAACATAGCTAAACCTTTGGGTCTCCTTTAGGATCCAAAGATTAAGATCTTTGAGATACAGCCACACATTTGTGATGATGGATATACCATGATCCTTAGAAGACCTTACATGAGAGACAAAAGGTTGCTTCATGATTGAGAAATCACACATTTATATATGCAGGGTATGTTAAATTTGCAACAATGTGATGAGCTATGGTGGATCAAATGCTAGAATCAACATTATTAACAAAGAGATTAGATGATAATTAAGACATGATTAGTGAGCAATTAACTGATAACTTAATGTAGTCATGGATAATCAGAAAGTAGCAAATTCTCATTAGGCCAATGCCTCAATTTATAGAGTTTACATCCAAGCATCCAATCCCACTGATTTCTCCTTGATTCACTCCACCTCTTTTGCTTGATTCTCTCCACCTCTTCTCCACACCTCCTAAATCTCCTCATGCTACCCTTTATTCTCTCCCAGTAGAGATACTTCTCACCTTTTCAAAGCTTCTCTCACATTTACAGATTCTCTTTTATAGCCTCTTGCTAAGGGCTTGTTCCCGCACACACCCTATTCACTTGTATATTTCAACACCTCCCCTCAAGTGAATACTCCTAGCACACCTGGACCGTATACCAAGTTTCCCTCTTACTTGATAGTCCGGGACCAGTGCCTCAAGTCCCTAAACTCATTGTCCTTGACACACTCTCTCTCTCTCTATGTGTCCAAGGCTACTACAAGTGCCCGTGACCTTGACTAAGTCCTCGTCCTCGAGAGAATCCTCCTCGGGTGAAGAATGCTTTTTCTTCTCCTGCTGTTGAGTCCAGCCATTTCTTCTCTTTGCCTCTAGTAGAGCTCCTTCTATCTCGTGTTGTAGCTTCAATTCAGGTACATTCTTTAATGTTGCTATAATGTTTTCTTATTCACCTTTGTCCACACTCTTCACTGCTAGTGCCTCATCATCTTCTACCTTTTTGCCAATAGCTGCCAGTTGTTGCTTAATGCTTTTATATCTGTTCAAGTGTGTGATTAAAGGTTCACTTTCCTTCATATCCAATTTGTAGAATTGCATTAACAGATTTATCTTTGAATTTTTAGCTTGTGTGTCAAATAATTTATTGAGTTCATCCCATGCATATTTTGCCCATTGTATCCCTGTGATGTGATGAATGATTTCATCATTTAAACTGAGTGCGATAAGTCCCAATGCTTTTTCATTCCTGATCTTCCACTCATTTTTCCCTCTCACCTCTGGGCATTCATCTCTTCCCTCAACTAGCCCCCACAGATTTTTCCTCATGAGCAGATACATGGTTTTTGTTTGCCATGTGTAAAACTGCTCCCCATTAAATTTGGCTATCTCTTGTACCGTACTCATGATGATGTGAAGGGGGTCTTACCTCTTGATCCAATTTCAAGATTCAAGGGCAGTGTCTACCCTTTTACAACTCAATCTGGTGTTTAGGTGATGATTACAACAGATTTATCAGCATAAAATCACCAAAAATTACATTAAACCAAGGGTAACAAATCTGTACGAAATGGTTGGAGTATCAAACCATCTCCGAATTGCAATTTAAAGTTATAGGAATCTGTATCACATACCCAATGGTTAATTTGAACCCTCAATTGCACCAAAATACAGTGATTAGTACTAATTAACCATTGATTAGCAAATTAATCCTCTATTTTGTGTGCAAAAAACAGAGTATGCGGGGAGTCCAGATCTGAGGCCTTAGAGTTCAAATGAGCTCAAATCCTTTCAAGGCCATCAATAAAAATTAGTCTAGTAGAGGATTAAGCCAAGAAACACAAGATTTGACCAAACATTGAATGCTTAATCTCTCTAATTTACCAAAGTCACTTGCAGATTTGATGAAGAGCTTGGATCTCACTGTAGACTTGATCAAATCAAAATCTGTCTTCACCAGCTTGTAGAGCACCCCTTGAAAACCCCTAGGGCCAAGAGGAATTAGAGCCATTGCATCTGGTGAAGAAGAAATCTCATTTTTCCCTCAAAAAATAGGCGCCTGCAAAAATGCGTAGAACTACAGCATCGTGTGGCGGTTTGATGCACCGATTTGATGAGTTGAATGGTGGGGAGGCTGGCTATGCTTGCCTAGAAGCTTTTGCCCTAATGTTACTCCTAGAGGGAGATCAAGCCCCTCCACTAGCTGGGGGTACAGAGAGCTTGTTGAAAACAACTTAAAAATGATTATTTCTTAATTATCTACTAATCCTAATTAGCAAGATAATGGGCTCATAAATTTGATGGATTCTAGGCTAGGCTCTGGTACCATGTTAAATTTGCAGCAATGTGATGAGCTATGGTGGATCAAATGCTAGAATCAACATCAATAACAAAGAGATTAGACGGTAATTATGATTAGTGAGCAATTAATTGATAGCTTAATGTAGGCATGGATAATCAAAAAGCAGCAAATTCTCATTAGGCCAATGCCTCAATTTATAGAGTTTACATCCAAGCATCCAATCCCACTGATTTCTCCTTGATTCACTCCACCTCTTTTGCTTGATTCTCTCCACCTCTTCCCAGAATATCTCCACACCTCCTAAATCTCCTCATGCTACCCTTTACTCTCTCCCAGTAGATACTTCTCACCTTTCCACAGCTTCTCTCACATTTACAGATTCTCTTTTATAGCCTCTTGCTAAGGGCTTGTTCGCGCACACACCCTATTCACTTGTATATTTCAACAGGGTAAACCGATCCTTAAAAACCAAACACATTTATATATGCAGGATAAATTTATCCTTAAAAAAACCAGGCGGCCACCCACCATCGACTAGTACGTGCACTATCCTTCCAACAACCGCCTCCAACCTCCACCCCCAACTGCACTAAATCACATAAAATATCTGAGGATAATAGATCAAATAGGGAGGGAGTAGCAATAGGACTCGTAAAACAGAACTCCACCACAATGGCACCCAAACCTAGACAACAAAATATGATCAAATTAATGCAAATTGCAAAATTAACGCCAAAGTTCAATGGGAGAGGAGATCCCATTACACACTTGGAAGTGTTTGATCGAATGCGCGATACATGTGGTCGACCTAATGACTTGATAAGGGTGCGTGCCTTTAGCCTCACAATGGCAGGGAAGGCATGATAGTGGTTCCGATCAATGAAATGAGAAGACAAGGCTAATTTTAACACCTTGAAGATTGCATTCACAATTGGGTATACCCGTGTGAGGAAACCCTCGATGGAACCTAGTCGACCAACTCTACCATGTCAACAGCTACTAGAGAAAGAATCAATCAGAGACTACATCAATGGAGTGAGGTACCTCCACTCTTGATGTGGTGACACTGACAAATTCTCTGATGAACAGTTGATTGGAAGTTTCCCAGAAGAAATCCTTGACTCAACTCTGCACAATGCCTCGTACTCTAAAAAACATTAAAACTTTCAGCCACGTTATAGGAATGTCATAGATTTTGATGATACCTTCATGGAAACTACTTCAAGGAATCTCCTTGAAGGGGGTACAATGCTTTAATAGTTGGTGACAAATGGAAAGAAAAGACCTAGTGTTGCACTCATGTAGCAAATAATGAAGGAATGGAAAGTTGGGTTAAGGAAAGAAAACATAGGACAACCACATCTATACCCTAGACGTGAGTTGGTTTGATGTTTAATATGTCGTGCTAACCACACAAGCATGGAATGCCCACACCTAAGACCCAAACAAGGAGGAATATGGTGTGCATACTGCATGAGGTCAGGAAACCTCGATACTACCCACCATTGCTACACAATCAAGAATAAACCTCGAAGGCAACACAACTGCTAGTCTCAAAATCTCCAAGAACAGAATGCCCCCACCTAAGACCCAGACAAGGAGGAATTTGGTGTGCATATTGCATGAGGTCAAGAAACCATGATACTACCAATTGCTACAAGAATCAACCCCGGAGGCAACACAATTGCTAGTCATACTAGCTCCACCCATTCATCCCTTGGCTTTGCTTGCACCTCCCGCAAGGCCCATTCTTACTAACGCACCTCACCTAGGGCAGTACGTGCCTTAAAGAGGAGTATTAAGGATTCTAGAGTTATCTCTATATATCGACTCTAGTGTTTCCAGAACAACCAATAACCCCCATGAGCCAATTAATGCTCAACCAATTCCTTGGGTAAACCCCATGAACCAATTAATCCTGGCAAAAATACTTGAAGGGAAGGAATAGGGAGTGACACTATCTACCTGGAACTACCTAAAAACCCTAGAGGCACAAAGTCCACCAAGCCAAATCCTTAGTCAACTACATTCAAGATGTGGTGTGATAGTGTTCACTTGGTCTAAATAGCCGCATTGTAATCCAATAGAGGGAGAGACATCAATACCTTAAGATCCCGCATGTGTAATCCAATAGAGGGAGAGACATCAATGTCGCTCTGTAGTAGTGCTATCATTGCAAGGAGTGTCCCATTAAGAAGGCTATGGCAAACTAATCCATAACCACTAACACCTCTCTGCACTAGTTGTGGCATTGCCCAGTGAGAGCATCCACCCCAGGTCCATCCCAAGAGCATAAGCCAACTATCAGCATTTGCTAAGCAAGCATCAAAGATGGGCTCTTATGAATATTACCTTTCAATGTTGTGACGAGAATGCAAAATAGGAGGAGAGCCACTCACAAAGCTAGACAAGCTTCAGCTTCTTGTGCTCAAAGGAGGGCACAAAGACCAACTTGATTTCTACCTACCGAGATGAGGTCTTGGAACATGCTAGAGTCACTCCTAAAACTAGAAGATGAAGGTCCAAGAAGTTGGGCCAAGGGGAAGACTGTGTGTGGTGATAGTTCAAGAGGGTTCAAGTGAGGACACAATGTCTAACATCACTTCATCCTCTTTTGAGGAGGAATTGAATCCTTATCCTGACCAAGAAGAACTAGTCATCATAGACCCTAGGAACATGCCTAGAAAATTGGTAGAATATCCCAATCCAATTGAGGAGAAAAGTAAGCTAGAAGTAGCTCAAGAATTAAACAAGGTTATGGTGGCCAACAATGTTTGGAAACATAATAGAGTTTATCAAGCTTCTCCAAGGAGGGTTATGGTGGTTAACATGGTTTGTTGATGCAATAGAATTTATCAAACTCCTCCAAGCAAGGTTACGATAAAATGGTTTGTTGACGCAATAAAATTGATCAAAAATTTACTATACCACAATAAATTGATGGGATTCCCCTCACTCTTGTAATAGAATTTATCAAAGATTTATTATACCACAATAAAGTGCCGAGATTTCCCTCACTCTTGTAATAGTCCACTAACCTTTTGAGAAATGGGGAATTGATTTTATAGGGCTCATTTGCATGCATAAAACCCAAGACCGCTCTACATCATAGTAGCCATAGACTATTTTACTTAAGTGGGTAGAGGCCAAGGATACTGGGAAAGCTAATGCTTTGACTACTACTAAATTCTTGTGAGAGAAATTTATTTCTAGATTTAGGTGTCCATTGGAACTTGTGAGGGACCAAGGGTCACAATTTATCAACAAGGTGATTGATTTCCGCGTGAAGGGTTCATGATAATGCACCAAAAACATTCACCATACTACCTATAAGCTAAGGCCAGGTGGAGGACACCAACAAGATTTTATGTGGCATATAACATCTTATAAAGTGGTAACTGGGTTATACACCATTTTGGTTGACCTATGGAGTTGATGCCATGATGCCTATGGAATATGTAGTACCAAGCCTGAGGATCACAATAATCAGTGAGAGGATGAATGAGAATGATAGAGCTATTAATTTCAAGAAATTGGAAGAAACCATATTATTAGCCATGCATGGTTTGATCATAGAGAAGTTTTGACTTGACCATGGTTCGACCAAAACATTAGGGATAAGGAGATTAAGGAATGTAACATATTTCTTATGTTTGGAATGAAATAAAAAGAAAAAGCTAAAACATCAGGGAATGGGACCATTCGAGATCACAAAAATGACTCCACAAGGGTCTGTGGATTGAAACCATGGATGGCATAGAGACTAATGGGTACATCAAAAGAAGTAAGCTAAAAAATTACTATGGACCTTTTACCCGAGACATGCTGGCTAAAGTTCATAAAAAACGGAAAGAGAAAAAAGAAAAGGAAACAATGAGGAGACAAACCCAAGATGAGACTAAATAAAGAGGGAAAAAAAAGGAAAGAGTGAGGAGACAAGCCTAAGATGAGGCTAAAGCTAGAATAACTAAAGCTAAAATGTGATTTCAAGGAAAAACTCTAGCAGCACAAATATGGTTGCATTACTATCCCTTGAGGATGAGGGCTTGGGTATTTGGGTCTATCGAAAACCATACCACGAGCATCACTCTAATTGACACAGGGGCTATCTTTTGAAACATGAGAAGCTTTGGGTAAACCAAAACTAGAACTTACCCCCAATGATAGGGCTCATAGCTTCCATGCAAGTATGGTAAAGGTTGAAGGAAGTTTGAAGGTGCATATCATTGTTAATAATAACCATGTAGCTCCCAAAAAAGTTTATGTTATGCTTGTAGGAGTTATGGGAAAACAAGTGTTACTAGGGAGATCATGGATTGGTGCAACCAATTGCTCCATTCAATGGAGAGAGAAAAACAATCAGATACAAACAAATGAGTGCCAAGTAATTGTACCGCTCTAGAATCCAAGTACTATGTGGAATGCTCATCTTTTTTTGATACTCAAAGCTTTCCAAAATTAAAGAAAGATCGAAGGATCGATAAGGACCACACCAAAGAGATCTCAATAATGGTAACCCCTTTTGCTTCTTCCAAAAGAACCACCGTCACTTGAGTCATTAGGCTAGAGAGTAATGGATTCCCACTAACCTCTTGAAGACACAAGAGTATTTATAAAGGGAAGAAATAGATCTAGATACCCAAGCAAACAGTGAAAAGATCCATATCTCACATTCATAATAACCTACATCACCGTCGAGATGATCTAAATGGGGAAAGGAACCACAAGCAAGAAGTCATGTTTTGCAGGGTACCTAAGGCCACTCTAATAGCGCATGGATAGTAACATGATGCCACACAAATATGGATACCAAAGAGAGTCCAAAAGCTTGAGAAAGACCAAGAGCACAAAATTATCCAACAACATTAGTTAAGCATCAAAATGAGTAGAAAACAAGCCTAGCAAGGCAAAGATGATTCTACATAAAAAGCCAAAGTACCCTCCACTTGTTTGGAGGAAGGAGAAGATGTAATTGCCATCCTACCAAATGAGGCATGAGGAACTAAAATCATCAATGATCAACCTCACTAGTGAAAAAACAAAGTGGAAGAAAAATATTAATCAAAATCCATCATGGAACCAACAAACCATCTTCATTCAATGGATGGAAGAGGAGATGCAACACTAAGAAACGGAGTTAGAGCACCTTTGCCAGCAATATCTCTTGCGAGACCCAAGGAAGAGACTGGGTACTAGGAAGCCGAGAAGAACAGAGCAAGAGGGGAAGAATCAAAATGAGGAAATCCATGAATATCTCAAGTTTTTCACGCCCAAAAAAGGTGCCTAAAAGCACCATGAGTCATGCTTAGCCCTTCACAATGATTAGGTGAACCATAAAATCATCTCAAAGGCATGAAACTCAAAAGATCATTTGGCATGAAAAAACAAAGAAAATCTTCACACTTTGAATATCTCAAGTTTTTCACGCCCAAAAAGGTGTTCCAAAAGCAGCTTGAATCATGCCTAGCGCTTCACACAATAATTAGGTGAACCATAAAATCACCTCAAAAGCATGAAATTTGAAAGATCATATAGCGTGAGAAACCAGTGGTAATCTTCGCGTCATTAATATCTCAAAATTTTCACACCCAAAAAAGGTATTCCAAAAGTAGCAAGAATCATGCCTAGCCTTTCATAGTGATCAAGTGAACCCCTAAATCACCTCAAAATCATGGAATTAAAAAGATCATTTAACATGAAAAACTAGTGGAAATCTTCATGCCGTGAATATCTCTAGTTTTGCATGCCCAAAAAAGTGTTTCACATCCATCAATCGACCTGACAGAGGACTTTCCCAAGGTCTAACAGTCAACATTTGGTTAATGACCCAAAAAAAAATTCATGCCATGATTATCTAATTCACACATGATTATCTTAAAAAAATAAAACATAAAAACCCATCTTATGTTGACAATTATTGCTAACCTCTTAATGAGTCGGCCACCCCTTTAGTATGATTGTTTGTATTTATACTCTTGTCGTAGCCTTCTTTACGATCACTTTCAATTTTCTCCCCCTCCTTTATCCTACATCAAACTTTTCATGCATTCATCAATTTCGTCCATACCTGCTCTCCTATGATTGTGTCTGAGGCACTAATAGCATCCATATCATTAGGTAGGACTCCTTGGCTTTGTATCTTCTCGTGGTGTTTATTGCGTACATAATGACTTCTGTGTTGATGTGAAGCTTACATAATGATTTCCGTATTGATGTGTATCTTCTCTTGGTGTTTGTTGCTTACATAATGACCTCCATGTTGATGTGAATGAAAACCCCCCAAGTTTGAATTTGTCTGGGAAAACATTTGGGTTGTCGATTCTCTATCTTCTTTATGTCCCAATATAATCAAGTGCTAAATGACTATGGGCCTTGAGCATGGCGTGGAGGCCAAGGTATTAATAGGTGTGAAAAGGGGCCAAAGGTATATAAGACAATTATAGGGCCAAGTTGTAAATAATCAATTTTATCACTTTTACTTAATATCAATCAAGCTTTACTCATGCAAGCTTTCATGGTAACGTTCACCCATGTATGGATTCCATGTAAACGATGTCTCTCATGTTCCCGACTCCAACTTAACGAGTCTCTCTCTTCCTCCCTTCTTTCATTGGTATCAAAGCCATTCCTTTAATCCATTTCTAGTATTTTCTTGATTTTTTTTAAAAATTTCTCACTTGGAAATTTTTCTTAGCATGGGAAAGTGATGGAATTAAGTTCATTTTGGTAGATTTTGGTCAACTTTTGGTACAAGAGTAGAACCCCCAATCCCTCAAGCGAAAGAAAAGCTCACAAAACTCCTTGTAAGTTAAAAGTTCTACTTTTTTTTTTAACTCTAATCTATGGTTTTCTGATTCTTGCTTTTTTAATGAGAATATGGATGTTATGCATCCTCAAGCACAATACTCACCTCACAATGCTCTTCATCAGCCAAATCTACATGGATACCTTCCTGAGTGTTGCCAACCCCCCTGGTATCATTGTCCAAAGACTCCCCAGCACATAATGCATCAAAGGAAAAAACATCCACTTCATTCATCGCAGGTACCAAACCACCATCAAGCTGTCCAAGAAAATCCATAATAATAGGATCTTCCTCCACGCTCTCCACATCCGCATCACAAGCCATCTTCACTTCATCACAAGTCTCTACCCCATCCTCCTCCCTTGTAGAATCTGGCAAAGAATCATAACACCAGTGAAGGCCAGGTTCCAACATTTTGACCTTTCTGCACACAAAAATCCAGATTCTTTCCAACAGCAGTGTCCACAAGCACTTCCAGCTCTTGTAATTCAGGCATCTCTTCACAACCATACAGCTCAGCTGGTTCATCAAGGCTAGCAACTGCCCAAAATTTGAGCAAATTTGGGATACCCAAGACCAAAATTGGGAAAACATTAGGGAAATTTTCACAGGCTCACATTTTTTCTCTTTCTCCTCTTCTTGCTTAATCTTGTGAGAGCTATGGTGCTTCTATTTTCAGCTTTAAGCTTGCCAAATCCTATGGCTTTTCTTAAGGGAAGTATAAGCCTTATTTCAAGCTCCATATGGTGCTCGTTTCTTGTGCGATTTCACGCGTGAAGTTGCAGGCCAACTGTGTATGATTTCATGACATTTTGGAGGTTTTGATTTACAAGATGGCCACTCCAATGCTTGGAAAATACTCTCTATGGTGTAAGCAAATGTTACGTTCATGCAATGCTTCAATCTTTCAAGTTTCTTGGCATTAGGGTTTGAATTCACATTTTGAGAAAATTACTTAAAGATTCTTCTTCACAATGCTTTGCTACACTCATACATGTGATGAGTTGGTGTAAAAGCATGAGATTGCATGAAATTTTGGTCTCTTCTTGCAAATTAGGGTTTTCACTCATACTTTTTGGAGATCTAGGGAATCAAACTTGTGCATATGGCTCTCCTCTACTCATCCATACCCTCATTGCACAATACTGGGAAAGCAATTAGGGTTCCTTGATAAGAATGGGATTTTTGGAAAATCTTCAAGATTAGGTTTTTATGGATTTCATGGAAGACAATGCATAATCTCATTCCCATAATGTCCTGAATCTTTCCATATATTGCTTGATGTTTTTGGAATCTCATGCATGAAGCCATGATCTTTGAGGCTAATTTCTATTGATTTTGGGCATCTTTATGCATAAGTGCAAATGTGCATCAAGTATCCTTGAAGAAGCCAATTGAAGAGATCAACAAAGTATACATTAATAACATTAAACTCTTGTATTGGATCTTTTGATTGGGCATGCAATTATAAGTGCCACATGTAAGCAAACTTGACAATCTTTCATTTGAAGCTTACACATCTCACACATATTATTCCTACACATTAAATTGTAGAATCTAGATATGTGTGAAAGTACTCTTGCAATTGGAGGAGAGGCCAAGAGGAAGTGTGTCACGAACTTTCCATGCCATGAGTGGTGCCGTTGGGAAAGTGGTAAGGAAAGGGATCTAGGTACAAGATGGTGAAGACATGGCCCCAACCCTTGCCTCAGATTAAAACTTGGTAAGGGGGTGAGAAGTGCTTAGCCGCCGGGAGATCAACAAAAGCATCAACGCGCTACATCGAATAGATCATCACCAAGTGGCAATACTTCCATTGGCAAATGTAAATGCAAGGATTAGCAATGGGCACATGTATGGTTTTACAGTGAGAAATTGCTAAGATTGGGCAAATTTGTGACAATGGTTGGATGCATTTACCATGGGCATTGGATATTCTATGATGCTATGCTTTTGGCTAGTGATTTGATGCTTTTATTCATTGAGATATGGCAACAAATACAAAGGAAGTTGAGCCAAAATTTTGACAATTTTTGTAATTTTTGCAGTAGCATAAAACACCAATTCAGTCCGAAACCATTGGGGCTATTGTGAAGTGATAGCTTGAAAGTACTATCCAAGAGCTACATTTGGAGCACTCAAGTGCCCGATTCTGGCACCGATTACATTCCCAACAGGCAAGAGTCACCACTAGGTTAAAACTTGGCCCCTAACAGTAATTCAATTTTAACATTGGAGCATATGGGTGGTTAGTATATATCATAAGATTCTGAACAAACCAAAAACCACTTGATTTGGAAGTCGTTTGCTAGGTCAACCAACATAGTTGACTTTGACCTAAAAGTCAAAATAGAGAATACCTAGCCTTTGACTGAAGTAAAGTGGTTCAAGGAGCGGGTAGTACTAGCCATTAGCAATCTATCAAGCCAGTTCAATCAAGATTTTGACCTATATTCAAGGTTTGAGGATCAATTCTTCATTTTCAACAGTGTAAAAGAAACTCTAAAACAAAGAATATTAGAGCATATAGGAATTGTATTGTTTTGGCATAGTTGGGTAGTACACATCTAGGGCTATCCAACATGAAGAGGGCACGAACATTGATGAGGGATTGGAGCATATCTATAATGAGCTGGTCACCAACGCTCATGTGAATGCAAGTGGGCATGCTAGCCCAAGGTGCAAGGGACATCAGCAAGAAATGAAATGATACACAAGAAATGCTTGAAATGATACGTATGATGCTTCAATCAATCGACCGAAATGCTAGCCCAAGGTGCAAGGGACATCAGCAAGAAATGAAATGATACACAAGAAATGCTTGAAATGATACGTATGATGCTTCAATCAATCGACCGAAATCAAACCCAACAAACCAATGCATTTAGGAGCTTGGTTGAGAACGTGAACAAGAACCAAGCCATTTGTATTGAAAGTATGAACCGGATTCACATGTCATTGCTTGAAGCTGTGTCAAGGGGGGTTCCATCCACAAGCAAAGAGCTCTGGTGGAAGAGTTGCCTACATAAGGTAATGCAAATGTGATGGATCGGGGAAAAGGCTTGAGTACTTCACAACAACTAGGAGACTTCTTCAATCAACACAAGCACTTGGGTGGCAATGAGCATGTGCAATTGGGCAATAAAGAAATTTGCCACCAAAATCATTATCTTTTGGGATTTTTCCTTCACACACTCCATCTACATCACACAGTGATGTGAAAGGGAAGCGTGTGGCTTTCAATTTTACACATGTGGATGAGTCTTGGGATCATAAAGACCCACTCGTGGCTTTCAATTTTACACATGTGGATGAGTCTTGGGATCATAAAGACCCACTCGTGGTGGGGCCATGCATGTGTAATGCCCGAGAGGATGATGATGAGTTCAGAGGCATCAAGGATAAGTTTGTCTTCTATAAAAAAAAGGATCAACAATATACTTCATCCTTGCCTCACAATGAGGCACATAGTCAAACACTCTTTTCTTCAATGGGAGTGATTGGAAGGAGGAAATGCATAATTATCGATGCTAAAACCTCTACGCTAAGATAAAGAGGAGTAATATATGTGAGTTGTTGGTGCCTACACTTGGTCTTCCTCTTGCTTTGAGTGAGGATAGAAGATCTACTATATGCACTCAATGTTGCAAGATTTGGGCTTGAGAAAATGCAAAAGAGGACTTCCATTCACTATCACAGTTGGTCATTTCATAGAGTATGACTATGTGGGTCTTTATACACTCATTGTGGGTGTTGAAGTGGATGAGACACTTGTTATAATTTGGGGAGATAACTCGATGCCGGTTCTTTCTCGACAAGCCACCAATGTATCCGTGGGGTCAATGGGAATATACAAGCTGAAAATGGAAATGCTTGGATCACTTCATAAGTGCGTTAATTGATACATTTTCAGCTTATGATATTATGCCACGAGATCATGAAGACATGATCATTGAGGATGTTTTGGATGTGTATACAATTGTTGTTGACACAAGTGATGGGGCATTTACTTTCACATGCATCTTATGTCACTTTGAGATGCACGGTACATGATTATGTGGTACGCCATGGTATACCACAACATGGTGTGGGTGTTAGTCAAGATTCCTATGAGATAGGAGGATTCAATGCAATGACTGTGGATGATGGAATTTCTCTTACCAACGTGGTGTTGGATTTATGTTCGGATGCACTGTTATGTTTTCCTTTTGATCCGAGTATTTGTAGTAACTATATTGTATGGGATGAGGATCATTGTGGCTTTCCTTTTGATCCGAGAGGTCACATATTTGTTTCATGGCTGGATGCTCTACCTTATTCTTGAGGGAGAATTTCCTTTTGATCTTGATGACACTTTGCAAGAGACTTGGCACAAGAGTATGATGATGGAATGCTTATGTGTACTTTTGGTGATACAAGCATGAAGCCAACTTTGTGTACCTTGTTGCATAATTCTTATGCAAGATGTAAGGGTGCAGACAAAGTCAATGGTAGAGTGGATCATGTTTTGGTGAATAGTGGAAGTACACATAGCTTTTTGTGAACAAGAAGTCATTGTGTGGTCTCAAAGGAACCCATACCTTTGGCAACTTTTCATGAAGTTCAAGTGGCAAATGGGGCTAAAATGGATTGCACAATGATGTGTCAAGATGTAAGCTTGGAGCTCTCAAAGGAGTATACATGCAAAGCTTATTTGCTTGTTCTTGATATCGGACCCATCAATATGGTTCTTGGGTGTGATTGGCTCTCAAGTCTTGGTTCTTTCACTATGAATTTGAAGAAAAGCTTTATGCATTTTGTGTATGGTGAACGAAGCATTACATTCATGTTAGTGAATGCATCAAAGCTTACTTTGATCAGTGCCTCTCAACTTAAGAGAGAGCTCGATAAGATGGGTTACATATATGTATTACAACTTTGCAAGGATGAGAGCATTGATGTCATCAAGGAGGAAGTGCACAAGGGCATGAAAAAGTTGTTGAATGAATACAAGGATGTATTCAACATGCATGGGATGAGTGGTTACCTTTGGCGAAACTTTCTTAGAATAGCACAAATCATGTAAGCATTGTGTCGCCTTTTGAGGCTACTTATGAATGCAAAGTGAATGTGCCAATGGTAATCAATAAAGAGGAGATTGCAAATCAAAATGCAAAGGATGAGGTGGAAAGAATGCAAACCCTGATGCAACAATGCAAGGATAATTTGAAGAATGCTCAAAGGAGTATGAAGCAATATGCTGATGCGCCCATAGGAGATTTGTGGAATTCAATGTGGGTGATTGGGTGCTTTTACGCATACCAAAATCAAGATATGCATCTCTCAAGGGTAATACAAACACCAAATTGGGTCATAGGTACTATGGACCATATAAGATTGAGAGAAGGTTGGGCAAGTAGCTTATAAGCTATTGTTGCTGCCAGCAATCACATGCATACATGATGTGTTTCATGTCTCTAAATTGAATGCATATATGGGACCCATAGTGGAAGTACAAGATGAGTTACCTCCAACGAATGAGAAAGGTATGTTTGAGTATGTACTCGACAAGGTGTTGGGCACTGGAGAAAATGTGTTACGTAACTATTCTTTGGTGGAATACCTAGTCAAATGGAGAAGTTTACCCAACGATGAACCTTCATGACAACCTGCCTCAATCTTGGAAGGTTATGAAGGCATTATGGGTGTATTTAGTGGATCAAATGAGTAGGCATAACAGTGATTTTGCTTGCTAGAATTTCTTGTAAATCACTATTAAAGAGCTTCATACTACTTAGAGATCATGGAACTTGCATTCTAGTATGCACCAATGAAGGCAACTAAAGATGTAGATGTAAGAAGTAATGATGATATCCCACATGTAGAGCAGTAATCTTAGGTATTGGAACTAGAGAGTCCTCTAGTAGTGGATCGATGAGACGGAGGTTGAGAACAGATGCAAAGGATGTAGACACATCATCCCATGGTACTATAGGTGTTGGCATAAATGTATCATGAAAAGGGAAGGAAAAGATAGATCAACATATTGTGCATAATCTATCAGCATATATTTCTTATGTGAATGGTGACTCTAGTGGCTCCAAGTAGAGCCTTGATGAGCTTGGAATTCTATCAATAGCTACTCTTGGTGCACAAAGGACCATGGATATTTTGAGGACACCTGGAAGTGATCCAAGTGTATGAAGGCTACTCAAGTTAGATACCCTATTGACATGCTGAGATATGATGGATATACATCACATCACTACACTTACATGGTTAAACAAATACAAGAAATAGAGCCCACTTCTTTTTAGCAAGCACTTAGAAATAAAAAAATGAGAAGATGCCATGGATGAGGAGATGGCACAATTGGATAAAAACACGACATGAAAATTAGTATCTTTGCCTAAGGTAGTGAGGCTGGTTGGGGTGTTAACACTAGAGGTTCTTCTATATGGATTGGTTGAGGTGGTAACACTAGAGGTTCTTCTATGGGTTGGTTGAGGTGGTAACACTAGAAGTTCTTTCAATAAAATTCATGAGATCAGATGGGGGGGGAAAGTGTTTCTCCAATCAGTTCCGTGATTTCTTGAAAGTGACAAACATCTAACTTTTATCCTTTATGAAATAAACCCACACTTTATCATTAATGAATGTAACATAAAACTTGCAACCTACAATTGTTACAGTCTTGGTCAGTCCCCCCACACATCTGAATGTATAACATCTAATGGCCTTGCAACAATGACATGTTATCATGAAGCAATACTTTACCTCAAGTATGTTCACATCCAAAGTAATCATTTTGCCATTTTTATTACCCTTTGCAACTAAGCGACACTGATTTTTAAAGTCTTCCACAAAACATTCTTGACAATTGAACATCACTTGCAGACCTGCTCAACCATCTGTCCAACAGAAACCAGGTTCTTTGTAATATTTGGAACATGAAGTACATATGCCAAGTACTTCATTTTACCATCATGTGCATAGACATGTGCATAGACAATGGCACTTTACCAACATGCGCAATGGGATGCACAATATCATTGCATGTTTTTATATAACCTAGTTTTTCTATTTTTTACGTGTCTCTAAACCACTCACCATGATTGGTCATGTGGTTAAAGGCATCATGATCCACATATCAAACATCTCTAGATAATAACACATCTCTTGTTGTGGAGTTGAGCATATGCTGCATCACAAACAACTACTCACTTCTGACATCACCATGAGTTTGTGCCACATTAATAACACTCTATGCTATTTGCACTTTGAGTTATTTGCCATGTGCCCTGGTTTATGCCATAATAATAACACTCCATGCTACTTACACTCTCATTTCTTTGCTAACACCTTAGCCCCTCTAGCTCCCCCTGTCTCTAGAGTGGCTTCTTCCACTTGTTTCTACATTTGAATCCTGTTGTTGTTGATGCCCATGATTTTTATTTCTAAAACAGTCTCCACCTTGGCCTCTAGATGATGATCTTCCTTTGCCTCTACCTGTATCTGAGTAGAAGGCCTACTTATTTGAGCTTCTAGAGGATGAACCTCTCCCAATATTCATCTCCTCACGGATGAGAAGAGCAATCAATTCCTGAAAATCACGAAAGTTATCTCGAACTCCAATGGAGGTCTAAAACTAGTTGTATTCTTTGCCAAGACCATTCAAGATCACAGATACCATATCATCATCATCTACTGGTGTTGTAATAAAAGCAAGGGCATCTGCAAGCTCTTTAACCTTCACTGAGTAATCATTTATACTCAGCTTTTCCTCTGGTCACATTATGCAACTCCTAATTAAGCTCCATCTTCTGAGCTTAGGTGTTTGTGTTGCACATCTTCACCAACATCCCAAGTCTCCCTTAGGCATTTATGCATCATGTATATGCACAATCATAGAATCTGTCACACTGGTAGAAAACCAATATAGCACCTTTCTGGCCTTTTGTTGCCATGCTTTATATGCTCGCACTTGTTGAGGGGTCAAGTTTTCTTTAGCAATCTCTAACTCCTTTTCATTACATGTGTGATGAACTCCCAATATCCTTTTCCCATAAGAAAATTGGTCATCCTAAACTTCCATGCCTAGAAGTTATTCTTGTCTAGCTTTTCACTCACGATTTGTGATAGACTGTCAAACATATTTATTTATAGCAACTTACCAAATAGTGCTTGCAAGAAACCTTTTGCACTTGCAGCAAATTTGTAATCTTCAACAGTAATGGTACTGTAAATATGTTATAATGCCTCTGTATGTGAACCAGTCACATACATGCACATTCGCCAACACCTGCAACACTTAGATTCTCTGCACGGACTGTCTTGTAATCAAATTTCTGTTGTAACTTTGCATTGAACCAAAAATTGGGCATATACAATCAAAATCGACAGACACTTCCCAGAGTGCTTGTTGTAGAAAAAATCAGAGCCAAAATGTGGCCCAAAACGTGCACAAAACACGTAAAAAATTAGTTAGCTATGTTAATTCCACACAATATGGTCTTCTTCCTTCACCTAGGAGGATGTCTCATTCTGAGACAATGACTTCCTATCTACCTGTACCATCAACAACGGATATAAACCTGTAATGCCACTATATGTGAACCAGTCACATACATACACATTCACCAACACTTGCAACACTTAGATTCTCTACTACACAAACTATCTTGTAACCAGAGTTAGGATGCAAACTTTGCACTGAACTAGAAATTGGGCATATATAGTCAAAATTGACACTTCACATAGTGCTATGCCCGAACTATGTCAAAACACATAAAAATTTAGTTAACTATCTTAACTGCACACAATATGGTCTTCTTTCTTCACCCAGGAGGATGTCTCAATCTGAGACAAAAACTTGCATATCTGCTTGTAGCTTTCACAATAGCTACTACCAAAGGTGTTGCTCCAAAATCAAAGAGAGAAAGAGATGGAAATAGCCTTACTTGTGTACCGCTTCCTTGCTTGCCTTGTTCTTGCCTCTTGCTTGCCTCCTTAGCTCTCACACAAACTAGAGCTTTGATACCAAAAAGAGAATGTGAGGGAGAGGGAGAGCTTTAGTTCCTTGCAAGTAACACACAAAAGAGAGAGAGCAAGACACAAGAGAGAGATGGGTGGCTGAATTTTATTATATCTTATTCTCTTCTCTATAACCATAAACTAAAGGAATAAGAGTACATACAATAAGGGAAAGTACTCTCCTACTATAACATACAATGGCCGGCGGTCCATAGTGTGAACCCGAGTACATGAGCTGGTGTTATAACTATGCCATAACTCTAGACTCCAAGTGGCTGTCACACAATCTGTTGCCCCACTGATAGCATATCAACCATAATCTCACTAACCATGCCAGTGGCATAAGTGCGAAAGTAATCACCCAAGTGAATCATCAATGTCCGCCAGCACTAGTTAAGCTCGATATCTCAACATGTTCTCGTAGACCTCATGTCCTTGTCTGGGATAGCGCCCAATGATAATGACCATACCATCTTTGTAGATAGCTCACTTGCCCACTCTATGAGCCTTATGAACTATCACCAATGTCGGTATGTCACCTATCCTGGGGGTGAGATCATCTCCTATGTACACTTATGTGCCCTTAAGGGCAACCCATCTCTCTAAGAAAGCTTGTCTATTGGTGGCATCAGTGAATCTAATGATGAGGGGCTGCTCTCGTGTCATATCCTTACATGCCCTCCATGTATCTACAAAGAGGAGGCAATCCCAGTCTTGGGAGAAGCCCCCACTTGTATAGCCCCCGCGCACTCCCACATGGAGGGCCCTATCCTTCTTGTGTTTCTCCCTCTTGAGAGTCTCGTGTATGATGCTTTGTGGGGGTCTGTGCTTCTTCACCACCTCCATCCAATCTTTCTTGGTGGTCTGCAGTTCCGCTTGTAGCTTATCACTAGCAACCTTTAGCTACTCCAGGTCCATTCTTAGACCCTCTTGAATTTTCAATTTCCCTTTCTCCACTAAATAGTCCTTAACCGTAGCCTTTAGGGCTTCTATTTCTGCCCGGAGTTCCCCTATAAATGGGGTAATCTTTAGCATTGCCTGTTGTTGCATCTGGGTCTCTTTTAACATCCGAATCTCCTTCACCTAGTGGTTCACCTTTGCTACCAATTCTTCAATCTTGTTATTCTTGTCATATATCTCCTTGCAACTATTTTTCATGTTGGTTCATGATCCTGTCTAGCACCTTCTTCTACTCGCCAATGCCTTCTTGGTGTTGTCCTCCATAGTCTTGATGTATGCCTCCAGCTCCTGTAGCTTCATCCTGGCTATTTTCCCCTAGTTTGCTGCCTCGGGGGCCTGACCAAGGGTGGGTGGGATAAAGGGGCAGGAGGGCACTCAGGTGGATAACAAAGATCATTGCAACTAACGTGCGACAACACAGAGGGCAGCGTAGTGGGTAGGCACATGCGGTAGTAATAAGGGGGCAGTGTAATGGGTAGGCATGTGTACAACAAGGGGTACAAGTGCAGTGATGGGCGAAAAGTGCTAACACCAGCAGTGTGATGAGCAGGGCAAGGTGCATAGGTTCACGCCATCACTAAAATGAGAGAGAGAGAGCGAGAGAGAGAGAGAGAGAGAGAGAGAGAGAGAGAGAGAGAGAGAGAGAGAGAGAGAGAATTTATGTGTATGAGATAGTGTATGTGGGGAGAGAGTGTGCATTTGCATTAGTGCATATGCGGGTGTGTACATGTGTGTGAGATAGTGTATGTGGGGGGAGAGAGTGTGTATTTGCATTAGTACATGTGCGGGTGTGTACATGTGTGTATGGGTGTGTACGTGTGCATGCGTGCATGCATGTGTGTGTGTGTGTGTGTGTGTGAGAGAGAGAGAGAGAGAGAGAGAGAGAGAGAGAGAGAGAGGGGGGGGGGTGCATGTGTGTGTGTATTTTTATTTAAGTTTATAAATGCACATATATATGTTACACACACACACACACACACACACATATGTTATATATATACAAATATACATTCACACACACACATACACACACACACACACACACACATGTATGTATGTTTAATATATCTATCTATGTTATCTATTATGTGCAAGTTTTTGGGAGAGGAGAGGATACGTGGCAGTTGGAAGAGGGCCAAGTGTTGGGGTAGGGGAAAGAGAGAGGGAGTTGTGATGGGGGAGAGAGAGAGAGAGAGAGATGAGAAATAGGGGAGAGAGAAGAGTCTAAGGGTATGTTGAGAGAAGAATATTTAAATAAATAATATAATACAAAAATATATAGATAAATAATAAATAAGTATAAAATATATATAATAACAATATGTAAACATATGATAAGTAAAGATAATATATATATATATATATATTATCTCTGCTAATTTATTATAGTATAATGTTATATATATATATATATATATATATATAATACATAAGTATAAATAAGAAAGTTAAAGACACATATATATATAAAGTAAATATAAAATATTATATTATAAATATAAAAATATTATTTTAATTTATTATATTATAATAATAGTATAAAATATAATATAGTAATGGTATACAAATTAATATACATATTGTATTAGTACTATGATATATAAACACATTCACGCACACACGTACACATTCAAACGCACATATAGAAATAAAAACACACTCTCTTTGGAAGGAGAGTAATAACAGAGGTGTTCAACGGAGAGATTATTAGAAGGTAGTGACGCGTATGTGGACAGGCATGGGTGTGAGTGGGCATTACTTCACGCGTGTGTGGGACGCATGTCCCCGTATGCCAATCAGAGGCTTGCATGCATGGAGGGGACGTGGGTGCAGCAGACGGGGAATTATGTGGGGGGCTAGGGGTTGGAGAGTTCTGAGGACACGAAACGGCTGTATGATCTGGATGATGAGGAGAGGAAGCGCACCGGACTGGGTAACGGAGAGGCTCAACGCGCAGTCTTAGTGGGCTTAGATGAGAGACATGAAGGTATGTTCGAAAGTCTCTCCTAACCTTGTTAGGAGTCAAGTTGGCCTCTTCTCCTTGTGCAGTGTGATCATTTCTATTCTGGTAGGCCGCCCTCTAAAGTTGACATTGGCAAATGGTTGCAAGATGACATCTTTCATGATAGGGTGTTATCTAAGGCCTTTTATTTAGGAAAGGGGTTTTTCGATATTCTATTCACTAAAGGCCAAGCAGTTTCGATATTCTGTTCACTAAAGGCCAAACAGTTTCTGAGCTTTTTGCAAGGGCGCCTCTATTCATAGACTAGTGCATGTAATGCCTTTTGATCCTCTTTTTGATGTAAATAAAAGCCTACCCTATTTGGGTTAAGATAGATAACTTGCCCCCTTGGCTAAGGCCTGCGTTGAGTGAGATCGCTAGCGCTATTGGTCCGGTTTTGTATTTGCCTAAAGATGATGTTGGAGGTCGTCAGGCCAATAATATATGTATTTGGAACACCATGGTGGAAACCTCCAAGACCTTAGAGGTTGACTTAGGAGAGTTGGGTACGTTGGAGCTGAACCTGAAATTTAATTCCTAAGGAGGCAATTGAGAGACTTAAAAAGAGAGGAACTTCCCAAGGCTCTTGGAGGCATTTTGCTAATGGGATGCATGGAATAATGAAGGGGGGTTGGGAAACTGAGAGCTGAGGAAAAAAGATAGGAAAGGAAGAGATGGAGTGAACTTCTCGAGATCCTTCAGAAAAAGAGACAAATAGGGAAACTTACAAATGAGGAAACTGTATTTTAAGTGTCAAACATGCTTGAAGGGTGAGGATGAAAAATGTATCAGGAGAGAGGATAGCAGATATAAATGGAAAACCTTTAATAATATTAGAAAACATGATAGGTATCTTTTCAAAATGGCTGAGAAGAAAAATTGCAAGGAAATAATGAGAAGGGTATTGGATGAAAATGGGCAAGGAGTGGAGGGAATTGGCTTGATTACAAAAAAATGGGTGGAATTCTTGGGCTCCACTCTTAGCCTGAAAGAATACTGCTCATGCAGCTTCTAAGTTGAGAGAAAAATGTTAGGACTAATTAACAATGGAGTGAATCCTAATAAAGCCAAGTGGCTTGAGAGAGATATTGAAGCTAAAGAATGCTGGGTAGCCCTTCAAAAGCTAGGGAGAGAGAAATCACCTAGGTGGGATGGTTTGTCATTAGAATTCTTCATTGCATCTTGGCCATCATTAAAGGACTTAGTGTGGAAAATTTGCAGAGAGGCTTTCATATTAAGCAGCCTGGAAAAGGACTTGAAGGAGGGGTTGGTGAAACTCATTCCTAAACAAGCAACTTGTGTGATAAATTTAATCACTAGAGACCCATTACCTTCTTGATTGTTATATATAAAATCCTAGACAAAAATATTTCTATAAGGATTACCCCTGTCCTCCAAGAAGTCATCTCCAAGAGGCAATAGGGCTTCATAAAAGGTAGGTTAATCTATGATAACATTTTATGCTGCTATGCTAGGGAAAGATTTAGCTTTGAGAACACATCAGAAGTGTATATTATTACAGCTAGATCTTGAGAAGGCTTATGTGACAGGGTGCATTGGTCATTTGTGGCTAGGGTGATGGAAAAATTTGGGTTTGGTGTTAGGATGGCTACATGCATATATACCCTTACATTGGGAGGACACTCTAAGTTTATGTTGAATGGGAGGGTGGTGCAAGGGTTTGAGGTGAATAGGTCAGTAAGACAGGGCTGTCCTCTTGCTCCCCTATTATTTGCTATTGCTTCTCATCCTTTGATAGTGGCATTGGAAGATGCTTATGCTGCTGAAGGGAGGGTAACTGGATTGAAGCTGAGTAATGATGAGTAGCTAATTATACAATGTTTTGCAGGTGACTCTTTACTCTTTTTGAAAGCTGATAACGATAATGTGAGACATGCTTTATGCATTATTTAGGAGTTTGTAAATGCCTCTAGGTCTAAGTGCAATATACATAAGTCCAAAATAATAAGTCTATCTGAGAATAATGACTTTGATTTAGAAAGATGGGGATGTGAGGTTATTAAGAGGGGACAAATTGTCAGACATTTAGGGGTTCCTTTTGGGGTAGAAGTAACAAACATACAACTGTCTGACTAGGCCCTAGAGAGATTTTGCTTAAAGCTTAAAAAATGGGAAGGCATCAGAATTCCATTCCATGATAGGGTGGCTATATGCAATACTGTGCTAAATGCTTACATTATGTTTTTATGCCTTGTGCTAGAATTTGGTAAGTGCCATTGGTAGAAGATTGTGAGGCCCATAAGTGATTTCCTATGGAGAAATGGAAGTTCTAGTAAGAAGGTCTTGAGATGGCTTACATGAGATAGATTACCGAAGACTGAAGGAGGCATTGGTATTCTGCATCTCCCTTCTCAGACTGTAGCAAGGATGGCTTTACTTCTTCCTAAGTGTCCTCATCAACAAAAGGAGATATGGACTAAGATGTTGAAGGAGCTTGTAGATGCCTCCCATATTTACTTTGAGGGTAGATGGCAAGGACTAGGATGGAAGGATAAACTCTTTTCTTATGCTCCTCTTAAAATCACAGGATCTTGCCTTTGTAGAATGCTTTGTAGCAGCAAATGGAAAGAGGCTTTGGGGTTGATGGTTTGGGATGGATGTTGCAGAGCTTCAAGAAATTCTCTCTTAAGCTTGGGGATTTGGTGGACCCACAAATTCAACCCTTCTTTAGCTCTTCAGGATCCTAGAACAGCTAAGAACTTGAATAATAAAGGGCTAAGGAGACAGTCTAACTACTGGGATGAGACTTCAGTAGGGTGGAAAGAACCTGAACAACTAGAAGAGGAATTTGGAGTGTCTTCCACGGACTAAGTTAGTTAGACAGGTCATGGAGGAGCTACAAAAGGGTTGGACATCTACAGCCTTTGATGAATCCTGTTGGTTAAAGGATTGGGTTTGGTACAATGGTGTAAAACTGGACAGAGGGGCAACAAAGGATTTATATAAGGAATTAATAAAAAGTGAGGAAAATGTAAATTACTGCAATAAAATCTAGATATCAAAAAGCTGGAGAGAGATGGAAAGCAATATGGGAGATTGATATCCCCACAAAATCCCAGGTATTTCTTTGGAGAGTATGCATGGAACCTTTACCCATTAGGATTAAGCTGCTTCAGAGAAACTTCACCGTTGTTGTCCCAAGTGCAAGATTGCCCTTGAAGATGGGAAACATGCCTTTTGGGACTGCCCTGCTATCAGAGGTACTTGGACCAGAATCGGAAATGGGTCTGCTAGAATACATGGATCCAAGGCCAATGGGGGGACTGGATTTTAGGGAGAGATGGTCAGCTATTGATGGACATGCTAATTTTAATTTTCAATATAATCAAGTTCTGCTGTCTTTGGGAGATATGGAATATGTATAGTTTTTCAAAGAGTAATTGATCCAGGGATAGATGTGACAGAGTTAATGCATAAATGTATATACATGTGCTGGTCTATTTACTATGTGAATAAGCTGAATAAGGAAGAGATGATGCAGATGATTCAGGCTCTGCAAACAACCATAACTTGATTCCTATTCCCTCTAGGGAGACTTTCATACATACTGGACTGAGCCTAACAAGTGTTTCTTTATGTTTTCAGAAAATTATAGGGTTATATTTGAAGCCAAAGCCAATGAAGTTTAGACCAAAGATCAGAAGGTGGGACCGCAAAGTGAAACATATTGTCTACACTTATGTGGCCTTTATAGAGGACCCAGTTAGAACCTAACCAGTAGTTAAAATTTGGACAAAGAAGGGTGAAGTTTTAGAGAAACAGTCTCCTAAAGGCTACACTACTGAAGCCATGATTGAGGCTTGTATTCAGTTAGGGTATCACATCTTATGAGGACAATCTTCTTTTGGTCTTTGGTTTGTGATTTGCTAAATAGGGTCTGAATGTAATGATGTAAAGCTTCTATTGGTCCCCCCCCCCTCCCCCCCAAAAAAAAAGCACACTCTGTTTCATTCTCTTTGCTTCTCTGTTTCCTTGCTAGCTTCCTTCCTTCCTTATGGCCGAGGGTCCAGCGTCCTCTCCAAAGAAGAGCATACCCATTGTCCTACTTGGTTGTGGGGGCGTTGGCCAGCAGTTGATTTCGCACATCCTTGACACCCGCACACTGCATGCTACCCAGGTATTGCCACTTACTCGCCTTCCAAAGAATCAGCTAGAAATTACTTATCAGAGTGTGTTACTCATCAATAGTAAAGATAACTTCGTTTTTTGTTGTTGTTGTTGTTTGAAAAAACACGTACACAATATTTTTGGATGTGGGGCTTGAGCACATACATCACACGCAAGAGGCCAAACTGGATAACCCTAGCTCAAGAAACCAAAGTGAGTGGAAACACAGAAGGTTTAGGGAATGGCTGACTGGAGCTGTTCCTGGCCGCCATTTGTCCTCAGTGGCTGACTGGCTGAGAACTCAGTGAGGCTGGAATGGATTTTGAGGCAGGTGAGTAGAATTCTGACAACTCAGTGGCTAGGACAGATTCAGAGGCAGGCTGCCATGTAGAAAATCTTCTGAAATTTGGATGCAGCTACTCTTGAGAAAGATGAATCAATTGGATGGTGGAGATGTATTTTCCATTGACTGAGGACAATGACAAATAAGAGAACAACTGGTAGAATATCACATTGGAGATTGGTACAGTGTCACTAGTAGGGACACGATGTGATATTGCCAAATTGGATTTGATGTCTCATGGGGTTAGTTGTTGGAAACATGGCCAGGTCCAAGAGGGAGTGAGTGAGAGTGGAAGGAGAGGTGGAGAGATCAAGCCATGGTGTGTGGATCCATAGACATGGATATGGAAGAGAGAGAGAGAAAAAGGAAGAGAGGGAGATGTAACAACACAAGAGAGCTTTGACAACAACACAATGATTGTATTATCACACCATGTACAATGCTTTTATAGGCACCAAGGCCTTATCTTTTGACCCATATTAAGAGATGCTTCACATCTAATGTGTTTACACCAAAAGACTAAAGAAACTCCGACTATTCTAACATCCCCCCTCGGAGCGAAGAAGTTGGTGAGACCTAGATGCAAAAGAAGCAACCATCCTCCAACTCCATCACATCGCCGCAGAGACTGACCGCACCTCTTTTGCCATGCTATTCCCTCAATTAGCTTATGACCAATGCTGGGATTATTGCTTAGTCACCCCTTTGACTCCTAACTGGGATAAGAATACATCTTTGCCTTTTATAGCATCAAGGCTTTACAACAATTCCAAAAAGACATCCAAAATATTAAGATTTTGGGGGACAACCTAGGGAGAGAATCCTTGACTCAACAAAAACTAGGAAATAGATAATCATGGAGGGATTAAGATCCCCCCCTCGAACATATGTCGTTGAAGAGTAGGAATCCTTTTTCGGCGACATTTCCAAGCAATGGATGCTTGGGCCATCCTTTTAGGCCCATGGGCCAGGACAAAGCACCTGGATGTAGATGTGTTCGATGAAGATGTGAATGTCGATGCAGAACACATGTGACTTGAGACATGCATCAATGCTAAAAGATTCCATAACTCCATGGAAGAAGTATCTCAGCATCATAGATTGAAGCACTTGTTGGTGCATTCCTTGCTTCCTCCTTGAAGGAAGCAAAACGCTGAAAGAAAGATTAATCCATTGAATATCCATCTGAAAGGTACTTCACATGTTGATGAAGTAGATGAAGTTGATTGCTGATTTGCGCCTCCTTTTCATGGGTATCCCGCTCTTGTATGCCTCTAGGCTTCAAATCTCTTGTAGAAGACCCCTTTGAATGGACTGTTATGCCGTAGGTTCATGTCATCTTTGTGTAGCATGATAGTGGTCCCACATGATGAAAAACGCTGACTTTATGCTGGTTACAGCATGGGACACTTCATGGAAGAAAAATGCTTTGATCAAATAGCTGATAACAAGGTTGGAACCACAGCACATGGGGGCGGCTGATATGGACTGGTCATAGCAAAGAGAAATGCTGCTATAAGGTGGCTGCTAGGTGTTGCATAGAGGTGTCTATGTGGGATGGTCTGCAGACCTGAAAACGCAGCCCATGATGGCTATAGTGAACTGGATCAACAACAAAACTAACAGCTACAGGGCCGAGAAGCGGCGGCTGATTCAGAGCTCAAAACACAGCATATATGGATGCTATATGGGCTGCACAGGTGGGCTAAGAGAGGCGCTCATGATGGGAAAAAACGCAAAAACCCTAAAAAAACGTAGAAATCCTAAAAAATGCAAACTCTAAAAACACAAAAGGGGAGAAGGTGAAGCATGGCGATGGAATGGAGCCTAGCTTTGATACCATGTTGGAAACATGGTCAAGTGAGTGAGTGGAAGGAGAGGTGGAGAGATCAAGCCATGGTGTGTGGAAGCATAGACATAGAGAGAGAGAGAGCGAGCAAGCGAGAGAGAGAGAGAGAGAAATGAAATGATATATTAACGTCTTCAAAAGGCCAAAATGACCTATGAGACCAAAAAGGTTACATTAATTGGTGGATCTGATACAATGTCTGTGTAAGGAAAGCTAAAAACAATTAAGAGAGAGAGAGAGAGATGTAACAACACAAGAGAGCTTGCACAACAACGTAATGGTTGTATTAAGTGATAATACTCCCACCATGTACAATGCTTTTTTAGGCACCAAGGCCTTATCTTTTGACCCTTAATAAGAGG
The DNA here is from genome assembly GCF_041138505.1 of Cibotium barometz. NCBI lineage: Eukaryota > Viridiplantae > Streptophyta > Polypodiopsida > Cyatheales > Cibotiaceae > Cibotium > Cibotium barometz. Next base: position 46,752,731 of record NC_141077.1, read on the forward strand.
TGGTTCACACCTAATGTGTTCACACCAAAAGACTCAATAACCCTTTCACACTACTGAGACTTCGACTATGTTACATACGGAAGCTCTGGGAATCTTCTTTCAGCCACATCTTGGAACATGCTGTTGCAAAAACGCAAACAAAAAAGAGAAATGAAATGATATATTAACGTCTTCAAAAGGCGAAAATGACCTATGAGACCAAAAAGGTTACAACAATTGGTGGATTTGATACAATGTCTGTGTAAGAAAAGCTAAAACAACTAAACAACTAACTGAAACTGAAACAACAACTATGAGGAAAAGTAAGGTACTAGGAGCTCCTAATGGATAACATCTGGGAAGGAAAACTCCAGCAACAAAGGTAAGCATCATATACATCACTATCCAAAGATGTCTCTCATCGGTTGATGGCGGATATCCTCAATGTCCTCCATGGTGAGTACTCTGACTAGACGTCTCCCATGCCGTGCTATTATGGCCCTGATCCTCTGTTGTAGTCTCCGTCGGTGTCGAGATGGGCCTCTCATCTTGGGGCGCCTGGACTACCCCAGCTCTATAGCCCGATCAATCAGTGTACCTCTGGTGCGGCTATACTCTGGGGCTAGCTGCAATGCCTGCTGGCCTGACTGCTCAATCTCTGGTCAAAAGAAGTCTGTAATTTGTCTCTGTAGGTGTCTCTCCCTCTCTGATCCCCTCCCTCTCAAGAGACCCTCTCTATGTCTACGCAGCTCCAGCAAGTATAATCCGAGGCATCTCTGATTCTGGTATCTCATGACTCTGGAGAGTGGTCCGAAACCCTCTCTGAACAGGCAGTGAAAACGGCCTCGTATCTCATAATATACTTGACAGAGAGAGGGAGAGAGAGATAGATGAGTATTCAGTATATCATATAGTACAAAAAGGTACAAGAGTCCTTGCAGCCATAGGTTGCCTTTTGGAAAAGGTGTAAACCCTAACTCTATGGTCCTAGTCTATGACCCAACCAAATGTTGGAATTAGGGTTAGGGTTGCAACAATGTACACACACAAGATAGAGAAGCTCGAGAGCACACAAACTCACTAGATTAGAATGAACAAATGTGTGCCAGATATAAAAGATAAATACACACCCCAAAATGAGTAGATAAGAGGACGTACATACACACGGGAGAAAAAACTTCCTAGTGAGAAAAAAAGTGCCCCAGCGGTCCTAAGTGTGTTCACACACATCACTACTATATAATGCTACAAATCCCCCCTAGACTGATGATGCGAACATGTAGAGGGTATGGCCTTTCAATCCTGAAAAGACAGTAAGTCCAAAGCTTTATGAAAAGCTTTGAATTTTTCACGAGGAAGAGCCTTCGTGAATAAATCTGCCATGTTGTCATGTGTAGGCACATAGACCAAGCTGATCACTGTTGCAGAGAGTCTTTCCCTGATATAGTGGTAATACACCTCATTGTGCTTAGTGCGAGCATGAAACATTGGGTTTCTCACAACCGCTAATGTGCTTTGGCTGTCAGTGAAAATCGTAGTGCTAGACGATTGTCCAACACCTAAATCAGCCATAAGACGTCTTAGCCACACACACTTAACTGTAGTTTTAAACGTTGCCCTGTACTCAGCTTCACAGCTAGAAGTGGTCACTGTAGACTGCTTCTTGCTGAGCCTTGATATACATGAATCACCAAGGCGAAAGCAAAACCCACTAGTGGACACTCCTGTGTCATAACATCCAGCCCAATCCGAATTGCTGAAAGCATGCAGCTGTGACTCACCCCCCTTTGGATAAAATAATCCAAAATACTGTGCCCTGTAAATAGCGGAAAACCCGCTTAACGGCCTGCCAATGCTTCGCACCTAGACTATGCATAAATCCGCGTAACTGTGAGACCGCATACTGTATATTTGGTCTCGTGTCACACACATAAAGAAGGGATCCAACAACCTACTGATACAAACTAGCATCAAAAGAGTCTCCTGCATCTTGAAGACTAAGTCGAGTCAGAGTCACATGGGGACGGGGACGGGGACGGGGTCGGGAACGGCAAAAAAAACCTCTTTTTTAAAAGCAATTTAGGAGTTGTATGCATGACATACATATAGAGACACACTTTGAACAAAATTTTACACCGAATAGACAAAAAAACAAGAGTCATTTTGAGCAAAATGCGCTAATAAAACATCGATGGCACACTGATTATGTGATTGATAGTCTGATAGATACAAAGAGATAAGTACATGCCTCATGGGCAGTGAGGGTTACAAAAAAGAGTGGGTACAAAATAGAGATACTAGATAGATCACAATAGATCATGGCCATTGGCAGTGGGCACAAAAAAGGTGAGATGGCTCAAGGCTCAAGAGTCAAGCCTCAAGCTCCTGAAGTGCTAGCCTCGCGGGAGGCTTGGAAGTCGAAGTCGTCGATGCCATTTGAAGTAGCTCCTCCTCTACCTCCTCAAGATGCTCCTGAGCTGCAGGATCCTGCTGTGCCATCTCCCATTCGGTGAAGGGATCCGCCTTCCCTGTTGTTGCTGTCGCACATAGCATGTGCAAGTTAGCGCTCACAAAAACCAAATCACTTGCCCTTTGCACTTCAAGGCGGTTCCTCTTCTTAGAGGCAATGTGACTGTAAACGCTCCAAAGTTGCTCCAAGCAACTAGAGCTCACAGCCTGGCTAAGGATGCGAATAGCCAAGCGCTGCAACTCCGGCCCATTTGATCCGTAATCCTCCCACCAAAGAGGAGACCCAATCTTGAGGCGGTCAAGCTGTGCATCTGAAACCGGCCTCTGATAGAAAACCAGAGTGCGGTAGGAGCAATCACCCGTCCACTTGTAGTCTAGATGATAAACAAAACACAGATTGGGACTAGAATGCCCAAATCTGAATACACAACGACACCTGTTGGCCCCAAAGCTTGGCGCCCCTTGCGGTATTTCTTTATTCCATTAAAATAATATGTATGGCTGAGTACAAAACAAAAACCAGCCAAGAGTTTACACCTGTAGTCCAATCTGACTGCCCACAAATCCTTCTCAGCACAGAGGATCTATGCACACAGATCTGTGTCCTCAAGCAACACACTGTGCCTCCCTCTGATCAGCCAAGTTCACAAAGCAGGCCAGCCATGGGCATACATCTGGCATAACTCATAAGCATGATACATCTTCTCAGCTCAACATATACATGTGCTGTTCAATCCCTGTCTTAATCCCTTGTCAATCTGCTATACTCCTCCTCTCACAAGGAGCCAGATAACACATACCTGTAGCAGACATCAAGCAATAGAAAGAGAGATGGATGAACAGAGTCAAGGCTTACCAAGTTCAGCTCGTGAAACAACTCTGGAGGAAGCAACAGCACCAATCTGTGCCTGCAGGCACTTGAACCCACAATCCTGCTTCACACGTGTGCTTGCACTTGCCTGTATCTTCCTCCTGATGCTCACTCCTATGCTGTCCTTGAAAGTACAGATCTGAAAATCAGCACTGTACTTGATTGTACCGCCTCGGGATGCGTGCCAGGCGTTGTACTTGCAAAAACAGCCTGCTGTCCACTTCTGTACCAGCTTGAATCAGAGTACACAGGCCTGTCCAGCACCTGTCTACACCACCTGCAGCACTTGTACCTTCTGTACCAGGCTGCCCGTACACTGTACGGCAGCCGTACCAGGTGTATCTGCTGAAAAACCAACTGTGCAGCCTGCACAGGCCTTCTGCGCAGCCCAACAGTAGCTGTCCTGTGCGCCGCCAGCAGTAGAGGAGAAAGAGAGAGAGAGAGAGAGAGTCCAGCACTGGCCGTACAGTGCTGTACGGCTGGTTTCTTCAGAAAAACAGCAACAGTCTGCAGCAAAACAGCCGCCTTCACCTCCTCTTCAGCTTTCCCACGATGGAACTCAAGCGCATGAAGGAAGGCTCCACTTTTGCTACACGACTCCCCAAAAAGAGAGGAGAGAGAGTGTAGAGAGAGAAAACCTCCTTCCCAAGTTAATCCCTAGGGCCCCAACTTAATAAGTTCCCTAGGGCCACTAAGGCCTAGGGGCAACTTTTATAAACATTAAAAGTTAATGTTTTAATGTTCCCCCTTCACACCTAGGGTTGTCCACACATCTTTAAACGCTGTCCGGGCACCCCCCATGTGAATCATAAAATATTCTGACCCTGCAACCACCATGCCCACACTTGTCCTGCTCCATTTTCACAGGGCCATGACATACCCCCCTCTTGAAAGATGGCAAGCGTCCTCGATTGCATTCTGGTGATGCATCAGAATATCCAAAGTGAAATATACAATATGGCAAGATCAGCGTCCCAATCTCTCTGAGCCATACACATGTATCAAGATTCACTGCAAACCAATGGCATAGTAATAGTCCAAGTTGTATACCACTGTGAACCATACATATCCACAAAAATCTCCATGTGACTAGTACACATATATCATAGAAGTCCCATAAACAGATGTACTGTCAGCCTCAGTACCTTCGGATGAGATAAAATCTGCACCAAGCGACCTCTAGATGTCATCTGAGCCTGTCTGTATCAAGGGAGTGGAGGTGCTACCCCCCTCTTGAGCATCAGGTAATGCTCCAGACCCATGCTCTGCTGAACCTGAATGAGCCACAATAAGAGTCGGCTCTAACTCAAAGGCATCGAGATAAAGCTGCAAAACCTGAGGTGAATCTGTTAAGTCACCTTCCTCCATCCACTTCGCATCCATCGGTGAATAGTTCTTGAACTTCACAAGATAGCGACGGGAAACTTTACCTCGTACCTTCCTTTCTTTATGTGCCAGTATCTGCTCTGGAATCAGAACCTCATCAAGTTCCTCAACTTCCGGCTGAGCCTCATCTGATACATCCTCAGGCACATCCCCACGGAAAGGTCTAAGAAGACTCACGTGAAAAGCATTGTGAATCCTCCAGTGATCTGGTAACTTCAAACGATAGGTTACCTCACCAATCTTTTCCAAAACCTGAAAAGGCCCATAATATCGCATACTCAACTTAGGGAATAAGCGCTCTTTACCCTTCATCTTCTTGAGTCTAGCCTTTTCAAAGCGCAAAAGAACCCAATCACCCAATGCAAACTGTAAATCACGTCTGTGACGGTCTGCGGCTTTCTTTTGCTTCTGCTGAGTTTTCTGGAGGGCCAACTTAACTCTCCGATAAGCTTCATCCAAGCTCTCCACATACTGATCAGCCTCAAAGATCTTATCCTTTGTATGCAAAATGGGTGGAACCTTCTTCCCTCCTTCTACAATCTCAAAAGGCGCCTTGCCTGTCGAGCTATGTACAGTGTTGTTATATGCAAACTCCACCAAAGGAAGATACTTTTCCCATTGTTGCTTGTGCTCTGACACATAACACTTAAGAAGATCCAACACTGTAGAGTTAGCCTCTTCTGACTGACCATCTGTCTGTGGATGAAATGACGATGAAAATTTGAGAGTTGTACCCATGTTGTCAAACAACCCTCTCCAAAACAAACTCGTCATCCGTGGATCACGGTCACTAATGATAGACGTAGGCAAGCCATGATACTTGAAGATGTTCGCCATGAACAACTTCACCATATGATCCACTTTAATTGTCTTCCTCACGGGAATGAAATGAGCCTGCTTACTGAACCTGCATATGATAGTCCAGATGCCATCGTTTCCCGTTTGTGTCCGTGGAAGATCAAATACAAAATCCATGGCAATGCTTTCCCAAGGTCTATCCGGAATAGGTAAAGGCTGTAATAACCCTGGTGTCTTCTGACGGTCAAACTTTACCTTCTGACATACGATGCATTGCCTCACAAAGGCATCAACATCTCTTCTCAAGGTTGGCCAATAAAAGAAAGTCTCCACTGCTTTGACCGTGGCGTCAATACCTCTATGACCTGCATACGGTGGAGCATGACTTTCAATCATAACCTTGAGTCGCAATGGCCTGGTAACACACAGTCTGCCATGCATCAATAAAAACCCATCTCTGAGAGTGTAATGCTCATGCCGCTGACCCTCAGACATCTGATCATACAACCTTTCAAAATCCTCATCATGGGCATACTGCTCTTTCATTTCATCAAGCTCATGATGATAAGCAAGTGAAACTGCAGAGACCTGTGGCTTGCGTGACAAAGCATCTGCCACTACATTCTTTTTGCCTTCCACATGCACAATCTGGAAGTGAAACATTGACAAAAAGTTTGCCCAACGCATATGCTTCTCTGAAAGCTTAGTCTGCGTGAGGAAGTAACGCAAGGTTTGATGATCTGTCTGTACAGTGAAATCAGCCCCAAGCAAGTAGTGTTTCCATGTAGAAAGAGCGTGAATTACAGCCAACATCTCTTTCTCATACACCTGTAAATGCTTCTCGGCATCTTGCAAAACTCTACTCTCATAGGCTATCACATGTCCCTCTTGCATGAGAACTGCACCAATGCTACTTCCACATGCATCACACTGGACAACAAAAGCCTTTCGGAGGTCCGGTAATACCAATACTGGGTCCGAAGTAAGCTTTTCTTTGAGCTTTTTGAATGCTGTAATTTCCCGATCAGCCCATCTAAACGGAGTTGCTTTCTTCGTCAAAGCATGAAGAGGCGAAGCAATTTCAGCAAAGTGCCGTATGTAACGCCTGTAATAGGAACACAATCCTAGAAAGCTGCGTACATCATGCACAGTCCTCAAAGCTGGCCAATTAAGTATTGCTTCCACCTTTGCTGGATCCATACGGACTCCATGACCAGACACTATATGCCCCAAGAAATGTATATCCTGCAAGAAAAACTCACTCTTCTTGCCATTAACCACCAATCTATGGTTTCTGAGTTCTGCAAACACAATGGCCAAATGCCTTCTATGCTCTTCCTCAGTTCGTGAATGCACAATCATATCATCAAAGAATGTGCCCACAAACTCTCTATGAGGCCTGAAAATCCTGTCCATCATTCTGTTAAATGTGGCAGGCGCATTCGTTAAACCAAAGGGCATAACCAAGAACTCATACAACCCAAATGTGGTTCGGAATGCTGTCTTATGCACATCCTCGGGTCTAATGCGTATCTGATGATACCCGCTTTTCAAATCAATACGACTAAAAATTGTGGAGCCCTGTAAGCGGTCCAAGATGTCATCGATCCTCGGTATGGGGAATCGATTCTTGATGGTATTCTTATTCAGCGCCCTGTAATCTATACACATGCGCCAAGAACCATCCTTCTTCTGCACTAAGAGCACAGGTGAGCAAAAGGGTGATGAGCTAGGCTGAATCAACCCCTTATTCAAAAGCTCCTGCACCTGACTCATAATCTCTTCCTGTTGGGCTGCACTAACACGATACGGCGGTCTATTCGGTGGAGTACTACCAGGTATCAGATCTATGGCATGATCTTCTGGCCTCTCAGGAGGTAATTCTCCTGGCAATGACTCGGAAAAACAGTCTTGAAACCCACTTAAGAAATCAGCCCTGTCCTTATCTAACATTGACAAATTAGACTTAGACTCATCATCCTGTGCATCCTTTACATAAATCAAGTACGCGGAAAGATGCTTTTTCATTACTGATGAAATCGCCGAAGCGGATACAATAGGAACAGATTCCCCTTTGAGTTTGACATCCAATACATGCTCTTTCCCTCTATGAGTCAGAGTAATTTTCCTATTGTAAGTATCCACCACCGCATGTACCCTGTGGCACCATGGCATCCCCAACAAAACATCACAGCCATCCAAAGGCATGATGAAGAACTCCTCGCTGTCCACATAACCCTGCAAATGAAGCCGAAGCTTCCCAATAATAGGAGTAACGGGTTCTGCATACCCTGGACAAGCCATATTTGCCTCATGTAACGGCCCCATCTCCTCTGCGCGAATCCCCAATCGGCTAGCCAAATCTGGTGAAATGAAGTTGGCTCTAGCACCTGTGTCAAAGAAGATCAAAGCATTCTGATCTCTCACTTTGCCCCATGCCCTGCACAACTCTGTAGCTTCACCACTTAGCTGCTCACCCACAAGATCAGGAACTAAGCCTGCAGAAGGCTTTGGTTTCTTTGGCTTGGGCTCTCCTTTATTGTCAGGGTCCTTCTTGGACGTTCTTTTGGGACAATTGAATGACATATGCCCCTCTTCAGTACAGTAAAAGCACTTTTGAGCATCTCTCAAAGCCTGTCTTTCCTCAGAAGTCCTTTTGGGCATTAGCAACTTCTTATACTTTGTCTCTGAAGACCCTTTAGTATCACGAGAAGCATGCCCAAATTTTTCAGCTTTCTTGCCCAATTTCTTACTGCCTTTAAACCCAGATGAACCACCTGTGAGTAACGCATTAGCTGTCATAGCATTTTCAATCATCTGTGACATGTTCGTTACTCTTGTCTTTATACAGTAATCTCGTACCTCCTTGGGCAGCCCACAACAATACTTCTCTACCTGCTCAGATAATGGCACGGCACGATAAGAAGTCACTGGGAGTAGAGCTTCCCAAAACTTCTTGTTATAATCCTCCAAACTATCACACTTTGAAGCATCCAGCTTGTGCCATGCTGTCATAACATCCACCTCGAATGTAGATGTGAGCCAAACGGAAGAGAAAACCTGTTTGAATTGAACCCATGTGGTGGGTGCTATGCCCTGCAAAAGAAGAGTAGACCACCACTGCAAAGCATTACCCTTGAGAAAAGTGGCAGCTTTCCTCACCTTTGAGGACTCTGTGTAATTCCCACCAGAAAAAGCAGCATCAAACTGCTGTAAAAAGGTAAGTGCCTTCAATTTATCCTTGGCCCCACTAAAAGTGTCAAACTTCACTGCAGCTCCCCCTTCCTTGTAATCCTTCGCCTTGCCCATAGGCGTTAGATTATCATATGGAAGTGGTTTCGTAGGATTGCTGCCCCCAACATTCATACCCATCATTGGGTCAACATTTCCCATTCCAACACCAGGCATACCATACATCCCAGCCATGTTTCCATACATTCCACTATGCATACCTGGCTGCATGCCACCAAACATATTGCCTTGCATCCCAGGTTGCATGCTTCCAAACACATTTCCTTGCATACCGGACTGCATACCACCATACATATTCCCTTGCATGCCAGGCTGAAAATTGGCTCCAAAAGGCCCATACATACCCATGCCTCCCTGAGGATAACCCCCAGTCATGGATTGAAACACCGAGCCACCACCAAAGTACCCTGGATGCATGTTCTGCTGAGGAATAGGTGGCTGTCCATAGAAGGAACTCTGTGGGTTAACACCAAAAGCATGCTGCATGTTCGGAAACTGTGCAGGAGATGGATCCTGTGGAGTGGTACCACTATGACCATGAGAAAGATTCTTCGAACGAACCTTCTTCTTCTTTTTCTGGGGCTCTGTGCGGGGCTCTGAGCGAGACCTCAAAAATTCAGCAAATCTCTCACTCGGTGTGAGCTGCATAAAAGTATCCATAACACTAGCCAAGCGATCTTTGAACTTAGCATCATCATCCTCTTTACCATGCACATCTTCTGGCTGTGTTACATCCTCATAAGGCTCAACATCTGCAGCCTGTTCTCCTGCAAAAATATCCTGAGATACATCTCTTTCAGGAGAAGTCTCTTGCTCTTCTTCTTCTTGATAGAAGTACTCTTCCTCTGTATCAGACATGATTGCTGAATTTTCAGCGATGGCTTTCTCCAAAGCAACCACGAGCTCACCCCCTTCAGAAAGTTGATGATTGGTCCCGGCAACGGAACCTTGAAACCGGCCTCTGATAGAAAACCAGAGTGCGGTAGGAGCAATCACCCGTCCACTTGTAGTCTAGATGATAAACAAAACACAGATTGGGACTAGAATGCCCAAATCTGAATACACAACGACACCTGTTGGCCCCAAAGCTTGGCGCCCCTTGCGGTATTTCTTTATTCCATTAAAATAATATGTATGGCTGAGTACAAAACAAAAACCAGCCAAGAGTTTACACCTGTAGTCCAATCTGACTGCCCACAAATCCTTCTCAGCACAGAGGATCTATGCACACAGATCTGTGTCCTCAAGCAACACACTGTGCCTCCCTCTGATCAGCCAAGTTCACAAAGCAGGCCAGCCATGGGCATACATCTGGCATAACTCATAAGCATGATACATCTTCTCAGCTCAACATATACATGTGCTGTTCAATCCCTGTCTTAATCCCTTGTCAATCTGCTATACTCCTCCTCTCACAAGGAGCCAGATAACACATACCTGTAGCAGACATCAAGCAATAGAAAGAGAGATGGATGAACAGAGTCAAGGCTTACCAAGTTCAGCTCGTGAAACAACTCTGGAGGAAGCAACAGCACCAATCTGTGCCTGCAGGCACTTGAACCCACAATCCTGCTTCACACGTGTGCTTGCACTTGCCTGTATCTTCCTCCTGATGCTCACTCCTATGCTGTCCTTGAAAGTACAGATCTGAAAATCAGCACTGTACTTGATTGTACCGCCTCGGGATGCGTGCCAGGCGTTGTACTTGCAAAAACAGCCTGCTGTCCACTTCTGTACCAGCTTGAATCAGAGTACACAGGCCTGTCCAGCACCTGTCTACACCACCTGCAGCACTTGTACCTTCTGTACCAGGCTGCCCGTACACTGTACGGCAGCCGTACCAGGTGTATCTGCTGAAAAACCAACTGTGCAGCCTGCACAGGCCTTCTGCGCAGCCCAACAGTAGCTGTCCTGTGCGCCGCCAGCAGTAGAGGAGAAAGAGAGAGAGAGAGAGAGAGTCCAGCACTGGCCGTACAGTGCTGTACGGCTGGTTTCTTCAGAAAAACAGCAACAGTCTGCAGCAAAACAGCCGCCTTCACCTCCTCTTCAGCTTTCCCACGATGGAACTCAAGCGCATGAAGGAAGGCTCCACTTTTGCTACACGACTCCCCAAAAAGAGAGGAGAGAGAGTGTAGAGAGAGAAAACCTCCTTCCCAAGTTAATCCCTAGGGCCCCAACTTAATAAGTTCCCTAGGGCCACTAAGGCCTAGGGGCAACTTTTATAAACATTAAAAGTTAATGTTTTAATGTTCCCCCTTCACACCTAGGGTTGTCCACACATCTTTAAACGCTGTCCGGGCACCCCCCATGTGAATCATAAAATATTCTGACCCTGCAACCACCATGCCCACACTTGTCCTGCTCCATTTTCACAGGGCCATGACAGCATCTAAACATCCAAAAGATCCCTGCCGCGTCCTGTACTGAGATAGCTGGTCTCTGATCTTCCGCCTGATTGTAGGGTCGGGCTCTAAGCGCTCCAAAATGATCCACCATCCCCTGCTTACTTCCTTGTCGGCCTCTTGCTTTCTGCCCTGGAACTCTGGATCAACCACAAAGGCAGCCGCATGAAGAGGGGAGTAGTAGGAGTTCCACCTGGACTCACATAATGAGTGGATCTCCTCAAACTCGGCCTTGTCTGGCACAAGCTGCTGGAGTGACTCGATCATGCGATCCATGGCCTCATAGACCTTGCCGATACATGGTTCACGGCCGTCAATGACTCGTAGAAGGTGAACAATAGGCTTGACCAAGGCATCGAGTGTCTTCACCTTCTCCCACCAAGCGGCATCGTTGGTGCGATCTCGGCACGTTCTCCCTGTTGCCGATTTTGACTGCGGCATGGCAGAAAATTCATCACTAAGGAAAAGCCCTCTTAGGGCTCCGCCACATGTAGACAAGCGGCCTAGCATGAGGAAGTTGTATGCAAACCTTGTCTCTGAATACTTGAGGAGGGAAAGAGTGCTCCTTTTAGAGAACTCATGTCGCAGCCTTTGGTGGTTGAGGACAAAGGATACAAGCTGGTTAGCCTACTCAATGGTGGGTGCAATCCATGGCAAGGCACCTATGTCTTTGAGGAGGTTGTTGAGACAATGGGCCATGCAAAAAGAAACTGTGATGGATGATACATTGACTCAATAATGGTCCCGGCTGCCCTATTTGACGTCTCTCCATCCGCCACCATGCCGACCACAAGCTCCGGCCCAATGACCTCGATCGTGGATGCCCATTCCGCGGCAAGCACATCCACGGCCTTCCCAGTGCCACTCGCATCATGTGACTCGATGAAGTACACTTTGCCCCTTGAGTAGGCCACCACTCCATGGATGGAGCGCTTGCGCGTGTCACTCCATCCGTCTACAATGAGAGAGACTCCGTTAGTCTCCCATGTTGCCTTTGTATCCGCCGTCGCGTGCTCAACGGCCAACTTCTCCCTATCAAGCAAAGTGGTGCGAATCTTTTCCGATGAAGGTGGCACATAAGAGGGGCCATATTCCCCGATGTTTGTGGCCATCTCACGGAAGTAAGGAGACCTATTTCAAGTAAGGAAAACCATGTAGCATGTTAGCTTTTTTTGGCAATATGACAAATGCTTTGAAGCATGAGACATTAAAAAAAAAAAAGAGTGAAGAGAATTGAGTCTCAACTCTCACCGTGCTGCTTGAAACGCAATGTGGTCGTGGTAGAAGAACCTAGCCACCGACCTATCCACCTCATCCTTCAATTTTGGGTTCCAATTCTCGTTAAGAGTGGATTGACGGCGGATGGGAATGGAGGCACCCGATGTGGATGGAGTGGACTTGAATGGTTGAGAGCTTGAAGCAAGATTTGGGTTCCTCTCCACCTCCATTCGCGTCGGTTGCTCTCGTGCTCTCACCACATCATGAGGATCAACGGCAACATGTCGCCCTCTCTTTGCCGCCTCGGCTGCCTCATAAACCTTGAGCTTCTCAAGAAGCTCCGCTCGCTTCTCAGGAGTAACGCGTGCGCAAAATTGCACTTGATGACCGGCCTTGTGCAAAAAGTGAGCTCGCACTTTGTTGGCGCCGCCACTTCTCTTGTAGGAACAAAGCTTGCAATTCCATGCCCTTGAACCACCGCCCACTCCACGACTAGTGTAGTGGACCTCATCCCACCATGACCATGTGTGTACCGCCGGCCTCCTTCGTGAAGAGCCCGCAACGGAAGATGTGGCGGCGGCGCCTTCACCTTGAGATGCCATGAATGATGATAGTGTGAGAGAGAGGGAAGAAGGGTGCAATAGAGAGTTGCAAGTTGCCGCTCGACTCTTGAGGCTTGCAAGTCTCAAGAGGGATGGATCATGGAACTTGGAGAGAGAGAGAGAGAGAGAGAGAGAGAGAGATGGCTTGGAGAGAGAGAGAGAGAGAGAGAGAGAAAGAAAGAAAGAAAGAAAGATTTTATTAACGTCTTCCGAAAGACCGAACTCGGCCTATGAGACAAATCGGAGTACCTGTATGGGGTATCCTCTGTCATCCCAACAAAATGAAAAAGTACTGAACAACAAAAAAAAAACCTGAATCTGGGTGTGCAGGGGATGGAGCTCTACTACTAGGAGAATGCAAAGCTATATGCATGGAGTATACAATCATGATATGCAACCTAGCTAGCTCCATCCTGTACCATACTGGGGGTATAAAATGGTATACATCAGTGAAGGGGGTGTCCACAGCTCCCTGAAGAACATGCCTGGGTGTGCTCTGAAGCGAGCCAGTCGCTCCGCACCCTCTCTGTGAAACTGAGCTCTGATCTCTGTCATCTCTCTCTGGTATAGGCGTGGTGTCCGAAAGCCAGGTGTCCTCTGTCTCCTGCGGGCTCTAAGTGTCTCTGCTCTCTGGAGAGTAATTCCCTGCCGTGTAGGGGCTGGGAGGGGGATGGATCTCTGAAAAAATGTAGTAATCTGGAAGTTGGCACAACTTGGAACTTTGAAGTTTGGATTCTGGATTCTGGAAGCTTGAGGCTTGAGAAATGAGTGTGGAGAAAAGTGCTAGAGTGTGCCTTTTTTTATAGCTGGAAATCTGCCCGTTTCTGGCCGTTGGAGGCGTCCCCTCACCGCGTCCCCTGCCCGTCCCGCGTTTCGGGAACACGTCCCCGGGACGACCTCATGTGTCCCCAGGCTGCACGGCGTTCCCTGCGCGTCCCCCCGTCCTCGGCCGTCCCCGCGTCCCTGCGTCCCTGCGTCCCGCGTCCCCAAATAGTAATGCAAGGGTCCCAAATCTGACATCTCAAACGATGACTACAAATCAACCTTAAAGGCTGAAACCTGATCTATTTCGGGTCCCGTGAGCAGCATGTCATCAACGTATAAAACGATGACCAAAAAGGTGTCCTTACTCCTCTTCACATAGAGGGTACTCTCTGTTGGACTGTTGCAAAAATCATTTGCAACCAAGTATGCATGAATCTTCTTATACCATGCTTAGGAACGTGCTTAAGGCCATAAAGAGCCTTTTTCAAGTTGCATACTTTAGACTCTTCTCCTTTCACATCAAAACTAGGAGGCTGCGATACATACACCTCCTCATGTAAATCACCATTCAAGAATGCAGTCTTAATGTCCAACTGATGTTCCTCATTACATAAAGTAGAAATGAGAACATGATCCACATGAGAATAATTTGCATGATGAGAACCTGCACGAGTTTTGCTAGGTAAAGGAGCTGTGAACTTGCTATCCCTCAATGTCTGTACTAGCCATTTTGGCATACGCCTAGATTCTTCTATGGCTGCTCTCTCCTCATCCACTATATCCTCAATAATTGCCTCATCAAAAAACTGATTTAGAGGTTGATTTTGCACCTGCAAAGGCTGAATTTCAGCACTTGGTTGAGCATTCAATTACTCTACATATGGCTGCCCTCCATTAAACAAAGGTAGGAGCGAATCAAACATGTCGTGTGAGCATATATTCTGCTGTTTTTTGCATGAAAGCATGGGCTGACTTGAGTTTTTGACAAAAACTACATCACTACTTACCAAAATCCACTTTGAGGCCGGATGGTAGAGTCTATATCCCTTGCTTTCTGAACTGTGTCCCACAAATATGCATTTAACTGCCTTATCATCAAGCTTACTGCGTTGTTGCTCAGGCATAAGTGCATAAGCAAGACAACCAAAAACACGAAAATGAGCTATAGAAGGCTTCTTGCCATGCCAAGCTGCATAAGGAGTTTTAGGCTGCAAGGCCTTGGTAGGGCATTTGTTCAACACATAGTTTGCGCACATAGTTGCCTCTAACCAAAAACCATAAGGTAAATCTTGGGCTTTCACCATACATCGTGCCATCTCCATGAGAGACATGTTCTTCCTCTTAGCCACACCATTTTACTGAGGTGTGTATGGCACTGTACATTGATGCTTTATGCCTTTTTCAGCCATATATGCAGGAAATTCCTTGGACATATACTCCCCCCCTCGATTTGAACGAAGGGTGCCAACTTTACATTCACATGTATTTTCAGCCATGGATACAAAGTGCCTAAAGCACATAAAAACCTCTGACTTTTGCTTTAATGGATACACCCAGCTATATTTCGAGTAATCATCAATAAAAGTGACGAAGTAGAGATATTTCCCAATAGATGGTGTCCTCATAGGACCACATACATCACTATGTATAAGCTGTAATTTCTTAACAGCTCTCACAGATCCATCCTTTGGAAATGATACCCGATGCATTTTACCAAGAATACACCTATCACATACATGTCTAGCAGGGGTCTCAAGAGTTGGCAACTCAGACACCATATCATGCCTTTGAAGGCGTAACAAACTGCCAATTCAGATGGCCAAATTGTGCATGCCATAATTCTGCATCACTCATAGCACGAGTCATAGAGACTGAGCAAGCATCATGCCGCAACTTCTCAAATACATCCATCTTGTATAGGCCATGAAACAAGGTACCTGAGGTAATAATAGAATAACCATCATTTCTATCCTGAACTTAACATCTGTCATCCACAAATTTCACCATCAAGCTTGATAAGGCTAAGGTTGAAACTGACAGCAAATTTTTTTTAATGTCTGGTACATATAAAACTTTAGAAAGAGTAAATGCGTCCCCATTTGCAGCAGTGAGCACAACTCTACTAACTCCTTTGACAGGATATGAGGAACCATTTGCGCATGTGACGGTTCCTGCACTTGGGACAGATTCCAGAGATGAGAATACTTTTTTTTGTGAAGTAATGTACTTATTAGCATCACTGTCAAAGTACCAAGCATCCGATTCTGCCACTCACATGCATACATCATGAACAAAAGGGTCATAATTGCAATGTACAGTCCATGTCCAATTATCTTAAGCAAAACTTGCAGATTCTTTCTTCTCTGCACTTGGTGCAGATGCATCAGCCACAGCCATGTCTGATTCTTTCTTTTTCTCCTTCTCTAGTCTTTTCTTGCACTCATTTATGTAATGCCCTGGTTTCCTGTAATAGTGACACTTGTCCTTCTTTTTAGGCTTATCACCTTCTTTCTCTGCATCTTTACCTGAGGATTCTAATTTTGGCTTATAGCCACCATGCGAAGAAGCTTTACCTTTGCCTTTGTGACCAGCAACAACAAAAGCTTGGTCACCAACTCGCATAACAGATCTATTTTGCCTAGACTGCTCTTCTTGCAAGAGTACTGAAACCAGCTCATCAAATGTAAGGGCATTTGGATTTCCTTTCATCATGAGTCTAAGGGTAGAGGCAAAACTCTGATAAAAATCCGGTTGTCATGTGCATCCGTTCATCCCAATGCTCATAGACATGTATATTCTCATTAGCAAATATATGGGTAGATTTAGGGGCAGATTTAGAGCAGATTTTGCAGCCCTACAAGCTCCCGGAAGTGCCCAAAACACAGCTCAATGGTTGGGACACCTTTTGGGCATAGTTTGGACACAAAATATGTCTGTTTGGACAATGTTTTGTGGGAAAAATAGGCAAAACCGACTTGATTACGAATTCATTCCTTTTTTCTATAAATAGGATCATTAGGCATTCATTAGAATCATCATTCAAAGATCAAGAGGATCCATTTGTCAGAGTCTGCAAGGCAGCAAGGACACAGTGGTGGATCAACAGGAGCTTCTCTTGTTCGATTGCAAGTAGAGGGTTGCAAGGATCTTTGGTATGCATCATGAAGCTGTGAATCAGCAAGATCATTGTATATATTGCATGTTTTGGCAATATACAGTAGATTAGGTCTCTCTCTCCTTCTCTTTTGTGTCTTTACTAAACATAGGATTAGCATTATCTTCTTTGCTTAGCGTTAATCACGGGATTCCAATCCGATTCTTGGATGACTGTTATTATCCCCTTCTATTCCTGGAGTCCCCTCTGTCATCCTTCCTTCTCTGGCAACCTTTTCACTGAACACCCGGCCCGGTCTCCAAATCCACTCTAACTCTAAAGATGATCTATGCATCTGTTCCATCCAGTCCCCATTCCGTTCCTGCCCTGTCGCTAAACACTGTCTTTGGTCTTCTTTCTTGAGAAATGAGTCTGGCACTCTCACTCCACCCCTTGGAGGATCAACCTCTCCTGGAACCGTTGCCTGAAAGCCTTTCTTGGGTGTCCCAAGTGGCACCCGACTCACAGGACTGCCATCCCCTTGGGCTTTGTGGAACACCACCAACAAACCTCCTGGGAGTTCTTCCTTGTCTTGTGTTCCTTGCCTTGGGCCTTGTATCTGTGCACTTTCCTGTACCTTGGACCTGTACACCTTCATCTAGGACTGAATCAGTGTTTAGCCTTGTTGAGCCTGATGCTCTGATACCAATGTTACATGCGGAAGCTCTCGGAGTCTTCTTCAGCCCTAAACACATCTTGGAACATGCTGATGCAAAAACGCAAATAGAAGAGAGAGGAGAGAGAGAGAAAGAAAGAAAGAAAGATTTTATTAACGTCTTCCAAAAGACGAGTACAACCGGTACAATGGCTGGTACAGTCGATACAACAAGTACAAGGATTGGTACAGCCAGTATAGTGGCTGGTACAGCAGGTACAAAGATTGGTACAACAGGTATAATGGCTAGAAATCATAATAAATGATTAAATACCCTTGCCTTCACTATTTCTTCGCGATGGAAGCCTCCAAAACAATCCCAACAGTCGGTATACTTCATGGGTAGCCTTCAAGAGAGAGAGAAAGAGAGTAGCTATCATTAGGGCAGCCTGTAATGGTGATAGAGGCTAGTGTGCAGCAAGAGAGCCTCTATTAATGAAGAGAGAGGGCTCCAATTTATAGATTTGGGACTCCCATGAGTGAAAATGGAAAGAGAAGGCTATGATGACAAGTGGAGCGCCACACAATAGCTGGAGTGACAAGTGTGAGGCCACTTGTCTCACTTTGATCCACTTTCTTGCCACATGTCCCAATCTAAGAGATGGGTCCTTCCATAAACTTTATCTCTAAAAATATCCCAACTGGTAGACATTCTGTCATAGGCACTTTGCCAACTCTTGGTATTTGCTCAATTCCAGATGTAATGACGCGAACAGAATTTCCATCGGAGTCGGGCCAAAAATAGCAACTCTCCTAAATTTTAGGAGTGTGGTCCTTTGTATTCTAGAATAATCCCCTATTCCCAAAGCTTGTACTTTCCAAATATTTAGACATCCTGGAGTCCACCAGACCCCTTTCATACTGGAAAATGTCCAGGGTGGTGACATCCTCCCCAGCTTCTTAAAAGTTGTCCGCAACTTTAAGCTTCAAGCCATATATTCAATATATGCGCCTATGGTCTGACGGGCTGCGTTGAACTGTAGAGGCTGATTGGAAGCAAAACGCAAGGTCTCCTGGCTGGAGAAGCAAACGCAGAAGCTCCAATAGGGCTGGATTAGTCTAGGGCTGAAGGCGGGGATGCTCCTAAGGCTGAGGATGAAGGTGCCTAGCTCACTAAAGACTGAATGAGAAACTAAGCCCTATGCAAGCCTATTTATACTAACTAGAGGTTGGTCAAGTTGGCTGGTCATTTATTTAATAAAGTTTATATTTATAAATGATAATAAATGCTAAATAAATACTATAAAATATGGAAAAAATACCAGATAAATCCTAGTAAATTTCCTAAGGCTTCTGGGATGTTCTAAATGATGCACAGACATATGAATGCATATTATGTAGGATGCAGAGTGCTTTCTAATGCAAACCCTAAGGCTTCTATTGACTCTACATGCATGATGATTCTCTCCAAGTGGGTTAAGGGACTTGACTGACTGACTGACCCGCTAAGGCTGAGGAATGACCTACGTAGCTCGTGCCTGACTTATCCTGGACTGAGGATGTACAATGGGATCACCGCGTACGACAAATATCATCCTACTGGGTTCTAATACTGTACAACTGTTGCACTGTTGATGATGAGCGAGTTTGTCACCATGCACTGACTGCAGAGTGCACGTGACACTCGCAGGCAGGATAGCCTGGTGTTCCATAAGCATTTCTGCTACACATAGTTTATAGGCATTTCGGCCACCAATAGTTTGTAGGCCTTTCGGCCACCAACTCACACTACCCTCTCAAGTGGCCATGTTTCCTTCCATCTGCTCGCTATTGTTCCACCCAGATATGGTAGAAACAATCTTCAAGAGAGCACGTAGGACAAGAGAACACTACACACGGTATGTTGTGCTCGACACTACCCTCTGAAGTGCCCATGTTCCCTTCCATTTGCTCTCTATTGTTCCACCCACACATGGTAGAAACAATCTTCAAGAGAGCACTGAAAGAATGGCTGTAAAACAGAAAAACTGCAAATAGATCTTGCAAAGAAACATCAACTGGTAGACATTCTGTCATAGGCACTTTGCCAACTCTTGGTATTTGCTCAATTCCAGATGTAATGACGCGAACAGAATTTCCATCGGAGTCGGCGGGCCAAAAATAGCAACTCTCCTAAATTTTAGGAGTGTGGTCCTTTGTATTCTAGGACAATCCCCCATTCCGAAAGCTTGTACTTTCCAAATATTTAGACATTGTGGAGTCCACCAGATCCCCTTCATACCTGGAAGATGTCTAGGCCGGTGACAAGGAGAAACACAGGAAAGATAGGGCCCTCCATGTGCGAGTGTGGGGGCTTCCCCCAAGGAGGATGCCATGACGCTTTGCCAGTTGATAGGAGTGGACGGGATCGCCCCTCCCCCTTTGCAGATACATGGAGGGCAGGCAAGGATATGACACTAAAGCGGCCCATCATCATTAGATTCCTTGATGCCACCAATAGATAGGCCGTCTTAGACAAATGGGCTGCCCCCAAGGGTACACAGGTGTACATGGGAGATGATCTCACCCCAGCATAGGTGGCACACTGGCATGAGGCGATGGTGACGGTTCATGAGGCCCGTAGAGCAAGCAAGTGGGCTAGCTATAGAGGTGGTAGGGTCATTATCACTGAGCACCGTCCCAAATAGGGACGCGGGGTCTATGAGACCAAACACCTGAGGTTAGCAGTTTGGAACTGCAATGGCATCTTGTGGTCAAATCCATGAGGTTTGAGCAAGATTCTCACAGGTAGGGATGTCATTTCTATATAGAGACTCGTCAAAGCCCTTAGAGGGGCTTACCATACATAGCTGGGTATGGGTGGGAGTGCGCTTTCCGAGGCGAGACCCACACATCAGGAGGAGTATGTGGCTCTGGAGGAATAGCTGTCCTTTTTAGATCCCATCTCCGACAGATTCTCAGCATCGTGCGGAAGGACGAGGATGCACAGTATCTTTGGGTGCGGCTATAACTTAGCAGTGACAAAGTCATCCACATTGTTGTGTGTTATTTTGCTCCACGCCACTCTCCTTACGCCGCATAGCATGGCCAGTCACTGTACTCATGGTTGTTAGAGGCGTCAAAGGCGTTTGGTACGAGGCGGGTATGGTACGCGCCTCGAAAGACTCGTATTTTTTAGAGACGTTAGAGGCGTGTTAGAGGCATCTGTTATATACATACATACATACATACATACATATATATATATATATATCTCTTCTAGATCACAGGTGTGGATTCCCAAGCAGAATTTCTCGAATTCTGAATTCTTGATCCTCAGATCAAAATCAAAGGTCTCAACTTAGTTTCAGATTCGGTGGGTGATTTGAGTGTAGATTACTGAATTGATCACATCGTCTTTTCTTGAAACTGACGAAGGAGTTACGTCTTGGTCATAATTTGATTCAGGGTTTGAGTCTAGAAAGGTTCTTCCTGAACTATCTTTCTCGAAGGGTAATATTTCAATTAATACTTTACTAAATTTCATTCAACAGTGATGAAAGTAACACTTTTATAATTAAAAAAATTCTTTTATGCATCATTTTATGCATAAAAATCAACGTTGATGAAAGTAACACTTTCATAATAAAAAAAATTCTTTTATGCATCATTTTGTGCATAAAAATCAATATTGATGAAAGTAACACTTTTATAATAAAAAAATTATCCAATATACATCTTTCTATGCATAGAATTTAAATCTAATGAAAATCACTCTTTTATGATAAAAAAAATAATCAATATGCATCTTTCTATGCATAGAATTTAAATCTAATGAAAATCACTCTTTCTATGCATAGAATTTAAATCTAATGAAAATCACTCTTTTATGATAAAAATAATAATCAATATGCATCTTTCTATGCATAGAGTTTAAATCTAATGAAAATCACTCTTTTATAATAAAAAATAATCAATATGCATCTTTCTATGTATAGAATTTAAATCTAATGAAAATCACTCTTTTATAATTAAAAAAATAATCAATATGCATCTTTCTATGCATAGAATTTAATTTTAATGAAAATAACACTTTTATAATAGAAATATTTCTACTATGCATTTTTCTATGCCTAGAATGAAAATAACACTTTTAGAATACACAAACGATGGGGATTACTCTTTTTGAATAATAAAAGATAAAACTTATTTCATAAAATTTAAAATTTTTTTGCCATAACCTCCTTTGTATGGTTAACCATTTTTCAAATTTTCCTAACCTTGAATTACTTAAAAATTATCTCCAAATGGTTTAAAGCATTCTAAACTAATCAAATTTCACTTTTAAAAGAGAAACAATATGAAAAGTTTAATTCCAACAATTAGATTACTTATCTAAGATAAAGAAAGACTGAATTTAAGAATGAGAGAGGGGGAAAGTCTTTCCAACAAGGCTTAGCATCAATTTATCATTTTAAAGATAACAAAAATTAGAAAACCATTAAAAGAATAAAGAAAAAGTAAGATTTCTAACTTACATGAATTTCTGGGAGCTTTCCTTTGGCTTGATTGTTTGAGAGATCTACTCTTGTTTGCAATAAGAGTGGCCACCAATTCTTTAGAAAAGGGAATGGTAAAAAACTAATGAATTATTAAGAAATTCACAGTTTTTGGCTGTGGGGAGGAGTAGAGTAACAGTGCATAAAACACTATTAAGCTTCAGGGGAGGCTTCTATCTATAAGAAGAAGTGAGCTTCTAACCAAGCAAACTGATTCTAGAATTTTTCAGATCAGTTTGGTCAATTTTTGCATTTTTTGGTCAGTTTAGCTTACTTTTTGGAACTAGACTTGAATTAGGAGAGAGGAGAGATGAAATATCTCAATTTTTGGGAATTTAAAACTCCACCACACATGTGAAATAGGCGCCTCCTTCATGAGGGGGAATCCTTACACTGAGGTGTCAAAAATTCATTTTTTTTGTATTTCCTTTGCTCCTTAGTCCACTCTTCATCTTATGTGAGTATTTACTCATTTTTTGAGGGGATTTTCTTAATTTCTTCTATTTATCTCCTCCACTTATTTGGATGAATCTGATTGGCATATAATTGATTTCTAATGCACCTTCTGAAAATCTTTTTGTAATTTTGTTTCGGGGTAATTTATTTTAATAAGAAGAGATATTTTTTCATCCAAAAATATCTAAAATCTGAATAATCTCTCTTTAGAATATTTTCTCTCTCTAAGCCAAAATAGGTAGAAACAAGATCTTTATATACCTAAAGAGGGATTTTGATTACAAGGGAAGATACTGGACATCTTGAGAGGGTGGGGAGAAATCTTACATTCTCTTCCACTTGAAAAACGCGAGATGTCCTTATCTCGCAAACTGGGAGTAATCTCGTAACAGTTCGGCTTCTTTCTCCCAGGTGGCATCTTCAAAAGGATAGAACTTCCATTTGACCAATAATTCTCTCAGAATTCTGTTCTTGAGAACCTTTTCTTGAACATCAAGGATTTCTTCAGGTTGGAGTTCCATCTGTCCTTAGGTTGAAGAAGTTAAGATTTCATCATTAAGCATATGATTCGGGCTTGGTATATACTTTTTAAGAAGGCTGACATGAAATACATTATGTACTGTGAGATGAGGAGGCAGAAGAAGCTCGTAGGCTAAGTCACCTACTTTCTTTGTAATCAGATATGGTTCACAATATCTGGGAGATAACTTCTTGTACTTCCAAAGAGATAGAGAACTTCTTTTGGGGCGTACTTGAATGAAGACTATATCTGCTTCTTCAAATTTTCTGTCTGACCTCTTCTTATCTACATACTGCTTCTGTCTATCGTGGGCAGCTTTTATATCTTTGCGAATTGACTACATCTGCTGCTCCATGTCATCAATCATCTGTCTGGACATCTCGATCCTAATCAATGGGTCGGACCAAGTTAATGGAGTTAAGCAATCTTGTCCATACAAAGCTTTGAAAGGGCTGATCCCAATACTTCTGTGATAAGAAGCATTATAGACGAACTCGATTAGGTGCAGATAGCTTAGTCACTTCTTGGGTTCCCTGCCACAGCATGACCGAAGCATATCTTCGATTACTTGGTTCACCCTTTCAGTTTGACCCCATCGGTCTCGGGGTGGTAAGCTGTGGTGAGATCCAAGAAAGTTCCTACTGCTTCAAAAATGCAGTCCAGAATCTTGACATGAATTTGGGATCTCGATCACTTACTATTCTTCTGGGTAGGCCATGCAATCTGAAGATTTCTTTGAGGAACACTCTGGCCACATCCACTGCAGTGTAGGTTTCTTTTACTGGAATCAGATGGGCAACTTTTGTTAGCTATTTAACTATTCGAGTTCTAAGCGTGTTTCTATTGATCAATTTTATTATTAAAACTCTACTAATTCCAGCCTAACCCCATCCGGCCCATGGGTTAGCCACCGCCCAACCACTAGAATTGGTTGAACTAGACAAGTACTCACCCACCCATAATTGAATGCCTTTCTTAACTTTTGCTTTACAATACAGATACGCATACACTCCTCTTTAAACTTTAATTTATAAAACAATCCATTGACAAACAATTATTAGTTACAGATGTCATAACTCAAAATTTTCATTCAATGAAATCCAACTTCTATGGAAATAACACTTTTATATAAAAGAAAATCCTTTTATGCATCTATTTATGCATAAAAAATCAATTTTGATAAAAATAACACTTTTATAATTAAAAAAATTTCTTTTATGCATCATTTTTTACATAAAAATCAATATTGGTGAAGCAACACTTTTATTAAAAAAATTTCTTTTATGCAACTATTTATGCATAAAAATCAATATTGATGAAAGTAACACTTTTATAATAATAAAAAAAATTATTTTATGCATATTTATGCATAAAAATCAATATTAATGAAAGTAACACTTAAAAAAAAAATAAAAATCTTTTGTGCATCTATTTATGCATAAAAATTAATATTAATGAAAGTAACACTTTTATAATTAAAAATTTTTTTATGTATCTATTTATGCATAAAAATCAATATTGATGAAAGTAACACTTTTATAATAAAAAAAATTCTTTTATGCATCATTTTATGCATAAAAATCAATATTGATGAAAGTAACACTTTTATAATAAAAAAAATTATCCAATATACATCTTTCTACGCATAGAATTTAAATCTAATAAAAATTACTCTTTTATGATAAAAAAAAATAATCAATATACATCTTTCTATGCATAAAATTTAAATCTAATGAAAATCACTCTTTTATGATAAAAAAATAATCAATATGCATCTTTTTATGCATAGAATTTAAATCTAATGAAAATCACTCTTTTATAATAAAAAATAATCAATATGCATCTTTCTATGCATAGAATTTAAATCTAATGAAAATCACTCTTTTATAATTAAAAAAATAATCAATATGCATCTTTCTATGCATAGAATTTAAATTTTAATGGAAATAACACTTTTATAATAGAAATATTTCTACTATGCATTTTTCTATGCCTAGAATGAAAATAATACTTTTAGAATACACAAACGATGGGGATTACTCTTTTTGAATAATAAAAGATAAAACTTATTTCACAAAATTTAAGAAAATTTCGTCATAACCTTCTTTGTATGGGTGACCAATTTTTAATTTTTCCTAACCTTAAATTACTTAAAAACTATCCCCAAATGGTTTAAAGCATTCTAAACTAATCAAATTTCACTTTTAAAAGAGAAACAATATGAAAAGTTTAATTTCAATAATTAGATTACTTATTTAGGATAAAAAAAGGCTGAATTTAAAAATGAGAGAGGGTGAAAGGCTTTCCAACAAGGCATAGCATCAATTTATTATTTTAAAGATAACAAAAATTAGAAAATCATTAAAAGAATAAAGAAAAAGTAAGATTTCTAACTTACATGAATTTTTGGGAGTTTTCCTTTGGCTTGATGGTTTGAGGGATCTACTCTTGTTTGCAACAAGAGTGGCCACCAATTCTTTAGAAGAGGGAATGATAAAAAAACTAATGAATTATTAAGAAATTCACAGTTTTTGGCTGTGGAGAGGAGTAGAGTAACAGTGCGTAAAACACTATTAAGCTTCAACAAAGGGAGATGCTTCTATTTATAGGAAAAAGTGAGTTTCTAACCAAGCAAACTGATTCTAGAATTTTTCAGATCAGTTTGGTCAATTTTTGCATTTTTTGGTCAGTTTAGCTTACCTTTTGGAACTAGACTTGAAATAGGAGAGAGGAGAGATGAAATATCTTAATTTTTGGGAATTTAAAACTCCACCACACATGTGAAATAGGCGCCTCCTTCATGAGGGGGAATCCTTACTCTGAGGTGTCAAAAATTCATTTTTTTAGTATTTCCTTTTCTCCTTAGTCTACTCTTCATCTTATGTGAGTATTTACTCATTTTTGGAGAGGATTTTCTTTATTTCTTCTATTTATCTCCTCCACACATTTAGATGAATCTGATTGACCTTTCAAAACTTTAATTTAAAATTTTCAGAAAATTTGGACCCCTAGGATAAGGCCTTTTGAATAGATTATAATTGATTTCTAATGCATCTTCTGAAAATCTTTTTGAATTTTATTTCGGGGGAATTTATTTTAATAAGAAGAGATATTTTTCCATCCAAAAATATCTAAAATCTGAATAATCTCTCTCTAGAATATTTTCTCTCTCTAAGTCAAAATAGGTAGAAACAAGATCTTTTATATATCTGAAGAGGGATTTTGATTACAGGGGAAGATACTGGACATCTTGAGAGGCTGGGGAGGAATGTTACATTCTCTTTCACTTGAAAAACGCGAGATGTCCTTATCTCGCAAATTGAGAGTAATCTCGTAACAGTTCGGCTTCTTTCTCCCAGGTGGCATGTTCAAAAGGATAGAACTTCCATTTGACCAATAATTCTCTCAGAATTCTGTTCCTGAGAACCTTTTCTCGAACATTCAGGATTTCTTAAGGTTGGAGCTCCATCTGTCCTTGGGTTGAAGAAGTTAAGATTTCACCATTAAGCACATGATTCGGGCTTGGTATATACTTTTTAAGAAGACTGACATGAAATACATTATGTACTGTGAGATGAGGAGGTAGAAGAAGCTCGTAGGCTAGGTCACCTACTTTCTTTGTAATCAGATATAGTCCACAATATCTGGGAGATAACTTCTTGTACTTCCAAAGAGATAGAGAACTTCTTTTGGGGCGTACTTGAATGAAGACCATATCTGCTTCTTCGAATTTTCTGTCTGACCTCTTCTTATCTGCATACTGCTTCTGTCTATCCTGGGCAGCTTTTATATCTTTGCGAATTGACTGCATCTGCTGCTCCATGCCATCAATCATCTGTCTGGACATCTCGACCCTAATCAATGGGTCGGACCAAGTTAATGGAGTTAAGCAATCTTATCCATACAAAGCTTTGAAAGGGCTTATCCCAATACTTCTGTGATAAGATGCATTGTAGGCGAACTCGACTAGGTGCAGATAACTTAGCCACTTCTTGGGTTCCCTGCCACAGCATGACCGAAGTATATCTTCGATTACTTGGTTCACCCTTTCAGTTTGACCATCGGTCTCGGGGTGGTAAGCTGTGGTGAGATCCAAGAAAGTTCCTACTGCTTCAAAAAATGCAGTCCAGAATCTTGACGTGAATTTGGAATCTCGATCACTTACTATTCTTCTGGGTAGGCCATGCAATCTGAAGATTTCTTTGAGGAACACTCTGGCCACATCCACTGCAGTGTAGGTTTCTTTTACTAGAATCAGATGGGCAACTTTGGTTAGTCTATCAACTACTACGAAGATGGAGTTGTAATCTGATTGCACTGAAGGTAATCCAGTAATAAAATCCATACTGATGCATTTCCACTTCATCTGGGAGATGTTTAATGGATGTAACTTCCCAGGCATTTTTTACTCTCTCGGCCTTGACTTTCTGACAGGTTAGACATTGACGTACATGATTAAGCACATCCTTTTTTAGACCAAGCCAAAAGAAGCTTTTCTTCACAGACATGTAGGTTTTGATGAAACCTGGATGTCCTGCAATAAGGCTGTCATGGGCTTCATTCAGAATTTGACCCTTAGTTCCCTCATCATTGGGAATGCATAGCCTACGATTATAATACATAATTCCCTTATCTAGGTTGTACCCTTGAACTCGGTTCAACTCCTGTGGAGTTTTACTTTCCTGCATAAGTAGGGTAGCAGTAGGGCCAAAGAATCTATCCTGCATGATCTTCTCACTTGCTTCAATAATCAAAGGATTTGACACTACAGTAATTGCAAGCAAGGAGGCTTTTCTGCTGAGGGCATCTGCTACCACATTTTCTTTGCCTGGGTGGTACTTGATTTCAAAATCAAATTTCTGCAGGGTCTGCATCCACCGTCTTTGGCGCATGTTAAGATCCTTCTGAGTGAAGATCCACTTTAAGCTCTGATGATCTGTCATCAAAGTGAATCTTTGACCCAGTAGGTAATGTCTCCACAACTTCAGGGCATATACTATTGAAAGTAGTTAATTTCTCTCATGCGTTCTGAGTTTTCTTGATTCATAGGCCACTGCATGACCTTCCTGCATGAGTGCACCTCCCAGGGCAAAACCACTGGCATCAGTTACTACCTCAAAGGGTAAAGAGAAATCTGGCAGCTTTAGAACGGGATTGGTTACCAAGGCGGTCTTCAGCTTATCAAAAGCACTCTGGCACCTGGCAGACCATTGAAACGGGATATTCTTCTTGAGAAGATTAGTCAGGGGGGAAGCTATGAGAGCATACTTTGGTATAAAGATTCTATACCAACCAGTCAATCCCAAGAATCCTCTGACTTCTTTCACAGTCTTTGGTTCAGGCCAATCTATGACTGCTTGGACTTTTGCGGAATCTAGAGAAATTCCATCTTTTGATACCAGAAAGCCCAAGTATTCAACATGGTCGACAGAGAAAGTGCATTTGCTCTTTTTTGCAAAGAGTTGGTGCTTCCTTAGAATCTCAAGAACCTTTCTGACATGAGCTTCATGGTCAGCTGCATTCTTTGAGTAAATCAGAATATCATCAAAGAAAACAAGAACTAAATCATCCAAGTATTCTCTGAGAATGTGCATTAATCGATTGAATGTAGCTGGGGCATTTGTCAATCCAAACGGCATGACAGTGAATTCATAATGCCCATACCAAGTATTGATGGCTGTCTTCGGGATATCTTGCTCATTAATCGTGATCTGATAATACCCTGATTTGAGATCCATCTTCGTGAAGATCTGGGCTCCACTTAGCCTCTCCAGATTCTCATCAATTCTGGGGATAGGATACTTATTCTTAACTGTCAACTGATTGAGACCTCTGTAGTCCACACAGAGTCTTAGCGTTCCATCTTTCTTTTTCTGAAAGAGAACTGGCGCACCCCAAGGTGAAACACTCAGTCTTACAAACCCTTGTTCTAACAGCTGTCTAAGCTGTTCCTTGAGTTCGTTGGCTTCAGGAACTAGCATTTTGTACGTGCGCAGGGCTACTGGCTGAGCTCCGGGGTCAATTCTATCACATGATCTACTTTCCGAATTGGAGGCATCTCTGTTAATTCTGTTGGGAATAAATCATTATAATCACTTAACCATTCAAGTTCTTTAGCTTTTAACTTTGAGTCTACTGGATTCATTTTGACAACATAAATGAGCTGCTTCTTTCTAAGTCCTTTTAGTAACTTAGAAGCCTTTACTAACTGCAGACTTGGGGATCCTGAAATTCCGGTTCCTTGAACTTTATCCGTGTGGAGGTCACGGAAGAAAATGGCTCCATTATGACAGTGAATGTCAGCTTGATTTTTATGGAGCCAATTCATTCCAAGGATCCCGTCGAAAACTCCCAATGGTATAACTCTGAACTGACAGTCAGTTAAATTCCCATCTAGATTGAACTGAATACGATCTGTCTCAAGGTGAGTGAAAAGAATCTTCCCACTGGCCAATTCAACTTGCATAGGTTTCCCTGATTTCTGATCTAAGACTAGCTTACGCAAGCATCCAGGGGAAATGAAAGAATGAGTACTGCCTGAATCAATCAAAAGCTTAAAAGGCTTACCCTGATACTCAGCTGGAGTATGAATGACGGAGAATTGACGGTTTAGCCCTTGGTTTTCAATTGCTGCATAAATTTGTCCTCTTTCTTCTTCCACTACTTCTGCTTTTGTGACTGCTCTGGCTGCTGCAGTCTGAGGCGGAACTCTTTCTCTTTGGTTGCCCCAGTTCTGGGAAGGAGTTCTGAGGCTACTCTGGACAGAGGTAGATGGTTGAGCTGGAGTTCTCCTGGGATTGCCCTGATTTTGACGAGATGGACCCTGATTTAACTGATAGGAAGGGGTTGGTCTCTGCACTCTCGGTCCTTGACTTCCCTGTCCCCTTGACATGGCAGGAGTCGGGCAGTCTTTCAGCTGGTGACCAAAACCCTGGCATCCAAAACACCGGTTCTCACTTCTGAGCTCATCCCTCTGAATTCTTGAAAGAGGTGGGGCTCCTGAGAAAGTGTTCTGTGGAAAGGGTCTTCCTTCACTTTTGAATCTCCCAGTATCCTGATTCTGAATTGGGCCTTGCTGCCTCTTTGGAGGAGGAAAGTTTGAAGTACTTCCCGGGGTTTGGAATCTTTTAAAGTTAGAGGGTGCAGGATTTGGCGGGACCTTAATAACAAAGGCTTTGGCAAAGTCTTTTGCCATTCTTACTGCTTCGGCCACCATTGAGACAGGTTTGGTATTCTTTACTAAGGTGTTCAATGGCTCGTTCATTTCTCGAATGAATCTGGCCATCAGCTGCTCTTCATCCAATTGCGGGGAATATTTGAGGAGAAGGGCAAAAGCTTGATGGTACTCTTCAATTGTCCGGCTATCCTGCTTTAGTTCCAAGAACTCATTCATTTTAGTTTCAAGGAAGCCCGAGAGACAAAACCTCTTTCTGAGGCAAGCTTTAAGATCGGTCCAGGTCTGGGTATTCCGGTCGAGACGGTTCCACAATCTTTAACCTGGCGAGAGCCATCTTGCTTCTCTCATTGTAGCCAGTTACATCAAAGTATTCCTCCATTGCCTTAATCCACTTTTCCACTACTTCACCTAACTGCTCCCCTTCACCCTTGAAGGGACCAGGTTGGGATCTGTGCAGGGGTTTTCGAACATCTGGATCTAACTCTTCGTCTCATCGGTTAGAGGATCCGGTTGCCTTGCACGGGCCGCGCGCCTCATGACTGACAAAACGAGATTTTCGTCAACTTAACTTTGACAACAGATTTATGATTATTTAATTTTTGCGATTTATTCTTTAAACAGATAATTATTTCATCATACATCATGAAACAAGATTTACTCTGATAATTTAATTAACCATATTCACAATCATGAAAACAACTTGAAATTTTTTTGCAAAACATCGTTTATTATCAAAAGTTTTCGATATATATACATAGAGCATCACAGCTTCCAAAATCACTGCCTCAATCGTATATGCATAAAGAAGCGAAACTGCGAAGGAGACATGCCATGGTACACACGATTCATTACAGAAAGAGGTGCTGTAATTCTATTTCTAGGGATAAAGCGGCTAAGAAGCCTAAAAACTCGGCATGAAGTTCTAAAGTTCCTGGGTGAATGATCAAAGAGTTGTACATGCTGAACAAGCCCTAGTCTTATCGGAATCATGGCTAAGGAAATATTTTGCCTGAGCCTCTGACGCTGACTGGTACTGACATTAATACATCGTCCTCCACAGAACCACATATACCGACGTCGCTCAAGAGGATCAGGAAAGTAAAAACTCTCAAAATGACGTGCGAGTCTCACTCTGCTTACTCGGGTCGTAGCAGAGTTGATGAGGTGCTCGAATGTAAAGGCTATCATATCCTGACTCTGGGAGAGTTCAGGAATGCCAGATAGATTCGGGGTATCCATCTATAAATTTTCAATTCAATTTATGAGTTTTCAATTTTTGAAGTTCATTCAACATAATATTAACAAGCGAAAACATTATTTCCCAGATTTACTTTAAAATTTTAAGCAATTTCTGATGCTGTTACGTAAATTTACAACAGCGCTCTGATACCAAACTGTGGGATCCCACTGCCCCCTCCACGCACCAGATTCTCGATTGCTGGCAGCGGAAGCAACTCCCTCTTGTGCGGGGCAGGGTTTTTCACTCAGGGCCTCACCCTCGAATGTCCGAGTACGAGACCGAAACCGAGAAAATTTTCCATGCTCGAAAAACGTGGACGATTCCACCATTTTGAATTTCTTAACGAATTTTTATAACGAGGTCAAGATAATGAACTTACCTTCATCTGAATAAACCAGATAGAAGGGAAACTATTACAGACTTAACTTAAGGAATCAACCCTTTTTTTCTAATTGAATTAGGCATAGCCGTTGATCTATTAATTTGAAAGGTCTTTAGGTTATTATTTAACTATTCGAGTTCTAATCGTATTCCTATTGATCAATTTTATTATTAAAACTCTACTGATTCCAGCCTAACCCCATCCGGCCCATGGATTAGCCACCGTCCAACCACTGGAATTGGTAGAACCAGACAAGTACTCACCCACCCATAATTGAATGCCTTTCTTAACTTTTGCTTTAGAATACAGATACGCACACACTCCTCTTTAAACTTTAATTTATAAAACAATCCATTGACAAACAATTATTGGTTACAGATGTCATAACTCAAAATTTTCATTCAATCCTTGTTTCTCACAAAACAGTATCACTCTGGACTCTCCGTTGAGATCAGCAGGTCAGCAACGAGATTCAGTAACAGATTACAATAATTTTCTCATCATCATACATATATATCTTCCACGACATACGCATGGGTGTCCTAAGCACCGCGAGCCCGTGTATCGCCTGGTCAGAACCCTCCAGGATCCTCCTTAGGTGTCCTGGCACTTCACTCAGGGACCGCTTCGTCGGCCCTCGTCCATCGTACAAGAAGCACACCATTTTACACCATACCCAGGCTGGTAAAGACCTGGGCAGGTTTTTGCCGCGTGAGCCGTTCTTTGAACACTCCCCGCCAACTGTTGCAACCAAACTTCCCTTAGAAAAACACATATACCAAATACTCCCTCCAGCATTTTGGCGTAAGACAGTCCTTTAAGAAAACAGGGTTTCTATGCAAGTTTTCAATTTTGATTTTCTTTTTGAATACAATGGGTATATCTTAAATCCGTATCCCAAGACTTTTAGATCACAGGCCTGGATTCCCAAGCAGAATTCCTCGG
This sequence comes from Cibotium barometz, assembly GCF_041138505.1. Classification (NCBI taxonomy): domain Eukaryota; kingdom Viridiplantae; phylum Streptophyta; class Polypodiopsida; order Cyatheales; family Cibotiaceae; genus Cibotium; species Cibotium barometz. Next base: position 46,785,480 of record NC_141077.1, read on the forward strand.
ATTCTGAATTCTTGATCCTCAGATCAAAATCAAAGGTCTCAACTTAGTTTCAGATTCGGTGGATGATTTGAGTGTAGATTACTGATTAGTCACATCGTCTTTTCTTGAAACTGACGAAGGAGTTACGCCTTGGTCATAATCTGATTCAGGGTTTGAGTCTGGAAAGGTTCTTCTTGAACTATCTTTCTCGAAGGGTAATATTTCAATTACTACTGTACTGAATTTCATTCATTGAGTATTTTGCTTAACTGAATTCAAAACTAGTCACGAATTCCTATGAGAAATAAATTAATCATTTATCTAAAATTTCGACTTCGATAGTTTTTCTCAATTTTCTCATTACCATCCTAGAGAATATGAAACGATATAATTTTTCTTCACTGAGTATTTACTTATTCATTTTTCAATATTCATGGGATTTAAACATAGGATTAAAGAGAATTCTTATTTTGATATAAAAATTCTGTATGCGTCTATTTATGCATGAAATCCAACTTCTATGGAAATAATACTTTTATATAAAAGAAAATTCTTTTATGTATCTATTTATGTATAAAAAATCAATTTTGATGAAAGTAACACTTTTATAATTAAAAAAATTTCTTTTATGCATCATTTTATGCATAAAAACCAATATTGGTGAAAGTAACACTTTTATTAAAAAAAATTCTTTTATGCATCTATTTATGCATAAAAATCAATATTGATGAAAGTAACACTTTTATAATTAAAAAAAATTCTTTTATGCATCTATTTATGCATAAAAATCAATATTGATGAAAGAAACACTTTTATAATAATAAAAAAATCTTTTATGCATCTATTTATGCATAAAAATCAATATTGATGAAAGTAACACTTTTATAATTAAAAAATTCTTTTATGCATCTATTTATGCATGAAAATCAATATTGATGAAAGTAACACTTTTATAATTAAAAAAATTCTTTTATGCATCATATTATGCAAAAAAAATCAATATTGATGAAAGTAACACTTTTATAATAATAAAAAATTATGAAAATCTCTCTTTTATAATAAAAATAATAATTAATATGCATCTTTCTATGCATAGAATTTAAATCTAATGAAAATCACTCTTTTATAATAAAAAAATAATCAATATGCATCTTTCTATGCATAGAATTTAAATCTAATGAAAATCACTCTTTTATAATTAAAAAAATAATCAATATGCATGTTTCTATGCATAGAATTTAATTTTAACGGAAATAACACTTTTATAATAAAAATATTTGTACCATGCATTTTTCTATGTCTAGAATGAAAATAACACTTATAGAATACACAAATGATAGGGATTACTTTTTTTGAATAATAAAAGATAAAACTTATTTCACAAAATTTAAGAAAATTTTGCTATAACCTCCTTTGTATGGTTGATCATTTTTTAATTTTTTCTAACCTTAAATTACTTAAAAATTATCCCCAAATGGTTTAAAGCATTCTAAACTAATCAAATTTCACTTTTAAAAGAGAAACAATATGAAAAGTTTAATTCCAACAATTAGATTACTTATCTAGGATAAAGAAAGGTTGAATTTAAGAATGAGAGAGGGGAAAAGCCTTTCCAACAAGGCATAGCATCAATTTATCATTTTAAAGATAACAAAAATTAGAAAACCATTAAAAGAATAAAGAAAAAGTAGGATTTCTAACTTACATGAATTTTTGGGAGCTTTCCTTTGACTTGATGGTTTGAGGGATCTACTCTTGTTTGCAACAAGAGTGGCCATCAATTCTTTAGAAGAGGGAATGGTAAAAAACTAATGAATTATTAAAAAATTCACAGTTTTTGGCTGTGGGGAGGAGTAGAGTAACAGTGCATAAAACACTATTAAGCTTCAACAAAGAAGGAGACTTCTATTTATAGGAAAAAGTGAGCTTCTAACCAAGCAAACTGATTCTAGAATTTTCCAGATCAGTTTGGTCAATTTTTGACCATTTTTTGGTCAGTTTAGCTTACTTTTGGGAACTAGACTTGAATTAGGAGAGAGGAGAGATGAAATATCTCAATTTTTGGGAATTTAAAACTCCACCACACATGTGAAGTAGGCGCCTCCTTCATGAGAGGGAATCTCCACTCTGAGGTATCAAAAATTCATTTATTTAGTATTTCCTTTGCTCCTTAGTCTACTCTTCATCTTATGTGAGTATTTACTCATTTTTTGGGGGGATTTTCTTTATTTCTTCTATATATCTTCTCCACACATTTGGATGAATCTGATTGGCCCTTCAAAACCTTAATTTAAAATTTTCAGAAAATCTGGATCCTTAGGATAAGGCCTTTTGAACAGATTATAATTGATTTCTAATGCACCTTCTGAAAATCTTTTTGAACTTCTGTTTCGGGGGAATTTATTTCAATAAGAAGAGATATTTTTCCATCCAAAAATATCTAAAATCTGAATAACCTCTCTCTAGAATATTTTCTCTCCCTAAGCCAAAATAGGTAGAAACAAGATCTTTTATATATCTAAAGAGGGATTTTGATTACAAGGAAAAATACTGGACATCTTGAGAGGATGGGGGGGGAATCTTACAGTTATATATTTTAGATTGGCGGACTTTCAAGTAGTTATCCATATCCTTATGTAGATAGTATATCCAATCGTCTTTTTTCTCCTCGTGTGCTTTTGTAATCCTGTTGAGATCGACTCTATTGTATTTGTCCACTGGCTTTACTTTCATTATCAAAGACTTGGCCTTGCAAGCTTGCTCTGTAGCTTCATCTTGGATATTTTCATACTCGGTCCCATTCGAATTATATGAACTTTTCTTGAGCATGGTATCCAGAATGGTGTGTACATGGACCCTGACTATGGTTGGAAGTTGCAGTGCCTCCTGAATGAGTTCCTCTACGATGAGGAATTGCTCGGTAGTGCCGTCTGCTTTGGTGATTGTTCCTCTTTTGGTCCCCTTGTCGTAGGTCTTGAGGTACTTTGTACATAGTTCTATGTCGATATACTTCTTGGGAGTATCTGCGCCATCTTACCTAGACCAACTTTGTCCAGTTTTGCCTTAACTTCGACCTCTTCCAGTATTTGTAGGCATTCCGGGCTGTGGTACTGGAGGGCTATCTTTCCATGGGCCGTGTGAGCTTCCTTGTTGTTGATGATGGTCCCATGGAAGGTTTGGGCATAAGGAGCCAAAAAGTTCATCTTTGGCCACTGTGTTGTTCTCCTTCTAGCTGGGGTCTCATGAGCTTCTGACTCCAAGGTTGACATCTATACAGGCACATCGGATCAGTCTAATGACTGGTGGGGTTGATATCATCTTTTCCTTTTTCTTTTCTCTTTAAAAAAAAAAAAAGGGAATAGGTTAGTTGGATTGAAGAGTTTGTTAGTGTAGGAACAAGCATGTGGTGTGTTAATAGTCAGGTTATGGCATGGAGATGAATGGTTAGAGTTAGTTCGTGAGGCCGTGGAAAGGTCAAGTGTGAAAAAGCAGGCGTGAAAACACAAGCCGTGAAAAAGTTATATGTGAAAATGTCTGGCCGTGAAAACACAGGCCATGAAAATCCTGGCCGTGAAAACACAAGCACATGCCGTGAAAATGTCTAGCCATGAAAACACAGGCCATGAAAAGGTCAAATGTGAAAATGTTTGGCCGTGAAAAGGTCAAACGTGAAAATGTCTGGCCATGAAAACACAGGCTGTGAAAATGTTAGTTTTCGTGAAAATGTCTGGCCATTGAAAACACAGGCCATGACAAGGTCAAACGTGAAAATATCTGGCCGTGAGTGAAAACACAGGCCGTGAAAAGGTCAAACGCGAAAATGTCTGGCCGTGAAAACACAGGCCGTTGAAAATGTTAGTTTCCGTGAAACTGCAGGTTTTGTGAAACCCGAACCTGAGTTTCCGTGAAACTACAGGATGTATTGTTAATCGTTGGTTATGATTTTTTGTGTATAAGGATTTTTTCATTTTTTAATTTTATTGAATGATGCACATGTGGAGGTGCTACAAAGTCATTGGTTATACTAATTACAATGTGTATACTCAAGATGTGATGAATCTTTGAAAGAAGGCCAAAAACAAAAACAAAAATAAAAATAAAAAAGAAAACGAAAAGAAGAGTATCAAGCTCCCACCTTAAAGAAGATGGTCGAATAGGTCAAAATGAGATGGCGGACTCGAGAGATGCAATTGGGAGCAATTCGTAGTTGATCATACAATGCACATGATGCAAAATGACAAAAATAGGAAAGAAATTTGATTTTATAATGCAGCCGTTTGACAGGGCAGCTACCTTAATGAAGAATGCGATGTGGCGCTACGTGATTGGCCCGTGAGGAATTATCGTTTCACGGCATGAACATTTTTGAATTTTTTTCACGGCGTGAACCTTTGTAATTTTGTTCACGGTATGAACATTTCTGGATTTTGTTCACAGCATGAACGTTTTTTCTGCAGTTTCACGTGGAATGCATAAGATCGAATACTTCACATTTTTTCTTTTATGCTCAAGCCGTCAAACATGCACATGATGAGTGAATGATCCCTTGCTTACCTCGTATCCATTGCGCAATCATTGGACACTCTTTGGTTTTATTGCCATGAGAACCAAGGGGTCCCCTAGGCACTTTTGGGCATTTGTTGATGGAGTCGTTTTAGCTCTATGTGGGAGTTTTTTATTGTTCCTTCCACCCAACTGAACAATGTTGTCACTGTGCCTACTGGTGGAGCGCTTCTATCTGTGGCTTCTTGCTGAACTTCTTTGTTTCTACCTTTAGGTTCTGAAAAAATGTAGTAATCTGTGTTTGTGGTCCCCCCTCTGGAGCTGTCTGAGCCTGTAATGATGTCTCTCTGTGACGCTGTATGTCTAGAATGAATCTCCCCAGTATGCGCTGGTCTGCTGCCTCAAAGATCTGGCGTAGGGAATGTGGCTCTCTGAATAAAATGGGATATCTCTCTCTAATGGCTGTATATGCTCTGCATCTGCATACATAATGCTCCTCACTCTCCACCTCCTCTCTGCACAATCTGCATACCCTCTCCTCTCAGGGGATCCGTGCTGCTCTGCTAGTCTCGATCTCCAATCGATGTGATGAAACTCTAAGCTGACCAATAGCCACTCGAGAGCCGTGTGGTAAAAAGCCCTCCATGTATCTAGGCCTCTCTATAAATCCATCATCATTGATACTCATGAAGTGATCTCTGTAGTAAAGCATCTTCGGTGGAAGAGGCTGTGTAGGCGATATCCATGTCTCTCGTGTATAGAGCTGCCATAGGTTCTATCTCAATACTCTGTTCCTCTCACTATGAGAGAGACGGATATGTGGTGCATCCCTGTCATACTGGAATGGTGGTAGATGATCCATGTCTAGGCCATGCTGTGAGAACCAATGTGTGACCTGTGCATACCATGATCCTCTGTCTCTTGCCTCAGCCAGCTGTCTAGATGCCTCAAAAGCTCTGTATGACAATCTATCCTGTGGCATCTCTCTGAATCTGTCTAGCAGGCATATAGTCTGGAATATGGCCTCTACCATCATAGGAGTCGTAGCAAACTCTGCTCGAATAATGTCATGAGGTACTGACGGTTTGCTGCGTATCATGCGTGCCATCATGAGGGCCTGTGGTCTCTCTATCTGTGTCCACCAATGGGTAGCAAGGCCTGGCGCCCATACCGGTGCTCCATACATCAGTGCCGGTGTGACTAATGTGTCAAATAGCCACCCCTTCGTCCGGGGCTCCTGAAAATGCGCCTGGTGCCTGAGAGAGAGAGAGAGAGAGAGACTTGAGCGCCGCATAGAGATGCCCGCAGGAGAAGACTTGAGCGCTGCACAGAGACGCCCCACAGAGACTGCCACACGCACGTAAGGAAAAGCAAAAAAAAAAAAAACGATGTTGACTTGCGTTCGTTTTTTAACCTATAAAATCAAAAGTGCACGTTTACTACGTTTCCAAACGTTAGTGAATGTTGCAAACATTTGCAACGTTTGGATTACATCCAAACGTAGTTTGGATGCAACTATGGTTTCAGTTGAGGGGCTGCAGAGACAGTTGGATGCCTTATAGGACTTTTGTACTCAACGGGTCTCTCTGTTAACCTTGGTAAAACCAAGGTAATGGTCTTTAATACTTCTCGCCCCTTCACATCCAAATTGAGCTTCACATATAGAGGGGATCTTGTGGAGATTGTCTCATCCTATGTCTACCTTGGTGTCACTTTCAGTGGCCCCCGCTTCACCATGCTTCCTGCAGCACATGCTAGAGTGACACGAGGATATGCAACCTTGAGCTTACTTGAGGAGCAGTGTTTCAAGGCACATTTCTAGGAGCCCTGAACAAATGGTTGGCTTTTTGACACCCTCGTCACACCAGCCTTGATGTATGGAGTAGCCTCCTGGGGGCCAAATTTATCTGATGAGGATTGGTAGCGAGGCCCGGGGCCCCAGGTCATGTTCTCCCGTATGATCCGTAGCAACCCATCAGTCCCACACCAGATTATCCAGGCAGAGTTTGCTGCAGCCCCGATGGTAGTGGATGCGCTCTTCCAAACAGTTACCTGTTGGAGGTGGCAATTCTTGTAGCTACTCTCGGGTTATCGCATGACTAGAAGTTGTGGTGGATTATCCTATATGCAAGAGCATCCATATATAGGGTGTGGTGGCACCTTGTCATAGATCTCCTCCGGTCGGGTTTTTGGGGGGGAGCAATGGCAAGGAGATGGGAGCCCAGCCAGTGCCCTAGGGTGGTGTGCGTGCTACTGCTGCGTGACTTTGACATGGTATCAGAGCTCGGCGTTGCTCAGTGCCGTAGGGTGGTGTGCGTGCTACTGCTGTGTGACTTTGATATGATATCAGAGCTCGGCCTGTGTGGTCCTAGGCGGTCTTAACCTCTGTTTGAGCGAGGTGCTCGAATTGAAGGAGGGTGTTGGAGGTGGCAATTTTCGTAGCTACTCTCGGGTTATCGCATGACTGGAAGTTGTGGTGGATTATCCCATATGCAAGAGCATGGGAAGTCGAAGAGCCACATATAGGGTGGTGTGGTGGCACCTTGTCATAGATATCTCCTCCGGTTGGGTTTTTGGGGGGAGCAACGGTTGGGAGATGGGAGCCCAGCCACCGACGTTGCTCAGTGCCCTAAGGTGGTGTGCATGCTGCTGCTGCTGCTGCTACTAGTGCTACATTACCTACCTCCATTGCATCAGTCACATGGACCCCCACAGATACCCGAGGCTTGCCGTGGAGTCCTCCAGAAAGCTAGCACTTGAGGGCCACTCTAGAGTATGGTATGCATTCGTTTCCACTTGGTTCTCAGTATATGGGTTCCGCATGGACTGCCTATACCACCCGTTTAGTACAGTTTGGACTCCCCTTTTCTCCGGCTCTCTCACGAGGATACAAACTGGGTTTTCCGGTTAGATCTTCTCAGCCTCTGCACCCATTGCACATAGATCACTCCTCCGGAGCTTCCAACAACGATGCACGGCTACAGAGATCACTTCCTCACGCTCATTGAGGATGGATTCATCCAGCAGCCGGGCTACCTAAGTGTTCACATGTCCAATGCCATGCGGATTGCGATTGACCAGATACGGGTTTCATCCCACTACCTCAAAGTGGGCATACAATGCTTGAAAGATAGGGGATTATCCAAACTACAGTTGCTTTGTTGCTTCGCATATGCTTTGCACATGTGAACTTGTTCTCCTGCATGGACTATGTTTGGATTCAATGCTTGTGAATGCCTGGGGACACTTGGAAACCCGGTGGACGCATGTGCATAAACTTGTTTGGGGCTGACGTAGTGTATTCTCTGCGTTGGGGGGTGGGGGGGTTGTGTGTGTGTGTGTGTGTGTGTGTGGAAGAAGCCCCTCACAAGTGCCGACAAATAAAGAATAGCATGGGGTCAAAAGGAAGCACCCGAAAGAGAGGGGCAAGAAAAGGATGGAGTGGCGAGGAGTCTGGAGGCGACGAACAGTGGGCGGGGAACCAGGAGGCTATTCGGGAGAAAAAGGGGGTGTGAGAGGAGTGGAGGATGGAGTGGTTGTGCAGGCGAGGGGTGGGAGACAGAACCGGTGGGAGGGCTGTGCCGAAAAAGAAGGGGGGGGGGAGGGGGATGGAGGGATATTACTCAATAGACAAAACATTTCTTGTGAATATGTGCTATTTATTTAGATCTTTTTTAGACATGCTATGTTGCATTCCCTCCTGTTTGTGGACATTTACTTGAGTGCTGGTAAACAGATGCAAGAAGCTTGATTTGGTGTGATGAAGTGATGTAATGCCTCAGTCTAGGTGGAGGGAACATTTGTGAAATATTGAGAAGATAGTTGATCTTGCATTGTAATTTGTAACACAGGAGTTTGTGTTTATAAGTAAAATAATGGTTTCACTTATTAGTAGTTTAAAAAAAAGTTTGTAAACCAGGCCGCTGAATGTGTTTGGCTTCATGATAGTGGCTCGAAATAAGTTGATCGTTGTTCTCTATGAAAAATCTGGAGACAGGATGAGTGTATGCTCAAGGCTAGTATTTGAATGTGGATTGCCTTGACTTTTCTTTTTTATAAGTAAAAGTAAATTTACTGTGCAATGACTTTTGGGCAGCTATGATATGTCTCAAGTTTCAGCCTCCTTTGTTGCATTTTTCACTTGATAGCTTTTGGACTACAGGGAGCACACATTTCTGTCAAAGCTGTTTGTGACAGCAAGTGTGTTGTCATGAGTGGAAGTGGTCATGTTGGGGAACTTGATGATGCAGTTCTTAAAAGAATACTTTTGACAAAGGCCTCTAAATCCCCTCTTTCTAGTCTGCAATCATCTGGTATGCAGCAGTTTGTCCTTCTCAAAACTCTTTGATTTAGCAGCTTGTGCTTTTGTTACCATGCAGCAAGTATTGCAAGCTAGCAAATGCCTATATAGTGTGTTTCTCTGCTTTTTGTAGTTTTATGTGTCCAATAAATGTAAAACCATTATTGTCTTTTTTCATGTGTCTGCAGTGCTAGTTGAAGAGTATAATATCAATGCTCTTAGAGGGGATTCTAAAAGTGGGAATCTATCAAGTCAACTCGAGCACTGGAGCAGCTCCACAGGTATTACTGGATTTTCGAACTAGATCTGAGACCAAAGTATGAGTGGAGGTATCTTGGGAAGCACAACAAAACTTGCTACTTGATGTGTGTAGGCTAATCGTGCAGGTCTGATTGTGGTTGATTGCACTGCCAGTGAAGAAACAGCCCTTGTGCTTAGCAGAGCGGCAGAATTGGGTCTTTGTATTGTCTTAGCAAACAAGAAGCCTCTGACCTCCTCTTTGGTGAACTTTCAAGAACAACTTATGCTCAACATGGACATGATGATTATTGTAAATTTAAAATTTTGATCTTTCTGTTGTTATCTTAGGATGTATATGATAAGTTATGCAAAAGACGGCGCCAGCTACGCTATGAATCCACGGTACTACAATAGCCCCAACATAGAATGTCAATGTAATTTTGGGTTTGCAGAGTGTGAATGTGTATGGTCATGCTGCTTTTGCTGTCTAAGAACAGCTCCTATTTCACGAGGATGAGATTGAATATGGAGTTTTTTTTTTTTTTTTCATTTCCGTCTTTGATTACTTCAAATGGGACAGGTTGGTGCAGGCCTTCCAGTTATCACTGCCTTGACTCGCTTTCTGACGACAGGAGACCCCATTTATCGAATCATTGGTGCTCTGAGTGGTGTGACTTGATTTTGGATTAGAAGCTGTGGTGGTTAGTTTCATTCTTAGGAGTATCAATGTAGTGCCCTTGTGGAAATGGTGCAAAGTCAGATGAACTTTGTGTGTTTTGCAGGAACCTTGGGTTATGTCATGAGCGGTTTGCAGGAAGGTCGGCCTTTCAGCTCAGTAGTACAACTAGCTAAGTCTCTTGGCTATACAGAGCCAGGTTGTGGAGCAGAAGATTTCAATCATCCACTTGGAAATTCTTAAGTTAACGAAGATTTCAAGGAGTCCGTGCATGAAACTTTTGAATATTTAAAACTTTAGGATAATTTGGAACATGTTTGCATTGCAGATCCACGTGATGATTTAAGTGGCATGGATGTTGCCAGGAAGGTAATGCCTTTTCATTAGGGCATCTTTTCATTGTTCCTCGCTGCAATTATCATGTTTAGCCTCGTATTTTGCAGGCCCTTATTCTTGCTCGCCTTATGGGATGGTATATCAATATGGGAGATCTAGAGGTATTTTTATTTTATTTGGAAAAAGTAATTATGAACTCTGGATCTGCTATTTAAGAGTGTGGATTGAAAGATGTACTCTAGAACCTGATCAGTTAAAGTTGAGTTGTATGCATCTCTATCTGCACTGCATACAGGTGCTAAAATTCTTTGATTTATTTGTTTGTAAATTATTTATATGCTTGAATAAATCTAAGTGAATAATCAGAGCTTGTGAGGCATACCTTTTGAAGTTATAGTTATAAAATAATATGTCAGACAGACTTGCCCTGGCCCACCGCTGTACAGTTTGGACTCCCGTTTTCTCCGGCTCTCTCACAAGGATGCCAACCAGGTTATCCGGTTAGATCTTCTCAGCCTCTACACCCATTGCACATGGATCACACCTTCGGAGCTCCCCACGAAGATGCACTTCTACAGAGATGACTTCCTCACACCTACTGAGGACGGATTCATCCAGCAACCGGGCTACTTGAGTGTTCACATGTCCCATGCCATGCGGATTGCGATTGGCCAAATATGGGTTTCATCCCATCGCCTCAATGTGGAGACAAGTAGAGCCAAGTGCATCTTCAGAGCCGGGAAGCTCATACGGAGACCCAAAGAGGAGAGGATTTGCCGATTATGCCCCACAAAGGTTGAGACGGAGGAGCATTACATATGCCGCTACCCAGTATACTATGAGATCCGCGGGAGGTTTGACTATCTATTTCGTGAGGGATTTGGTCCACTCTCTTGGATCATTGACTTCCAGGACCAGCGTTGCCTAGGCCTCTTCCTGCTTGAGCTCCGCAGACACATGAACACCTTGTTGAGAGAGCTTCAGCCCTAGCCACCCCATCCCCTCCCTCGCCAGCCAACCATCACCAGTTTCTTTCGGACCGAGGAGGTGGAGGACACCAATATAGTGGATCTTGTAGACCCTCCACGAGCTGCTCTGGACCTACCTTGCCCGAGAGGAGTTACCTTGGAGGACACCGATATAGTGGATCTTGTAGACCCTTCACGAGCTGCTCCGGACCTACCTCGCTCGAGAGGAGTTACCTCGGACCGAGCCTCTGCACTCCAGCGTGCCCGACGCCCCCGCCCCCCCCCCCCCCCCCCCCCCCCCCATGTCGACCACGATCACCTCATCAGCTCCAAATCTAGGACATGCTCCACCACCATCGAGCTTTCTTTCCACATGACATAGCTGAGGGAGACCTCTCGGCCATACTCATTAGCCCCATGCTTGATATTTTGGAGAGTGGTATACCATCTACTCGGAGCTGATGCTGCTATCATGTTTCTATGTTCTTAGTATTTCCATGATGAGTTTCCATGGATAGTTCTGTATCACCTAAGTGAGATAACTATGTTTATGTTTTCTTTCTGTTTTATTTTCCATTCCATGATGAGATATGCCATGGACATTATTGTATCACTTTGGTCTCATAGGCCCTTTGGGTCTTTAGTAGACGCTTAATATATCTTTCTTTCTTTCTTTCTCTATTCTACGTTTTGCTCTCTACAACAGTTGCCTTTCATTTCCGCTGTGCATTCTGACAGATCGATCGTCGATGTTAGCCTAGCATGTCCGACATGTGCAGGAGCTTAAGAGGCAGTCTACTATTGTTCATGGGAGTGCAAAGCAGTACATAGGATTTGGACTGTGGTAACACATCTCCTTGGAAGGATGCTTACATTTTTTGGGTGCTATCATTTGGCTAACACAGTCGGGCCCACAGCTCAGGTATGAGGGAACAAGGATCTGGTCATTATGATTAGTTAACAAGTTGCTTGACGGTGCTGTCTTTAGGACATGCCGGAGTCAAAATATGCCTCACCTGCATAGAGGTTGGATAATGCATGGGAGATTATTGCTAGCACTGCAACTTGGCACATTTGGAAGGCTCGATGCAATGAGGCTATTGAGGGCACTTTGGTTTATGACTCCCAGTGCATTTGCGGGATTCGGAGTGATATCATCCACACCCTCATGGCCTCTTGGGTTAGAATCCAGGGATCTTCAATGTCTACTGAGAGAAAGTGTGCCACTTTATGACAGAGTGGGATTATGACATCTTTCATATGGGACCTTGTTGGCACCACGTGATTGGTTGATTGGTTGAGATCTCCCCCTTGTTTGCTTTGAAATCTCCCTTTTGTGTGTTTTTTCATACTTAATAGAAGTTGGGGGGGGGGGGGGGGGGGTGGTGCGGTTGGAAGAGGCCGATGATTATGACAATTTTGCAATATACGCGTATATAGGTACATTGTTGTTCGTTGGCCTATACTAGTACTGTCGGCCTACTCTGCTTGACCTGCCACATTGTAGTGCCACATCATCACCTGCCATGTGGCACGTATGTTGACTAGTATTCTGGGCTTGGTGCCCACAGACTGCTCTCACTAGCCATGCATACCTAGGGTGACATGTGTCACATTCTCCCCACTTGCATTGCAGCTGTCTTTAGTTGCACAGTGTCCATATAAAGTGCCCTTTCATAAATGGAAAAGATCCAAGCAAAGCTCATCCACAATACCCGAGATCCCGAACACTGCAAGACCACTTTCCTTCTAGTGCGAAGGTTTAAATGCCGTCCTCACCGTGTCAACATGAAGACTTGCAAAGAAACTTGTGGATGACCCACTCTTGCCTGATTCAGCACTTTCCCTTCGTCCAAGCATCCATGAAGAAACTGAGTATCATCCGATAGATCACTGAAAGAATTGAGAGAATGGCCTGGTAGCACTATGCTATCTACACTCTCCAACCACTAATGCATTGGCTCCAATGGATCACATTACTTGCTTCAAACATTTCGAAGCACTACAACGGTTCACATGGTGTGTTGTACTTTCTGTTCTTCATTTTTTACTGTTATGCTTGATAAGATTAATATAATGTCTAAAGTTGAATTGTGGTATTACAAGGTAGAAAGCCTCTTCCCGGCTCAAATGGAGCAATCAAAAATGTCCATAGAACAGTTCCTCAGAGAGGGTCTTTCGATTTTGGATGGGAAGATGGATGAGCGTGTTCTTTCTGCAAGATCAAGAGGCTGTGTATTGCGCTATGTTGCGACCATTGGTGAAGGAAGGTATGCCATATTTTAGCATACCTAGAATCAAGTTTATAACACTTAGTGTATATAATTAAAAGAGTAAAGAGTAAAGTGCAAGAAGTGTTCAACATTATTGGAAGATGCTAACAAAATAACCAGTTTTGTCCCTTTGGAATCTGTTTTGTGTGGAGGGCGTGAGCTGCTTTGTTTTCCCCCCAATATTTCGTTTCTCTTAATTTTCCCTTCTCTTCTCTTTACATTGGTTCAATCTCCTCCTCCTTTCTCCTCCCTTTTTGACAGCAACAATCTTGGGTTGGACACTGACATTCGACAGCAAATCACAAGTTCTGACATTATAAAGAATTTCCGAAATATATACTGGTTTTTCTTTTCAAGCCTTGTGATTTGCTTTTGTTGGTAGCTGAATTGCTTCAGAAGAAGCCTTGAAATCCTTGTAGGACCTTAGGAAGTGGTTTTGGTGGGTTGCTACAGCCTGGCAGTCCCACTTGGCTTCTTCTTCTCCTCATACTCAGCCTGCCTTAAGTAATGGATCGAGATTCATCAGTAAAGCATTATTCCCTACGCTGATCAACATTGGCTAGTCTAGGCTTTTTTGAGCAGTTTCTGTCCTGATAAGCTCTCCTATTTATTCTGGTACACTGCTTATCGACTTCTTTTGATGGGGGCATTGCTGTCCAATATGTGTTATCTGGCAAGCTATCATATATGTGGCACTCCATGAAAGTCTCATTGTCACTGTCTATGAATTGCCCTGCAACAATCACACCTCTTCATCTAAGGATTGCCCTGCAACATTGCACCTCTTCATCTAGAACTGCCAGAGCAAGCACTTTATCACCTGAGGTGCTGTTGCACGGGCAATGGAGACCAGGCCTGCACCGTACGATGATGAGGATGGCAGAGAATTGACACTTCATTTATGACTGCCACAGTGGCCGTGACCCAATGGGCTACTACTACACCATGTGACTTCACTGGGAGATGACCTGTAGCCTAGCAGCATCGTACAGATGGTGGGCTTGTTGTTGCAATCCCTCTGAAGGATCTGCAATATCTTTCGTAGGGTATGTTTTTTCCAACTGGATAGACCTCTTTTACACCCTTGGAGCTCCTCCAAGGTAGCTGGAGGGGCTATGCAGGAATGGAGGGCAATTTTTCTGCACATCTGGTGTCTGAGACTTTTCATGCCCTAAGACAATGGCGTCACTCGGCTTTACAGGATCCTAGTGTGACCTTCCTTCCTCCGAGAGCAGCCAGCCATGGATGGACTCTTTTTTTTCCCTGGGGAAAAAGATCCTTCTATTATTTCCCAAGAAAACAGCCAAAGTGGCCACATACAAACTCATCCTCAAATGGGAAATGAGAGTCAAGATGCATGAAAGGGGAGGATGCTCTTTCCCTCCGGCTGGCCACTCTAGGAGGAGAAGGCTGTCTCATGCTGGAGCTGCGTAGACATAGAGAGGGTCTCTTGAGAGGGAGGGAATCAGAGAGGGAGAGACATCTACAGAGGCAGATTACAGACTTCTTTCGACCAGAGATTGAGTAGTCGGGCCAGCAGGCATTGCAGCTAGCCCCAGAGTATAGCTGCACCAAAGGTACACTGATTGATCGGGCTATAGAGCTAGGGCGGTCCAGGTGCCCCAAGATGAGAGGCCCATCTCGACACCGGCGGAGACTACAACAGAGGATGAGGACCATACTAGCACGGCATGGGAGACATCCAATCAAAGTACTCACTATGGAGAACATTGAGGATATCCGCCATCAACGGATGAGAGACATCTTTGGATAGTGATGTATATGAGGCTTACCTTTGTTGCTGGAGTTTTCCTTCCCAGATGTTATCCATTAGGAGCTCCTAGTACCTTACTTTTCCTCATAGTTGTTGTTTCAGTTTCAGTTAGTTGTTTACTTGTTTTAGCTTTTCTTACACAGACATTGTATCAGATCCACCAATTGTTGTAACCTTTTTGGTCTCATAGGTCATTTTGGTCTTTTGAAGACGTTAATATATCATTTCATTTCATTTGCATTCTCCTAGTAGTAGAGCTCCATCCCCTGCACACCCAGATTCAGCTTTTTTGTTCATTACTTTTTCATTTTGTTGGGATGACAGAGGATACCCCATACAGGTACTCCGATTTGTCTCATAGGTCGAGTTCGGTCTTTTGGAAGACGTTAATAAAATCTCTCTCTCTCTCTCTCTCTCTCTCTCTCTTTTACTTTCCATTCCATGATGAGATATGCCATGGACATTATTGTATCACTTTGGTCTCATAGGCCCATTGGGTCTTTAGTAGACGCTTATTATATCTTTCTTTCTTTCAGGCAGAGTCCAAGCTCCAGGCAGACTATCCGATATGGTGACCAGCACGATAGGGGTGAAGCAGGGATGCCCGCTATCGCCCACCCTCTTTGGATTGTACATTGATGCGGTCTCTGATTATGTAGACAGATTGGGAGGCCCAGGGGCATACCTGGCAGGGGTATTGATACCCATCTTGTTATATGCTGATGATATTGTTCTAATCTCAGACTCTCCAGAGGGATTACAGAGACACCTCGATGCATTACAGGCTTTGTTGGCGGATAGAGATCTAACAGTGAACCTTGGGAAAACCAAGGTTATGGTGTTTAACACCACACAGGCATGGGTGACGAGATCAGAGCCTTAGTTCACTTTCCGAGGGGAGCCAGTTGAGTACGTCAAGTCATATGTCTACTTGGGAGTTACTTTCATAGGACCGCGTTTCTCCCTGAAGGAGGCAGCAGCAGCTAGATTAGCTCGAGGGCATGCAGCCTTGGGGGCACTTGAGAGGCAGTGTGCACACATATAGTTTCAGGAGCCACGCATCAAATTGTGGCTATTTGATATGCTTGTCACACCGACCCTCCTGTACGGAGCTCCAATTTGGGGGCTTAGCATACATCACAGATCTCACAGAGGGACGAATGAGGGATAGAGGCAAATGGAGAGACCACTGATTATGATGATTGCCCGCATGATTCGGAGCAAATCATCAGTACCACATGAGATTGTTCGGGCTGAGCTGGGTGCCGCACCAATAGTGACCGAGGCCCTATTCCAGGCAGTTACCTTTTTACAGCGGCTATGGGAGCTCCCTCAGCAGAGGTATTCCCAATTGGCATTGACCTCATCCATACAGTCGGCAGAGGATGGAGATACTCATTGCTGGTACGCTCAAATGAGATCATGGTTTGACCTTCATGGTTTGCGGATAGAGGATGTACACCTATCACATGGGATACGTTGTGCCATTGGACAGATCCGGACCTCATCACACCAGCTGCGGATTGAGACTGGGCGATATGTGCATCAGATCTTGGATGACTGCATTTGTCAGATCTTGGATGACCGCATTTGTCAGCTATGCTACCAGGAGGCAGAGACAAAGGAGAACTACATTTGCTGATGTACAGTCTATTATGAGATCCGAGGGAGATATCACTGCCTCTTCCGAGAGGGTTTTGGGCCATTACGCAAGGTCATGGAGTTTGAGGATCAGAGATGCCTGGGATTGTTCCTACTTGAGCTCAAGAGACACAGAGAGACCCTCTTGGCAAACAGGAGACCGAAATATTCCAGCCCAATGGATAACCCAAATGGTGCACTATCTCATGAGGTTGGCATATAATTCCCGGCCACAAGAAACCATGCCAATTTGCTTGTTTGAGAGGCAACAAAGTAGACTTCCAAAATTTGAATGCTTGCATGAGACATTGCATATCATCTCTCGTGTTTTTTTGGAAAAAAGAAAGAGTCATCAACATAGGCTTGAGCAATGAGATTGTCTCCAGAAGGCAATTTTAGACCATGAACATGATCTTGTTTAGAGAGCACATCCATATAAACAAGGAGAGGATGAGTAGCGATAGCATACAACAATGCACGCAAAGGGCATCCTTGCCTTACTGAGTGACCCAATACCCATTGAGAAGACAATCCTTTTCCTAGGATACAACGAGTTGTGCTATCTTTGTACAGCTAGTAAATAACATTCTGCATTTTAGTGCCAAAACCAAGCTTTTGCATAGCCATAGAAATGTAATTCCATTGAATTGTGTCAAAAGCCTTGGCCTTGGTTAGTGTATTTGGCATTTCCAATACCCACATAAGCATTACAAATATTGTTTGTGATTTGTCGTGGAGGGACAAATCCATATTGTGCGGGGTGCAAGCCTTTAGGTAGGATTTTTGACAATCTATTAGCAAGCATTTTGGTATTGATATTGTAGATTACTGGCATTAATGTATTAGGCAGCCAATCTGATAGGTTTGTACAGAGATATCTTTTAGGCACGAGTTTTACAAGTCCCTCTTGCCACAATGAGGGCATAATGCCTTCTATCCAGGATTGGTTCCTCATGAGTAAAAAGAGGGTTTGCAAGTTGATCCCAGAATTGCAAAAAAAAAAACTGTATTGTTAAACCAATCCAACCATTTCCATCTTCCCAAAGATTTAACCGCCTTATTCAATTCACATTTAGTAAAAAGCATTTCCAATTGATCAGCTTGCTCATTATCCATAATCGCATGAACATGAGACAACAATTCTGCATGAGCTTGCATCACAGTATGAGACATTTGATCCGGAGCAGCAAAAGCATGGCGAAAATGAGATACACATTCAAATTCCAATTGATACAAGTTTTGAGTCCATTAACCATTGGATTTTTGTGTTTTGGTAATACATTGCTTTCATTTTAGCTGCATGTAAGCTTTTTAAAAAAGCTTTCGAAGAACATCCATTATCTAGAAGAGGTTTTTGTCTGGACCTGACTTGCCATTTATGCAGCTTCCTTTGATCATTGTTTGCCGTCATGTGCTTAGCATGCTTTAAACGTTCTTCTTCTTCATGAGAAAGAGTACATGCATGGCTTAATTCTTCAAGTTGCTAGATGTCTTGCTTGGCCATAAGAATCTGTTGTCTCCCTATGCCCATATATCATTTTGCACATAGTTTGCATGCGATGTGCAAAATGGTACCAAGCAATATCTATGTCTTCATAGATCTCAGCTTGAAGAGGATCAATAACATCTGCAACCATATCTTGATATAGTTGATGAGAAAGATATCTAATATTTACCAAACAAAGTCGCTTAACAAACAACTGGACATCATCAAATGTGAGATCAAAATCCAACCCCAGCCATACAGGTGCGTGAACAAAAAGTTGTAATGTATGATCCACCCACATTTGGCAAGGAATGGGATCAGCATGGTCAGCATGTAATAGATACCATCTGTCTAATCTCGCTTTGTAACCTGTAAACAAATTATGATGAAAGGTGAAGCCCTTTTTGTGAGGACAAACAGCTTTCCATATATCCATAATGTCCATGCTTCTAATTACATGCTGCCAGCTAACCCTTTCCATAGCTATCATGTGAGTGGTTCCACGAGTATTATCATCCCGGGAAGGAGAGTTGTTGAAGTCTCCGTAGAGAAAAGCATTTGTCAACCAAGGATAACTGGCAGTCTTATCCCATAAAAGCGCTCTCTTGGCAGAGACTGTGGGAGCATATAGTGCACCAATCTCATAAATCTGCCCACTTGGCAAACATTGAACAATGAGCAATCTGCCATAAGCTACATCAGGATTCAGTTCATGTCTAATCAAAAGGCAAACAAGCACTAGAGTAATTCTACACTCCGCTATGATATATGCAATAGCCTTGAAAGAAACCTATCTTTCCTACCAAGGCATGCTTAGTATGTGCCTGTAAACAAAACACATCCAGTTTTTGTAGTATATACATAATCCCATAACATACGCCATTTTCTAGGATCACTAAGACCTTGTATATTATATGTTAAAAAACTGATAGAAGCATTCATGAGGATATACAAGAAGTTGGGTGGGCATTTGTCCTCTTGTAAATTATGCAAAATCTGAAGAGACATATCTACATCCTCCTGTAGATTATGCAAAATCTGAACACCTCATTTTGCTATCTGGCTCCTTGAAAAACCAGCATCAACATCTATGGAGGATGAGGCTTTATTAAGAGCAAGTGGATCAACCCAATCTGAAGCTGTCTTGGGCTTTGGGAGATATCTTTTTTGGGATGGAGAGTCTGCCAGCTTTCATTGTTTGAAACCCCTTTATCTCAAGGCATGTTGTTTTTGACATTAGTTTTCTGTTGACCATTTCCAGATTGAGTGATAGTGACTTTACCTCTTGTCTGCATAACTTGATTTACATTAACTCTTGTAGCATCGGATTTCCCGGCAGACATCAGAGGAGGTTGAATCGAATATGCCGGGGGTTGTAAAGCCATATTTGGACAATCGGTAGAGTAGTGTCCAAACTTACCACAGCGGAAACAGGCTCCAACAAATGCTCCCCATTTTAAAGCATAAAATCTTTCTCCCATATGCACTTCTCCTACATCATATCCAATGGATTCAAGCTTTGTCTTATCTATATCCTAGAGTACACAAAAGCGATTCTAGTGCTTGTCACAAACGGAGGGCAAATAACTGTTCCCAATTGATTGGATATGTAAGGCAACGCATTTCTATATAATGCCGGAAAGTCAACTTCCGCCCAGACATGACACGATGACACAGCATTGACTGATAATTAGTAGTTGGAGACCACGAGAGCACATTCACCATCTGTGTTCCATAAAACAAAGGGTCTCTTTTTGGTGTCTGCAAGTTTCAAAATAACTTCATAGAAACCTCTAGTAGCGTAGTAGTTGTAGCACACCGTTCCCTCCGGAACTCCTACCATGCGTGCCATCTCCAGTAGCCCTGTTGTCCTTGCTATCCTTGGGGGGTGGGGGTGGGGAGCAAGCATATGGATAGTGCACGGTGGAGTGCCTAGCCAAGCAGAGCCACAGGGCCTTACAAGGGAAACCCCACTTTTCGGACCCCTTTGCCACAGTTGCACCCACACCTCTATTCGCGCCTGACCTTTGGCCCTCTCGCTCCCGCACCCTCTCCTCACTGTCTAGCTTCTGCATCAA
This sequence comes from Cibotium barometz, assembly GCF_041138505.1. Taxonomy (NCBI): domain Eukaryota; kingdom Viridiplantae; phylum Streptophyta; class Polypodiopsida; order Cyatheales; family Cibotiaceae; genus Cibotium; species Cibotium barometz. Next base: position 46,805,734 of record NC_141077.1, read on the forward strand.
CATTGATCTCCTATGCCACTCGCATCTACTACTTCTTCGTCGGCCTTGCTTAGACGTTTTCTATCAAATAATTTTCACTGCTCCCTATACTGTTGTTTTCAATACACTTGCAGGTGTCTTCCTTAAGGTGAGCTACTCGCAGCCTAAAGGCTGCATCAGTGGGTACTCTATTTGCAGTGTGTTGGACAAGTAGCATTTGGTGGGGACATTATACTTTTTTCTAGGCAAAAATGGCTGAGACAATGATGTATTTGGAATGCTTGGTGCTAAGGATAAGTTGGATGGGACCAACTATCCACTGTGGTCATACATGATGAGACATGTACTTGTTGCCAAAGGCTTTTGAAATTTGGTGATTGGACTTGAGGCACGCCCTGCCTCATCAGCACGTTGGCATTCTACTACAAGTCCTTTGGAGGGTGATATTGTGTCTACTTTTATGGCAGATCCTACACCCCTTTCTACTGCGGAGCAAGCTAGATGGGATGGCAAAGATGCCAATGCACATGCTTTAATAGCATTGTCTATGAAGAGAAGCATAATTCCTCATTTTCGCTCATGTAAGACTGCAAAGGAGGCTTGGGATGTGCTTGTAGCGCTTTACCAGGTACGCAATGCACACACTTATCTTTTGTACTTGATACACATTTTATTATTAAGCAATCTACATCAAGTTGTGTGCTCTCTTCCCTCTCACGCTTCTGTGCATTTCCACGACAGTGTGTGTGCGCCGTGCGCATTGCCATTATTGTTGCATTCCCGACCCCAACATTTAGTATCAGAGCATATGAATGAGGGAGATTCGCTGGATGGTTTTCTCACGAAAATCAAAGATTTAAAGGAGCAGCTTGCAAGTGTGCAGATGAAAGAAGTGGTGGCAGATGTGTGGAGAATGGTGGTGAGGTCAGGTAGGTGGACAACAGGATCCATATCTTGGAGTTGGTTGGAGTAAACATGGTCAAGCTCATGATAAAAATGGACATGGGTGTAATGTAAGATGGGTGGTGGTGGTGTACAAGTAAGAGTGAAAGAGGGGTAGGCATGTTCAACTTCAAAGGGGAGTGGTGGGATGGAGAAGTGGGGGAGAAGCTGTGCCAAAGCTGAATATCCCATCAAGTAATCCATGGTGCTGGTACCTCTTGAGTAAGGGAAGGAGGTGAGGGTGTCGAAGGAGGGCCATCGAGACATCCCGTTATAGATAACAAGACCATGTGCAGCTCCCAACTCTAAGAAATGTCTCCCATGCACCATCCTGTGATGATCATCATTGTAACCCCATGTGAATGATGCCCAGTTCCTTTAGTTTGATAGGGTCATCCAGATCAAGTAGTGGGACCTGGTGACTCCCTGTCTTGGCGTTGAAGTCCTCGAGCAGGACGACTTCCCGCACCTGTGAGAACTCCTTAATATCCCCATATAATGGTAAGTACAATGATTGGCCATGTTGTGTGGCGTACGGGGAGTGGCGCGATGCAAAATAACACACAGAAATGTGGATGACTCTATCCCCAGTAAGTTGTATCCGCACCCAAAGATACCGTGCATCCTCGTCCTTCCCCACGATGCTGAGAATCTGTCAAAGGTGGGGTCTACTAGAGAGAGAGAGAGAGAGAAAGAAAGAAAGAAAGATTTTATTAACGTCTTCCAAAAGACCGAACTCGGCCTATGAGACAAATCAGTGTACCTGTGTGGGGTATCCCCTGTCATCCCAACACAAAGTGGGACCATCATCATCATACAACCTATGGAGCTAAGCTCCCTGTAGGGGGAGGGGGCCATCAAGGATATTGAGCATGGGGTTAGCCTATAGAAGGCTCTGCAAATCCGCCGGGCGTGGGAAGGTGGCTCTGTGCCTCTCCAAGATCTCTTCAAGCTGGGGCTGATGTCTGTGTTGCTTTGCGAGGTCCAAGGAGTCTAGGGCATCGGGCTCGTTGTAGTGTCGTGGCTCGGTCTAGAGTCATACCAAAGTGTGGTCTTGCGGGGGGTCGGGCACTCAAGAATGTGTGGCTCAATGAGACTGTGGGTATGTCATCCTTGGCTGGCGGGGGGTCCTCTCATGGTCCGAAGAACTGAGGGATGGTCGCTTGGGGCTGGGGTGGATGTCTCCCATGGGGTCTCGACTCCGTAATCAGTGAGTCTCTCTAGCAATGAATCTCTAGTAGGAAGAGGCCTAGGCACTGTTGATCTGGGTAATCCATGATCCTCGATAAGGATCCAAACCCCTCTCTGAAGAGACAGTGGAACCTCCCTAGAATCTCATAACATATGGTGCCCTTGCATATGAAGTGCTCTTTTGACTCGACTCCCAGTGGCACATAGTGCATATTCTCTCCTACCTAATGAGGTAGGTACCTAGCTCTCCCTATCTCTATTCTCAAGCGGTGCAATGACACCCGCAACTAGACCACTGCAATCCACATGGCATGTGACATGTATATGTCAAGATATCTGGCCCTTAGTATGAAACCATCCTCTGTAAGCCTCATGAAAGTATCCATGTAGTACTGTCATTTGTGTGAGAGTGGCTCATGTGTTGTGATCCAGGTACCCTATATGTATAGTCCCAGTAAGTCATATCTGATTACCCAGTTCTTGTCATCGCGAGAGAGCCTGATGAATGGGGAGTTCGGGTCATACTGGAAGGCGATCCATTGTGAGTGCTTGCCTCGTGAACCAGGTGCATACTCGGCTATATCGTGACTCGTGCCCATCTGCTGGCTAGCTGATGTGAGGACTGTAGGGCGAGCCTCGGGAGTCTGCAGGGGACCATGGCACTGATCCTGTGAATATATGTGACTGTCTGGAAGTGTGCCTCTACTACCATGGGTGCTGCAGCAAACTACACCAAGGTAATATCATGTGGGACCGATGGTTTACTGCGTATAATACGGGAGAGCATCATGAACTGGGGCCTCTCTATCTTTGGCCATTTGGTCGCTGTAAGATCAGGTGCCCAAAAGGGTGCTCCATACATCAATGCCGGAGTGACCAAGGTGTCAAATAGCCACATCTTGGTCCTCGGCTCCTGGAAGTGGGCCTAGAAGCACGGTCTCTCCATGAGAGCAAGGGAAGCATACCCTCGCATCAGTCTAGCCTCTACAGCATGGCTCATCGAGAAGACCAGTCATGTCAAAGTGACTCCCAAGTACACATGAGTGTGCAATCTCCACTGGGCTGCCCATGTAAGTGAAACTCAGTCGAGATGTGAAAAGAGATAATGTGTTGAAGACCATAACCTTGGTTTTCCCAAGGTTTACTGTGAGATCGCGTTGTGCACAAAAGTCCTGTATTATGTCAAGGTGCCTCTTGAGAGCCTCTAGAGAATCTGCAATAAGCACAATGTCATCAGCATAAAGTAGTATGGAGACAAGGATGCCTGCTAGTGATACACCTCCTCCCCCTCCGCTATCAATGAAAACGGAAATCTCATCAATGTAGAGACCAAAGAGAGTGGGAGACAGTGGGCATCCTTGCTTCACTCCAATGGTACTAGAGATCTCCTCTAATAATCCTCCTGGGCATCTCACCCGCCCTTTGACCAACTCATGGTCCTATGATCTACGGTTTTTGAGTCTTCGGATGGATCGGGCTACCATATCGGGTGTGAAGAAGGTGGATGTGATGGGACATGGATGTGATGGTGGTGGGATGGGGGGGCTGATTTGGTACTTCATACAGGGATCATGCATATGTGTGCCATATGGATGGAGATGTGATGGGTGTGGGTGGGCGTTTCTCTTAGATTTTCTTCCAGCCCTCGGTACAATTGACATCTTTGAGAGATTGGTTTAAGTCCTTGTATTGGCTCTTAACATGTGCTTGTTTCTTACGTCCGGTGTGTATTGGTTAATCCTTTGAGCATCTATGATCTCGCTCTCGGATTTGGCCAATTCCAACCTCATGTAGGAGATGCTCACATGTTGTGCAGCATTCCTCGTCATACCAATCGTTCTGGGGCATGTTGCCGGTCAGGGATCTGGCGGTCGATTGGCTGGTAGATGGAAATGCGGCTATGGTAGAGGTGTGTAAGATTGCGGTGAGCTGAGAGGTGAGGTCGGCTAGTGGGAGATTGGGGTCTACATATGTTAGATGTCGGTAGAGATGGTCGGAGTAAGTCAAGTCCCCATCATGGTGGAAGTGAACGTGGGTGTAGTGGGAGATGGGCGGTGGTGGTGGTGAGGATGGTCGGGAAAACCTGAGGCTGAAAAGGGGGAGAGAGAGAGAGAGAGAGAGAGAGAGAGAGAAAGAAAGAAAGAAAGAAAGAAAGTTAGATTAACGTCTACGGAAGACCCCAAGGGCCTATGAGACCAAAAGTAATACAATGGTACCATGGATATACTGAGCCATGGAAAACTGAAAGAAAAAGTAAAATGAAAACATCTGAAAAGAGAGAGAGAGAGAGAGAGAAAGAAAGAAAGAAAGAAAGATTTTATTAACGTCTTCCAAAAGACCGAACTCGGCCTATGAGACAAATCGGAGTACCTGTATGGGGTATCCTCTGTCATCCCAACAAAATGAAAAAGTACTGAATAAAAAAGCTGAATCTGGGTGTGCAGGGGATGGAGCTCTACTACTAGAAGAATGCAAAGCTATATGCATGGAGTATACAATCATGATATGCAACCTAGCTAGCTCCATCCTTTACCATACTGGGGGTATAAAATGGTATACATCAGTGAAGGGGGTGTCCACAGCTCCCTGAAGAACATGCCTGGGTGTGCTCTGAAGCGAGCCAGTCGCTCCGCACCCTCTCTGTGAAACTGAGCTCTGATCTCTGTCATCTCTCTCTGGTATAGGCGTGGTGTCCGAAAGCCAGGTGTCCTCTGTCTCCTGCGGGCTCTAAGTGTCTCTGCTCTCTGGAGAGTAATTCCCTGCCGTGTAGGGGCTGGGAGGGGTATGGATCTCTGAAAAAATGTAGTAATCTGTGTCTGTCGCCCCCCCTCTGGAGCTGTCTGAGCCTGTAATAATGTCTCTCTGTGGCGCTGTATGTCTAGAATGTATCTCCCCAGTATGCGCTGGTCTGCTGCCTCAAAGATCTGGCGTAGGGAATGTGGCTCTCTGAATAAAATGGGATATCTCTCTCTGATGGCTGTATATGCTCTGCATCTGCATACATAATGCTCCTCACTCTCCACCTCCTCTCTGCACAATCTGCATACCCTCTCCTCTCGGGGGATCCGTGCTGCTCTGCCAGTCTCAATCTCCAATCGGTGTGATGAAACTCTGAGCTGACCAATAGCCACTCGGGAGCCGTGTGGTAAAAAGCCCTCCATGTATCTAGGCCTCTCTATAAATCCATCATCAGTGATACTCATGAAATGATCTCTGTAGTATAGCATCTTCGGTGGCAGAGGCTGTGTAGGCGATATCCATGTCTCTCGTGTATAGAGCTGCCATAGATCCTGTCTCAATACTCTGTTCCTCTCACTATGAGAGAGACGGATATGTGGTGCATCCCTGTCATACTGGAACGGTGGTAGATGATCCATGTCTAGGCCATGCTGTGAGAACCAATGTGTGACCTGTGCATACCATGATCCTCTGTCTCCTGCCTCAGCCAACTGTCTAGATGCCTGAAAAGCTCTGTATGATAATCTGTCCTGTGGCATCTCTCTGAATCTGTCTGGCAGGCATATAGTCTGAAATATGGCCTCTACCATCATAGGAGGCGCAGCAAACTCTGCTCGGATAATGTCATGAGGTACTGACGGTTTGCTGCGTATCATGCGTGCCATCACGAGGGCCTGTGGTCTCTCTATCTGTGTCCACCAATGGGTAGCAAGGCCTGGCGCCCATACTGCTGCTCCATACATCAATGCCGGTGTGACTAATGTGTCAAATAGCCACCCCTTCGTCCGGGGCTCCTAAAAATGCGCCTGGTGGCACTGTCTCTCTAGCATAGCCAATGCTGCATATCCCCGTGTCAATCTAGCTCTGGCTGCTGAACCCATGGTAAAGCGTGTGGCTGCTGCAGAGAAGGTAACCCCTAGGTACACGTATGATGTCACCACCTCCACCTGGCATCCTGCGAGAGTGAATGTCAGCTGACTCCTGCCCTGTCTCGATGTATGAAAGACCATAACCTTGGTTTTCCCAAGGTTCACAGTAAGACCCCTCTGTGTGCAGAAATCATCGAGTGCATGTAGATGCTGCTGTAGACCACCTGGGGACTCAAACACTAATACAATATCATCAGCATAGAGCATAATATGTACTGAGGTACCTGCTAAATCAACTCCATCTCCGCCTCCCCGTGTAATGAAGTCAGCCACCTCATCAATGTATAACCCAAATAGCGTGGGGGAAAGTGGGCATCCTTGCTTCACACCAATGGTGCTAGCAATAGTCTCGGACATACCTCCTGGACATCTGACTCGCCCAAAAACCTGCTCATATAATGCATAGATACCCCATGTCATATCTGCTGGTATGCCAAGAGACTGCAGGCGCTGAAAGAGCCTCTCTCGTGGTACTGTGTCAAATGCCTTGCGGAAATCCACAAAGCAGCAATAGAGCTTTCTCTTCCTCACTCTGGCCTGATCAATCATACATCTCAAAGTGAATACATGGTCAGTGGTAGAGAAAGCTCTCCTGAAGCCTGCCTGCCCTGATGAGCGTAAACCTGCTCGCTCAGCATATAAGCTAAGCTCTTGCTCCAGCACTGCACCATAGAGTTTGGCCAGCACGTGGCCAACCATAACTGTCCTGTAGTTGCTCGGATCGAGCATATCCCCTGTTTTGTGAATCGGCACAATGGTGTGCATCGTCCACTCCGCAGGCAAACCCTCTGCTAGTGCCCTATTAAACAGGTGTGCAAGAAAAGGAGCTAAAGAATCTACTGCATATATGAGATGCTCACCCTGCAGGCCCATATGGTCAGCGGCCCGTCCATGCTGTAGGCGGCGAATAGCTTCCTGCACCATCGAGTGGGTAAAGAAGCTAGCTGTGGTAGGTCGAGGCACCTGTGGCTGAGGTATAGGTGGCTGTTGTGGGGCATGGTATAGACCCTCTGCATATGTGTGCCATGTCTGTGGGTCTGCAATAGGTGTCGGGGTCCGGGGCTCTCTGAAGTGTCGCCATGAGACAGGGCTATCTCTACTCATGAAGAAATGAAAGATCTCTAGCTCCTGTGTCTCTGCGAAGGCCCGCCTTTTGCGGCGAGTAAGTCTATATTAACGTCCTTTAGAAAGAAAGAAAACTATATTAACGTCCTTTAGAGGCCACATCTGACCTATAGGACTAATCAGATACATCATGTGATTACATTCCACTTCGGGGGCAACAAAATGAAAATAGAGATAAAACTAAAAATAGTTCAAATTCCCTACATGACCGTAGGAGAATCCTAGATAACATGAAGGATTTCTCTAGCAGCTACTCTTCATTACTACCATGTTTGGTTGTCCTGAAATCTGCAATAACAGCTCTACCTCTACGGTAGACTGCCCATCTTGTTTCCTTGCTTCGTATACTTTATTGAGTTCTTGTTTCCTGTTTTTTAGTTGTGTGGCTGTGAGTTCATCCGCCATCCACACCTTCATTCCCTTAAGTGACCTTGTTTGCTTCATGACTTTAATTTTGTCTTTCATATCTGCGTACCTCAAAACCACATGTTTTCCTTTGATTGCCACTGAGGGATCTCCAATGTCGATGAAAGAGATAGCTCTGCACAGCTTTCTTTGTAGAATCTCGCATTCTGGGACATAAGTATCATTCGTAATCTCCTCGTCCTCTAATACCTCCACCTGTTCCCAACCCTCTGACAAACCACCCACCCTAATTTCTTTTGCAATCCATTGCTGCTCGTTCTCTTCATTAATCTGTGATATTACTTCTTTAATGAGAATTTCTTTAGGCTGTGGATCAAGTAAATTTACTTGTGTGATTTCCTCCCTGTTTTCTTTTTCGTGTTGTTGTTCCTTAATCTGTTTCTCCAGGGTTGAAAGATGTTGTTTTGTCTGATGTAGTTCATTTTGCAAGGCTGAATTTGTTTGCTGAAAATGTTGAATCATGCTCAGGAGGTACCGCTCCCATGGTGATGGTTTTTCATTGGGTTTGGTAGGAGGGGAGATAAGGGTTTCGGAGAAGGTTTTCTTGTTGGCCATGTCAAACTGCTGGACTGTTTGAGAGGTTGCTCTTCACGAACCCCAACCCCATGAGGTGCAAGCCCTTACCTGCTTGGAGGTGGGTTACAACCCTACCCTACAACTAAGGTGCAATAGGTGCACAGGTGCGTATGTGAGTACCAGGAGAGATGGGCAACGGGAAAGAGAGAGAGAGAGAGGGAGAGTTATGTTGCTGCCTTAGGGGCCTGAGCAAGGGCGGGTGGGTAAAGAGCGTCGGTAAAGAGGGCGCACAGAAGCGAAGAGAGGGCCTGAGCAAGGGCGGGTGGGTAAAGAGGGCGCACAGAAGCGAAGAGAGGGAGAAAGAAAGAAAGAAAGAAAGATTTTATTAACGTCTTCCAAAAGACCGAACTCGGCCTATGAGACAAATCGGAGTACATGTATGGGGTATCCTCTGTCATCCCAACAAAATGAAAAAGTACTGAATAAAAAAGCTGAATTTGGGTGTGTAGGGGATGGAGCTCTATTACTAGGAGAATGCAAAGCTATATGCATGGAGTATACAATCATGATATGCAACCTAGCTAGCTCCATCCTGTACCATACTGGGGGTATAAAATGGTAAACATCAGTGAAGGGGGTGTCCACAGCTCCCTGAAGAACATGCCTGGGTGTGCTCTGAAGCGAGCCAGTCGCTCCTCACCCTCTCTGTGAAACTGAGCTCTGATCTCTGTCATCTCTCTCTGGTATAGGCGTGGTGTCCGAAAGCCAGGTGTCCTCTGTCTCCTGCGGGCTCTAAGTGTCTCTGCTCTCTGGAGAGTAATTCCCTGCCGTGTAGGGGCTGGGAGGGGTATGGATCTCTGAAAAAATGTAGTAATCTGTGTCTGTCGCCCCCCCTCTGGAGCTGTCTGAGCCTGTAATAATGTCTCTCTGTGGCGCTGTATGTCTAGAATGTATCTCCCCAGTATGCGCTGGTCTGCTGCCTCAAAGATCTGGCGTAGGGAATGTGGCTCTCTGAATAAAATGGGATATCTCTCTCTGATGGCTGTATATGCTCTGCATCTGCATACATAATGCTCCTCACTCTCCACCTCCTCTCTGCACAATCTGCATACCCTCTCCTCTCGGGGGATCCGTGCTGCTCTGCCAGTCTCAATCTCCAATCGGTGTGATGAAACTCTGAGCTGACCAATAGCCACTCGGGAGCCGTGTGGTAAAAAGCCCTCCATGTATCTAGGCCTCTCTATAAATCCATCATCAGTGATACTCATGAAGTGATCTCTGTAGTATAGCATCTTCGGTGGAAGAGGCTGTGTAGGCGATATCCATGTCTCTCGTGTATAGAGCTGCCATAGATCCTGTCTCAATACTCTGTTCCTCTCACTATGAGAGAGACGGATATGTGGTGCATCCCTGTCATACTGGAATGGTGGTAGATGATCCATGTCTAGGCCATGCTGTGAGAACCAATGTGTGACCTGTGCATACCATGATCCTCTGTCTCCTGCCTCAGCCAACTGTCTAGATGCCTGAAAAGCTCTGTATGATAATCTGTCCTGTGGCATCTCTCTGAATCTGTCTGGCAGGCATATAGTCTGAAATATGGCCTCTACCATCATAGGAGGCGCAGCAAACTCTGCTCGGATAATGTCATGAGGTACTGACGGTTTGCTGCGTATCATGCGTGCCATCACGAGGGCCTGTGGTCTCTCTATCTGTGTCCACCAATGGGTAGCAAGGCATGGCGCCCATACTGCTGCTCCATACATCAATGCCGGTGTGACTAATGTGTCAAATAGCCACCCCTTCGTCCGGGGCTGCTGAAAATGCGCCTGGTGGCACTGTCTCTCTAGCATAGCCAATGCTGCATATCCCCGTGTCAATCTAGCTCTGGCTGCTGAACCCATGGTAAAGCGTGTGGCTGCTGCAGAGAAGGTAACCCCTAGGTACACGTATGATGTCACCACCTCCACCTGGCATCCTGCAAGAGTGAATGTCAGCTGACTCCTGCCCTGTCTCGATGTATGAAAGACCATAACCTTGGTTTTCCCAAGGTTCACAGTAAGACCCCTCTGTGTGCAGAAATCATGGAGTGCATGTAGATGCTGCTGTAGACCACCGGGGGACTCAGACACTAATACAATATCATCAGCATAGAGCATAATATGTACTGAGGTACCTGCTAAATCAACTCCATCTCCGCCTCCCCGTGTAATGAAGTCAGCCACCTCATCAATGTATAACCCAAATAGCGTGGGGGAAAGTGGGCATCCTTGCTTCACACCAATGGTGCTAGCAATAGTCTCGGACATACCTCCTGGACATCTGACTCGCCCAAAAACCTGCTCATATAATGCATAGATGCCCCATGTCATATCTGCTGGTATGCCAAGAGACTGCAGGCGTTGAAAGAGCCTCTCTCGTGGTACTGTGTCAAATGCCTTGCGGAAATCCACAAAGCAGCAATAGAGCTTTCTCTTCCTCACTCTGGCCTGATCAATCATACATCTCAAAGTGAATACATGGTCAGTGGTAGAGAAAGCTCTCCTGAAGCCTGCCTGCCCTGATGAGCGTAAACCTGCTCGCTCAGCATATAAGCTAAGCTCCTGCTCCAGCACTGCACCATAGAGTTTGGCCAGCACGTGGCCAACCATAACCGTCCTGTAGTTGCTCGGATCGAGCATATCCCCTGTTTTGTGAATCGGCACAATGGTGTGCATCGTCCACTCCGCAAGCAAACCCTCTGCTAGTGCCCTGTTAAACAGGTGTGCAAGAAAAGGAGCTAAAGAATCTACTGCATATATGAGATGCTCACCCTGCAGGCCCATATGGTCGGCGGCCCGTCCATGCTGTAGGCGGCGGATAGCTTCCTGTACCATCGAGTGGGTAAAGAAGCTAGCTGTGGTAGGTCGAGGCTCTTGTGGCTGAGGTATAGGTGGCTGCTGTGGGGCATGGTATAGACCCTCTGCATATGTGTGCCATGTCTGTGGGTCTGCAATAGGTGTCGGGGTCCGGGGCTCTCTGAAGTGCCGCCATGAGACAGGGCTATCTCTACTCATGAAGAAATGAAAGATCTCTAGCTCCTGTATCTCTGCGAAGGCCCGCCTTTTGCGGCGAGTAAGTCTCCTCATCTCTCTCCTCGACTCCTGCTCTGTGATGGCTCCCAAGGCTCTCTGTATGCGGAGTCGTGAGTATAGGGCTCTGCACTCGTCATCGTACCATCTGTTCTGGGGCATAGTCCCAGGTCTCGCAGGCTCTCCTGAGTGTACATGATGTGGGAAGCTCTGTAATGCAGCCGTGTGTAGGAGTGATGCGAGCTGGGCTGTAATGGTATCCATAGATGCCAGGGGATCCATGAGTAGGAGCCCATCCTCTACTCTGCCAGTGTATATGTCTGCCATGTCATGTGTGAAGTAGATGGTAGTGTGTGGCGTCGGTATGTGGGGGGCTGGTGATACTGGTGATCCGGCTAGTGAAAATGCCAAGTATGTATGATCTGCCCCAATAGGACGAGGTGGAATGGAGAATGAGGTGACAAGCTGTGATGCCTCCAAAGACCCCATAATGTAGTCTACCACCGTGCCTCCGGTCCGTGTATGACCCCCATGTGGGAAGCATGTCAGCCCTCCTGATCCCGGCCACTGTAGCATCCCGTTATAAATAACGAGACGATGCCTGGCTCCCAACTCTAGTAAGTGGTCCCCATAATGTCCTCTGTCTGGTCCAGTGTCCTCTGATGCCCGACTAGCCCCTATCTCCTCTGGATCCATAGGGTGGAGGATCTCCATGTCATCATAGTCATACACCTCACACTGTCTGCTCTGTGTGTGGGCATTGAAGTCGCCCGTAAGAAATACTTCCCCTAGTGTAGAATAATGCATAATCTCCTCTGACAGACAAGTGTATGGCGAGGCTCCTATCTCCTCCTCCTGTGGCATGTCCTCTGTAATGACATAGGAGGATCCTGATGGAGAAAAGTAACATAGAGCTATGTATATAACCCTGTCCTGTGAGAGCTGTAAGCTGATCCACATGTATCTGGCCTCTGGATCCTGTGCTACCACTCTCAGTCTCCCCTGTAGCTCTCGTCTGAATAGGACTGCTACTCCCCCCGACCCTCTCGAGGTACCCTGGCGTGTGGTCCTCCTGTATGCTGACTCCCACTGGAATCCCTCTACTCGAGGTAGCCCTCTCTCTGGGCTCTGATGTGTCTCTGTCAGAAGTATGATGTCTCTCCCCACCATAACATGCTCCAGTCGTCCAGGCTGCACCCATAGTGAACCATTACAGTTCCATACTGCTATGTGTATCTCTGTCAGTGGCCTGGTCTGTGTCCCATAGGCCCCAAACCGCTAATCCATGGGCCGGCCATCAATGATGACCCGACCATCTCGATAGAAGGCCTTCTTGCCTTCTCTCCTCGCGTGTAAGACTCGTGGCATGCAAGTTCTCCTATGCTCAAGCTGCATCCTCGTGAGATCATCATCCAAGAAAATAGGAGCTCCCTCTAAACCCCGTAGTATAACCCTCTTCCTCATGAAGGTGACCCTCTCCCTCTCTCCTGCAAACTGTAGGATGAGGGCTCGCTTGCGTGTTGAGTCTTTCCCGGCTCTCCATGCTTTGGTGAAGGGGAGAGGGTGCTCTTCCTTGTAGCCGAGCTTCATGCATAGAAGCTGTCCATCTTTCTCGGGAGTGGAGTCGGGTGTCTCGGCTATACCTGTGACTCGAATGTTGAGGCGGCGGGCATGCCTCATCTTCTCCTCCTCAATGGTGGTGTGAATGATTTGGTTTTCTTCCCTTTGAGTTTCCTCTCTCACTTCTTTACGGATGTTCTTCTTCACCACCTCGACCCATCCTGACTGCTTGGCTTCGAGCTTTCCCTCCATGTCCTTTGTGATCTCCTTGGAGATCTCTTCTTTGATGGCCGTGAGAGTGTTGTCATTGATCTCCCCTTCTTCCTTCTCAGCATTCTTGATGGCTACCATTTCCACTTTCAATGCACTCACCTCCTCCTTGAGTGCCGTGTTCTCTTGTTCGAGGTTCGTGACCCGTGCTTCGAGAGCTATGATGTGCTTGTGTAGTTTGTTTTCCACCTCATTGAGGTTGGAATCGGATGTCTTCTTGTTCTCCTTGATTAATGCCTTCATTGCCATCTCGAGGGCCTCGAGTTTCTCTTGGAGACTCGGGGCCATTCCTCCAAATCACTCTGCAGTCCTTCCCACAGCAGGGAGGAGAGAGAGAGAGAGAGAGAGAGTTATGTTTCTGCCTTGGGGGCCTGAGCAAGGGTGGGTGAGGAAAGGGGCCTGAGCAAGGGTGGGTGGGGAAAGGGGCCCAGAAAATGCGAACTGGCGGGGGGCAGCAGAACAGAAAATGGCGAACTGGGCAGCGGGGGCAGAAGGGCGAAAATGGCGAACTGGGCAGCGGGGGCAGAGAGGCGAAATGCGGGCAGAGAGGCGAACTGGGCAGAAGGGCGAAAATGCGAACTGGCGGGGGCAGAGAGGCGAACTGGGCCAGAAAATGCGAACTGGCGGGGGCAGCAGAGAGGCGAACTGGGCCAGAAAATGCGAACTGGCGGGGGCAGCAGAAGGGCATAGATGGCGAACTGGGCAGCGGGGGCAGAAGGGCGAAAATGGCGAACTGGGCAGCGGGGGCAGAGAGGCGAACTGGCGGGGGGCAGCAGAAGGGCGTAAATGGCGAACTGGGCAGCGGGGGCAGAAGGGCGAAAATGGCGAACTGGGCAGCGGGGGCAGAGAGAGAGAGAGAGAGGGCGGGTGGGTAAGGAGAGCGCACAGAGAAGCGAAGAGAGGGAGAGAGAAAGAAAGAAAGAAAGAAAGAAAGTTATATTAACGTCCACAGGAGGCCGAATCCGACCTATGGGACAGCTCAGGTACATCCATTTACATTCCACTCTGGGTATCGATGCCAAAGAGGCATAAAACTGAAAAAAATATCTCAAAATGAACTCTTAAGACTCTTAAGAGTTTAAATTACAATGGGTTCTATTGCATCTAGTTCGAAATTGAGGTTCAAAATAAAAATAGCTATATTTCATCCATGGATGGATTTGCTCTTGAGGGGAGTGGGGTACGGAATTCTTTAATGATTGCTTGTCCTCCTCTGTATATTGCCCATTTGCCATTCTTTCTTGCTTCTTTAACTTTATTCAGCTCTGTTGATCTGTTCTTGAGTTGTAGTGGGGTGAGTTCATCAGCTATCCATATCTTTGTCCCTTGGAGAGACCTTGTTTGCTTCATCACTGCTATTTTCTCATTGTTGTCCATATAGGAGACTTTTGCCTGTGTACCCTTTACTATAATAGAGATAGGGTCTCCTAAGTCCACGAAGGGGACTACTTTGCTGAGTTGTGCTGTAAGTACATCTATATCTAATATGTAGTCTTCTCGAAGCTCTTGAGCTATGTCTACCCTATCCCAGCCTTGAGGAAGACCACCGACTCTGATTACCTTTTTGTTACTTTCCATTCGTTCCTTTTCTTTGACTGCTGATATGACTTCTTTAACAAAATCTTGTGAGTTAACTGAATTTACCTTTGAAACATGGTTTGTCGTTTCTGTTTGTAGTGTTGTAGGTATGGGTCCTTCTCGTGCTTCCTCTTGCTTCGTCTTCATGGCTTGCACTTGCACTTTCAGTTCGTTGATTTGTTCATCTTTCTTGATAGTCTCGTGTTTCAGTGCTGCTAATTCGCCCTGGAGTTTCTTTAGTTCTTGCATGAGAGAGAGAGAGGGCGGGTGGGAATACGGGGGCGCAGAGAGAGGTGAAGCGAAGAGGCGAAGCGAAGAGATAGCGGGTGGGTAAGGAGGGCGCTGTCGTGCCATGGCACGTCTATGGTGTGAAACCATGCATATGAGGCCATCAAATGCAAATCCAAATGCATGGGATTAAGTGCTATGACGAGTCATTATATGATGCCTGAGTACGTATGTTCATATTGTAAATGAGGTTCAATAAGACGAGCTGAGGCTGAGCCAGGTCTCGAAGCCTCTGTACATGAGTGTGGTGTGAATTATGGAGTTTTATGCTTATGGTAGACCTTGTAGTAGGGAATGCCCTTCTCAACATGTATGGAAATGTGAGAGTATGTATGATGTAAGGATTGGCTTTGAAAGAATGCCCTTTTGAGATATCGTGTCTTGGAATGCCATGATTTCTGTGCTTGCTCAAAATTGATATAATCAGAATGCTTTGGATTTTTTTTTAACTGATGCTATTGGAAGGTTGATGCCAGAAGATTTCAAGTCAGGGGAAGTTCAAACTTAGTACCTCTTTCTAAAGCTGCATTGCTGGTGCGGCGCCCCTCTCCAGTGTCTATCCAGGGGAAGTGAAGCTCTGTTAATCAGCCTTTTGAGTTCGTATCAAGCTAGCGAAAATGGTGAAGTTTACCATCGATGAGCTGAGGCGCATTATGGACAAGAAGCATAACATTAGAAATATGTCTGTGATTGCTCATGTGGATCACGGTAAAACTACATTAACAGACTCTCTGGTGGCTGCTGCTGGCATCATAGCACAAGAGGTTGCAGGAGATGTTCGCCTCACCGATAACCGTCAGGGTGAGGCAGAGCCTATAGATGGTAGTAGTTTATGCAGCTCATCAGGAGCTACGTTGACTACTGCACAAAGGTTGGCTGCATCAGCAGCTGGTGTGGAGGTTCCTCCAGACCCTTATGCAAGGGAGGCGAAGCATTTTACTGAAGTGCGAGCATTGCATAGAGATGTGCGCATTGTTTTGGAAGGGGCAGATAAGTTCAGTAATCTGATAGGCTCACTGCATTACCCGAATGGTGATGTTGCAGTGGATTTGACCCTTGAGCTTTCAAAGAATGGCCTAGCTAAAAGTAGTTGAATGGAGTGCAAAGCTGCTGGATGAAGATTCAAGACGGGCTTTAAAAAATGCAGAATTATTGGCAAAGAAGGTGGCGGCTTACGTGGAAAAACGATGGATTTTTTTAAGGGGAATATCCGAATAATAAGGAGGCGCAAGCGTATTTTTTAAATAGGGAAAATGCGATTTTTGGGCTGAAAAAGCGAGGCAAGCCCGATTTTCTGGTGGGAAAGAAATGGGAAATAGGAGAAAACCAGAAAACAGCGCAGAGGAGAATTATCATGCAGAAACGGGGAAGGGGTGTTAAAAGAAAATTCAGGACCAGAGAGCAGATGAACCAGAGATTCAAAAAAGTTGAGAATATCTTCTGTTCATGCCATGTAGGGTTTCGAATTACAGAGGAAATCAAGCTGCACCTAGTGATACGCCTCCTGAAATTTCCGACAAATGAAGGTGACTGCTGTTGAATTCATGCGAAGGCGATTCGTTGGACACTTTGGTGATAAGGCCCTCATTGCCATGGACTGAAAAGGAGCTCAAGAGAATGCGCTGCTGTTGGCTGAGCCTCAGAAGCTATGGTGTGAGTCCATAGAGTGTACAAAGAGCTCAAGCATCTTCGAAATATTAATGGTGATTGAAGCTTTAAGATCCAGGAGTCGTGGCCTTCCCAATTGTTCTATGGTGCTCATGACCAGCCTCGAGCTACCAGTATCTAGTATGTTGGTGTTTCTTTGGGGTATGCTCCAATAGGCTGAGCATTTGTTGTTGAGCTGATTTCTACCTCTTGATCTAGAGCTCGGTTGTTCTCTGCTAGTATGTGTGTTATGAATATGATGGTAATTGTGTGTGTGATTTTGGGAGTGTATGTGTGATGATGAACTTGTAACCAAGGAAGAGAAAGGGAGAATGATACTAATTTCAATGCTTAGAACTGGACATGCTCTTGATAGCAATTTACGTGCAAACATCAAGTTGAATGTGGGAATAAATTGAAGTGATTTGGCACATGTATATGTCAACAAAAATGGTGATGTCTTATGCTCCTTGAGGAGCTATCTATTTTGTTTCCTTGCTGGGATTTTGGAAGCCACTCTCACAGCCAGAAGTCCCGCGCTTTCCCAGCAACACCGCCCACGTCACGACAGCTTTGGTGAACCCGACGTGAAACTGCTGGGGTGAGAGTTAGTGGTGAAATACACAGTGCAAGCTATGGCTGAGAATCTTGAGGGTCAGGGGGTTCATTTTGACCCCGGAGTTATGCAAATGTTTCAGATGTTTACTATGTATATGCAACAGCAGCAAGCTGCTGAGAGGGGACAAATTTCCACGACCAAAGCACTGCAGTCAATTGTGAAAAAGGTGGATCAATTTGATGGTAAGGACATCACAAAGTACCTGCGCAATTACACAAAGGAAATGGAGCTAAACAGGGTGACTGAGGAGGATATGGTTCGAAGTTTTGAGCTGGTATGTGTTCCCGAAATAAGAGAGCGCATAAGAAGATTACAGACAGCACATGGTGGCAGAAATTGGGAGGAGTTCAAGCTTGCTTTAAAGGATGAATATTTCATGGAGGATTCCGAGGGGGTGACCAAACGAACTTTCTTGGAATGGGTCACAAAACCCAAAATGGGAATTTCTGCCACAGAGTTGCTAAGAGAGTTTGAGAAGCGCTATGCCCAGCTGTCAAGGATAGAGCGCACAACTTTGGACAGAGAAAAAACAGAGCTCTTCTTACAAGCAGCTGGGAAAGATCTCCAAGAGAAACTGGAAATCCTCCTTGAGGATAAGGATACAGAGCAGGGGCTAAAGAATGATTGGAATGATGTCGAGGATGCGGTCACCATGCTAGCAAAGCGGCAGCGAAGGAGGGATAAAATGGTGATGAGCTTGGCAACCCCTATAACTGCTGTTATCCCTGAGAATCTACCAAAACCAGCTGCTGCAATCCCAAAGGTAGAAGGACCGATGGATGAGCAGAAAAAGAAGGGGGGTCGTCTCCAAGGCGGAGTGCAGAGGCGAGGAAGGGCCGAGCTGGTAATACTGGGGGGGTGGATGAGCAGAAAAAGAAGGGGGGTCGTCTACAAGGCGGAGTGCAGAGGCGAGGAAGGGCCGGGCTGGTAATACTGGGGGGGTGGATGAGCAGAAAAAGAAGGGGGGTCGTCTACAAGGCGGAGTGCAGAGGCGAGGAAGGGCCGGGCTGGTAATACTGGGGGGGGGGGGGGGGGTGGATGAGCAGAAAAAGAAGGGGGGTCGTCTACAAGGCGGAGTGCAGAGGCGAGGAAGGGCCGGGCTGGTAATACTGGGGGGGTGGATGAGCAGAAAAAGAAGGGGGGTCGTCTACAAGGCGGAGTGCAGAGGCGAGGAAGGGCCGGGCTGGTGAGAAGCGAGGTTGACAACCAGAGGCGCAAGGACGCTGACAAGCTGTGGCGGCGGCAGATATACACGGGGCTAGTGTTTATGGGGACCGCCTGGGGGGTGGAACAGCTAGGAGCTCTTAGGCGCAGCTCCAAGACAAAGCCAAAGGGGGTACAGCGCTGAGGTAAGAGGAGAGCCGGCTACAAGCAGAAAGGAAGGGGGGGGGGCGTCCACGACAAGAAGAGAGGCTGCAGAGGTGTCGACTGACTGGGGTGCTTCCGGGGCAATACCCGCGCTGGTGAGTCTTCTACGTGATGGTGAAAACGCTGCTACTACTTTTTTTAGTCTTTCTGTTGTGGATGAGAACAAGGGACCAAAGGGTGCACAGCAGTCGCCAACTACATGCGAGAAGTATTATTGGAAACACCAAAGAGCTGGCCTTCGCAAGAGGTGTGGTGAAGGTTTGATGCTGGAGAAGTTATTAAATAATCCTACTTTGACAGCTCAGCCAGGCCAGGTTATATAGAAAAGATGATGAAGTGGTATGGTTTCCTTCAGAAGCACTAGAAATGAGGAGATGAGACACGGGCCCTGGTCCTTTTCTGTGGGTTGTCACAGCAACAAAAGTGAATTAATGTGCTCTGTTTGTCTCAAATGCTTTTGAAATGGTTCCATTCCAGTTCTTCCAAAATATGAGGGAATGTTGAGAGCTTTCTTTAGATGACCGCCCAAAAAGCCGTCTCTGGTTTTACTACATGTGGTTATATCAATCTTCTTTAAAACCTTAAAACCTTGGATTTTGGTTTGAACCATGATGCTTATGATGGTTTTTGGTACAACTCATATGTCTTGCTGAGATTTGGTATATAAATATCATGGTTCCAGCTTCTGCTGGTGGTGCCCCTTGATGAGATATATATTCTGTTTCCTTGCTGGGATTTGGAAGCTACTCTCACAGCCAGAAGTCTCGCACTCTCACAGCGACACCGCCCACGTCACGACAGCGCAGAGAGAAGCGAAGAGAGGGAGAGAGAGAGAGAGAGAGAGGGCGGGTGGGGATACGGGGGCGCAGAGAGAGGCGAAGCGAAGAGATAGAGGGGGGCGCACAGAGAAGCGAAGAGAGAGAGAGAGAGAGAGAGAGAGAGA
Organism: Cibotium barometz; assembly: GCF_041138505.1. Taxonomy (NCBI): domain Eukaryota; kingdom Viridiplantae; phylum Streptophyta; class Polypodiopsida; order Cyatheales; family Cibotiaceae; genus Cibotium; species Cibotium barometz. The sequence continues at coordinate 46,825,144 of NC_141077.1, forward strand.
GAGAGAGAGAGAAATGTTATATTATTAACGTCTTCAAAAGGCCATAATGACCTATGAGACCAAAAAGTTACATCATGGTGGATCTGATACAATGTCTGGATAAAAAACCAGAAAATGAAAAATAAAGATGATACTACTGGCACCTAGAAAATGAAACTGGAACTGGAAGGTAAACAGAAACCCTTATGGGGTGTGAATATAGTGAGGGGGGCGGGGGGGGTACGCTATGGAGGTGAGTGGAGTACAGTGAGGGGATACAATATCATGTGGGACGGGGGGGTACATTATGGATGTGCCTCCATCTCATAATATGAGAGAGAGAGAGAAAAGAAAGCGGGAATGAGAAGAAGAAGGAGATATATTAACATCTTGCAAAAGACGCAAAATCAGTCAATGAGACAAAAGGTGTACAATGTGTCCATGGAATCTCATCATGGAAAAAAAAGACAACATAACAAAAAAATTAACACTAATCCCTAGGTAAATGTGATATGTATGGATCATCATCGTCATCCTTATCATCATTTATACAAAGTGGGTGTAGAGGATACGGGGGTATGAGTGTGGAGAGGGATCTATTCATCGATGTGTGGTAGGGGGTCTATAAAGGATGTCCACCATCAGCGAGGGGGTGTGGAGGGCTCCTAGATCTGCAGGACCAAGGAGAAGCTGGGACAAGGTAGTAGCTACAGATGCTCAATGGTAGGCGAGGATCTTATCAATCTGGGGCTGGTGAGCCTAGGGTGCTCGAGGTCTAGGAGGGTGAGGCCATCTGGCTCTCCAAAGTGCAGTGGCACGAGGCAAGGTAACTCTAGTCGAGGGGCGTGATGGTGGGTCTCTCATCGCTATTGTGGTGGCCTCATCCATCTAAGTGTCCTTCTCTTATGGGTGGAAAAAACTAGTGATGGTAGATTGAGATGGGTGTTAGGGTCGAGAATTTCGGAACAGTAACTCTCTGCATCGTCGGATCTCCAACAGGAAGAGTCTGAGACAACGCTGATGTGGATACTCCATAACCTAAGATAATGGCCCAAACTCCTCTCTGAATAGGCAGTGGAATCTCCCCCTGATCTCATCATACACCGGGCACTAAAAAATATAATGTTCCTGAGACTCTACTTCTCCATGGCACAATCTACAGAGTCTGCTCTCTATAGGGATCCCTACTGCTCTACCAACCTCAATCTCGACCCTATGGGATGAGACCTTGAGCTATCCTCATGGCAGGTGACATGAAAACGTCCAGGTACCTTGGCCTCTGTATGAATCCATCCTTTGTAAGCCTCAAAAAATGGTCGTTGTAGTACTGCATCTTGGATGGTAGGCGCTCCCCTAGGGTAATCCATGTATCTCGAATGTGTAACTGTAGCAAGTCATATCAAATTACCTGGTCCCTGTCAACATGTGAGCCTGGTGTAGGGGGAATCTGGGTCGTACTGAAATGGGGGTGGTGCGCTTATCTGTAGTCCGTGTGTGGTGAACCATTTGAGGATAGAAGCATACTAGGACGGAAGCACCCCTCTCTCTGCTATCACCCGAGAAGACTGTAGTGCCAGGTATGTAATCGTGAACAAATCCATCGCTAGTATCCTCTGTATGTACATGACAGTCTGGAATAAGGCCTCTACCACCATAGATGCTGTAGCAAACTCTGCTCGAATGATATGGTGAGGGACAGATGGTTTCCAAACTGCTGCTGATAAGCCTGGTGCCCAGAATTGGGATGCGTTCATCATCACCGGAGTCATTAGTGTGTCAAAAAGGCAGCTCTTCGTCCTGGACTCATGGAAGTGTGTCTGGTGGCATTGTCTCTCGAGGAGGGCATGTGCAGCATATCCCCTAGTCAAACTGCTTGTGTCATATAGAAGCGTTTGACGGAGCTCGTGAAAGTGACCCCCAAGTAGACATTGAGTTTGCTACCTCCACCTGGCTGCCCATGTAGGTGATCTCTGTATGTTTCCGCACACTAGGGGAAGTATAGAAGACCATGACCTTGCTCTTCCCAAGGTTAACTGTGACAACCCCCTCTGGATACAGAAGTCCTGTAGGGCATCCATGTGCTTCCGTAGTCCCTTGTGAGTCTGCAATACGCAATATATCATCAGCATATAAGAGAATAGACACAAGTATGCCTGCTAGGGATGCCCCTCCACCTCCCACTCTGTCAATAAAAGTCTGAGATCTCATCAACGTATAGCCCAAAGAGGGTGGGGGATAGCGGGCAGATCTGTTTCACCCCCATAGTACTAGATATCTCCTCTGAGAGTCCTCCAGGGCATCTCACCCTCCCAGCCAACTGACTCATATAAAGCAATAATGCCCCAAATCATGTTTGCTGGAACCCCAAGAATCTGTAGGCACTGTAGTAGGCGATCATGTGGCACCATATCAAAGGCGTTGCGGAAATCCACAAAGCAACAGTAGAGGTGTTGGCCATCAGCCTTGGCCTGCTCAATGAGGCTCCTAAGTGTGAAGATGTGATCCAAGGTGGAGAAGGTCAGCCTGAACCGTGCCTGGCGTCGTGCTCTATGCCCTCCTCTCTTTGCCAATGAGCGGAGCTCAATCTCCAGCACGGATCCATATAGCTTGGCCAAGGTATGGCCGATCGTGATGTTCCTGTAGTTATTGGGCTCCATAGTGTCCCCAGCTTTGTGTATGGGTGAGATGATGTGCGATGACCAAGTGTGGGGAAAACCTTCTGCCAGTGCCTTGTTAAACATGTAAGCCAAGAGGGGTGCAAGGGTGTCAGCTGCATGTGATAGGTGCTCCAATCTAATCCCCTCATGATCCTAGGAGCAGCCGTTTTGGAGTTTCTGGATGGCCTTTTTCACCATGGTTGATGTGAAGAAAGTAGATGTAGTGGGACGAGGTGCAGGTGGGTGTGGGAGTGGAGACTGATTGGGAATATGGTAAAGTGAGTGTGCATAAGTGTGCCAGATGTGAGGATCTGTGATGGGTGTGGGTGGGTGTCATTCCCTTAACCCATGCCAGGCCTCCAGTATTGCTTTATCACATATGCTTGTTTCTTGCGGGCGAGTGAGCGAGCGGTTAATCCTTTGAGCATCACACTCAAGGATTTTACTTAAAAATGGATCAAAAAAGTTGGAACAAAAAAAAAAGCGTACCCCTGAGGCTCCACCTACTAACAAAGCAGAGTGTATTGTTGCAAATTATGGGGTGTCTGAAGCAATCAACAATTGCTTGATGACCTTGGCTTTGCCTTTCAATCTCCATCAGAGACTGGGTACAACATTCAATCATGCATTGGTTTGGCCGAGGATTCAAAAAAGACCACCAGAGGCCCAAGCATTTTGATACCAAGTTTCACCACATTTGAGAGAGATTTCAAGTACATAATTTGTTATAGGTGATCTATTGACCTATAGATAGCAATACAACAGACATCTTTACCAGCTGTATCATATGACATATTGAATTGCAGGACAGCTTAATCCTCTAGAGGGGGATCATATGAATTTCTTAGCGTCACTCAACCATTTTGGACTGAATAAATACTCATTGATTGTATTATGCACTTGTTGGGCTCATTTGTACTCTCAGTGACCATACTATATTAGATTTAGAAGTTTCAAATTGAGGTCTACTGGCCTTCAATTCACGTGGGGCCAACGTCCACATGCATCTCCTAGAAGCTTGATTCCACCTGGTCATAGCTCATCATCTCAAAGTCAGCAAAAGAACATACCTTGTGGATTTGCAAAGGAGGGTTATTACCTCCGTGAATTGCAGATTTTGTTCAAGATGCTCAAGTTTACAAAAAATCGAGTAGGTCTTGTGAATGAGGTTTGAAGTCAAATTTGCCTGTAGGACACAAATGCTGAATGTGGGTTACTTCCACAAGATGGTCTTGTGAATGAGGTTGAGGTCAAATTTGCCTGTAGGACACTAATGCTGAATGTGGGTTACTTCCACAAGATGGTAGGATACCAATGCCGAATGTGAGTTGTTTTCTTTCTTTGTGACATTAATTGATGATGTATGCGACGATTTCTTCAGCATCTATTGTGTCAGTTGTGAGCATAACTCCAAAGGACACATTTAGGTTTCCTTTAAAAAGGTTCAGGAGCACTTTAGCCTTCACTCAAAAAGGCTAAAGTGCAAGTGCACTTCGAAATATGCACACCCCCCACCATATATTATCATGATTTTCAAGGATGCCGTGGCCGCAACACAATGCTGCCAACAGGGTTTGAACCTGTGACCTCATGCAAGTAAACCAAACACCATAACCAACCAGGCTAGCACTTGTTGGCGATCCTTGCTTGTATTTTGACTTGATTTGTCTTTCTTTTGCAGCCCCTTTAACTTTGAGAGACTTCATAACCTACACAGGCATACACCACCACTGATTTGCCTAAATTCACCTACAGTTAGCCTGTGTGCCTTTGTAGAATAGGGCTCAGTTAAATCCTAACCCTAACTAATAACCCTCCCATGGTACATGAACATGAGCTTTGGAACCCGATGCATGTGATAGGTGCAGTTGGTAGATTTACCTTCACAAAAGTGAATTTTCAAGAACATCGATATTACGATGCCAGTACTGGTGGGGTTGATTCTTGAAATTTAAACAATTTATGCACCAAAATCAGAAGTTCACATGTAGATATAAGAATCCTACTGTTTTATTATTTTACTCCCTCTCATAGCAATGTTCATTTGCTCCAGATGTAAGGTTGGAATTGTTGAAGTACCTAATGATTCTCCACTTGGGCAGCTCAAAGGAAGTGACAATTTGGTGACTCTCTCTCTCTCTCTCTCTCTCTCTCTCTCTCTCTCTCTCTGTTGGCATCCAGTTTACTTATGGATCATATGTAATATCTTTTGGTTTTGTAGACGTTAATATAATCTTTCTTTCTTTCTCTATACAAGTGTATTTAGTTTACCATAATACACTATCACTTTGTGGGCGAGCTGACAACGGAGAATTGGACAGATATCTTCGCACAGGCTCTTGAAAGAGATCTCTTTGAGTGATATCTTCATCGATTCCGCGACCAACCATACCTCTGACTGAGTTCATGGATACGTGAAGCAACCCCACAACCTGAGGACAAGGTGTCCCACAAAGATCTCTTCCTAAAAAAGAGTGCGGCTAATTGGCTTGCACCAACATGCATCCTACTTGCTAGTGTCTAAATCAGTGACAGCGGGCTCTCGGGTGCTAAATGCAATGGCTACTCCTCATACAAGGGGCCTTACAAAATGAGTTTGCAAAAAAAGCCATTGTGTATGAGGAGTAGCCATTGTGTTGCACACCCAGGTGCCCACCAGTCAGCAATTTAGAGACTGCGTGTTGGCCATGTGTGGCCAGATGATTAGGAAACAGCTTATGTAGACTTGGCACCATACCAAGTAGGATGCATGTTAGTGTGGGCCAGCTGGCCACACTCTTGGGTAGAAGGAGATCTTCATGGGACACCTTGTCCTCGGGTTGCGGGGCTGGTTCATGTACCTGGGCAGAGTTATGGCCAGTCGCGACTTGTTATTGTGGGTGGCCAACAATAGCCTACTGGTACATAGCCACTACTAGGAGACTATATATAGTCTAGTGGGGTGGTTCTTCTCATTCATATCATATCTTGGAGATATTGAGATCTATCTTCACTAGAGTAGTGCACCCTTGTATGTGCATGAAATCCTGTCCATAGTCTACCTATCACCATCAAACCTCCTTGCCGAGGTGGACAGATGGGCAAACACACATTAGTTTGTACCTTTGGTTTGCAACAATAATTCAGTATTATTCATCTCTCTTGTATCAAGTTCTTTTGTCTTGTAATCAAGTTCTGCAGAGCATTATCTTTTAGGGAGGAATAGGAACAGGAACAGGATAAAGGCATGAAAATGTGAGGGAATAGGAGAGAGAACAGGTAGGGAGAGTAGGAAAGGAGATAGAAGAAAAGAAAGAACAAAATAATGGGGAGTTTTGTGGGTGAAAGGGTAAGTGCTCTTGTGGAAACAGCTGAAATGGCCAGGAAGAAACTCCTGAAACAGCCGTGATAATGCGCCGTTCTGAAAATCGGAAACATGGACAAAACGTATTTTGGATGCTGGGAACCCTTGAAATGCATGAACCCCTTCTTTTAGGTGTTTCCCAAAACTATGATTGTGCATCTCTAGATGGTTTCAAAGCTAAATTCAATTACTACCTTTTCAAGTTAATTAAATCTTAGCAGTCATTGATTTTGTTAAGATAGCTTGTGGGCAATGAACCATATGGGAAGAGGAAGCTTTCTAAATCAATCAACTTTTTTGGACTTGAAGGGCACACAGTGTGATGGGAGAGTTTCTTTGAAAGTTAGTGACTATCATACTGCATTTGATGACTAGATATGTATAAAGGCTTCAATTCCTTATTGCTTGCCTGTATATGGACAGGTTGAGATATACAGTCGATGCTACAAGGAGTCGCCGTTTGTTATCCAAGGAGCTGGAGCAGGAAATGACACAACAGCTTGTGGCGTTCTGGCAGACATTTTGGATTTACAGGACTTGTTCTAGATTTTTATGGAGATGAAGTTTTAACTTGCTCGTGTTGTTAATGTGTCCACAAGCACCTAATATTTGTGGATCCCATTCAAAAGGTAGTATGTCCCGTTTCTCCAACAATGCTTGGTCACATTTGTAACACCAACACCACCATCTAGGATTGTTGCAACTTCTCATCTTCATTTCTTACTCGTAAGTTATCCAAAGACTTGGATTCCTCAATAAGCATTCTAATTTCTAAGGAAAAAACTCCTACAATATTCCTTAGGTATGCATTGAGGTATCATCATTTCCTTTGGAGACACACGTCATCCTTTATCAAACATTTTTGACATCAAATCAGGCTCAATGCCTCCCAGCTCTAATATTTGACAAGAAATATCCAAAGGTTTTGAAGGTTGCAGGGCCGGTATAACATTTAGATGTATTGTTTTGCTTATCATGAGTTTCAGTTCAAACTTCTCTCGATACCAAAAGTTAGTAGCTTCCTCAGGTCTAGTCATCTCCTGTTTAGGATTAGGATATTGTCCCACTCCTTTTGATGTTTTTTGTGGAGCTTCTTTTTGTGTTGTCACACTAGCTTAGCCTTAGCCATAGCCAGCTTAGCCGTGGGTCTTTGTCAAGAGTAGTAGAAGTGGTGGTTGACGTATCTTCATTAGAATCACTTTGGACAAGGACCCTCAATTCATACATGAAGTTTATTGTGTCAGAAGATATGTGATTTCCTCAGTGATACCTTATGAGTGTCTTGTTCTAAGGTTAGAAGGGTCATTTACTAGAGTATCGGAGTGTAGGTCTAGTAGATACTTTCCTATGATTGAGGCATCACCTTTTAAGTGAGTCTGGTGAGAAATCTAAGAGGTGGAGAGATTCATGGGCCCTAGGCGTCTCCATCTCCTAAGTAAAGAGGGTCTACTACTCACACTTGAAGCTAACTAGAGAGCTAAGTGGAGAGTGTAATGCACATGCTTTGTGTACTTGTATAGTGATCAATCTACTAAGTGGTCCTTTGTGGAAATACTCTGTTCTTTGCATTTTCCATTAGCTTGTGTTTGTGTGATGCTTGTGGTGACCTTGAGTACACTCTATTGCTCATTGGTTGCATCTCATTATTATCTAAGAAGCGGCATGTGTTGCTCTAGTGGTGTGAGTTTGTCTATGTGATGATCATTTCCAGTGCTTGATTCATTCATTCATTAAGCTCACACCATGTCTTTTAGCATGGTATCAGAGCTCCTTTCCATGGGAGTGTAATCCTTCATGTGTTGGTAGGATACATCTTTGTGATTGTGGGTGTATGTGTGATTTGTTCACAAGTATTTCTCCTAGAGTGTGCATTAATTGCTAAAAGGGTAGTTTTCTTGCTTCAATTGAGTGGCATTTTGAGCATTAAGAGAGCCAACATCCAAATCTCTTTGAGAGCTTCTATGTTAACCTTGCTTTGTGCAAGACTCTTTGTAACTTCTTGTCATTGCATTGGTGTGGGTGGCACACACTAGGTTGAGGGAGGGAAATAGTCCTATAGTCCATTGCTTCATTGAGTGCATTTGGAGTAAGGAGAGTGCCATCAATTGTATTCTCCTATGTGAACAATGCTTTGTGTAACATTCAGTGAGTACTCTTCTCATTGCTTTGTGCAATACTCCTTGTGTACCCATCTTCATTAGTTCTCAAGCTTAGTGGCAAGCATCAGATTGAGAGAGGGAGAGAATTTCTATGTGGGGTGAAGAGTTCTTCATCTTGAGTGCTACAAAGAAGGTAGAAATTCGTGAGAACTAGCTAAAGCTGTCTAGTGTGGAGAAAGGCGGCATTCCAACTCTGTATGCAAGGGCAAGCGGTTTCAAGCTCTCAGTGAGCTGCCTGCAAGAAAGAGACAACACTATTGTGAGAGAGAGTATCCAACTATGGGCTTACTCTTGAACTAAGTAGCTCAACCCACTATGTGAGGGGTCTTCTTCAACTCTGCAGAAAAGGGCTACATAGCTACGCAACAAAAGAGCACCTGTTTTCTCTGTCTCTGACCATGCGAGACCGCCATCATTATTGTCTTCTTGCTGTGTGCAACTCAAACTAAGGAGCTGAGTGTTGAGCTTGCATGTCTGCAACTTGGTGTTTCTACAGCACCATAGCGATGCGGTTTCTAGTTAATGGCGTCTTTGTGTAGACGAGCAAGAGTGTGTGGAGCTAGTTGGAGAGCTTATTTGAGTTCTATTTTTTAGCTAAAGGGGAGCAATGAAAGGTTTGCGGTGGTGTACTAGAGGACGCCATCACCATAGCAGCTTCAAACAAGCAAATGGCGGCATTTTTTGCACACCTCATGTGTGCAGCTAGAGGTGAAATAAGGAACTTTTGAACTGTTTTCTCCTTGAAATAAGAAATTTTTTTTTTAAGATTTTGAAACCTTAGTGGTAAAAGCATTTTGAAACCTTAGTGATAAAAGCATTTCATGTACCTTAGTGGTTTATCATTTTTTTAAAGGGGCTCAACCTCATTGAAGCTCTTGTAATGCCCTACAATCTATAAAGGGATTGCCTCAGTGTGTGTGTATTCCATGTGATAGACACAATGCTTACACTAAAACCAAAGCTCAAATTGCATTAGCCAAGGGTTCAAAGACAAGTTTCAAGGCCAAAGCAAAGCCAAATTACTTGGGGTGGTCAAATTTAATGTGCACACAACTTCATTTGTTTAGTGAAGGAGTACTTGATTAAAGTGTCTCTGTGTGAAAGATAAGCTCCATTGTAAAAGTCCTAAAACTATAAAGGACTTCCCTACTTGTGTAACATTGTGTGTGTGTCAGGTTGAGTACCATGACAACTATGGTGGGAAAGATGTTTGATAAAACAGATAAATTTGATGGCTCCAAAGACCATACTTGGTGCATCAAAATACAAATGTTTCTCATTGAAAAAGACATATGGGGAGTGGTTAATGGGATTAAGAAAAGATCAAATAGAGATCCAGATCTCATCACTAAGTGCATCAATTTAGACTCCAAAGCATTATCTCTCATCATTTGTGGCCTAGGTGATAGCCAAATCCATCAAGTGAGCTCAGCAAAGACTTCGAATGAATCATGGCTTAGGCCCAAGTCCATCTTTGGGCAAACCAATGCAACTGCTAGGTTCTTCTTAAGGAAGAAACTTTATAGAATGGATAAAGATGACAAAGCCAGTGTTGCTTCTCATGTCCATGACATTCGTTGTATGATTGATCAACTCAGTGGTGCAAGTGTTACCATTGATGAAGAGGAGGCCATCTATGTGTTACTCTCCAGCATGCCTCCTTGTTATGAACAGTGTGTCTCAGTGATAGCCAATCAAACCAATCATACTCTTATCTCAGTGACTTTTGCCCTCATTTTGGAGGAAACCCACATGAAGGGTTCCAAAGCTTCAGCTTCTTCAACAATAGATCCAGTGGAGCACACCTATTCTGCTATAGTCAAGGACAAGAAGACTAAGGCTCCTCAGAGTTGCTACTATTACAAAAAGAAGGGCCACATCATTAAAGATTGCTTCAAAAGAAAGAAGGATGAAGAGGAGAAAGAGAAGGGCAAGGCAAATCAACCAGAGAAGGAGGAGGCAAACTTCTCCAACTCATTATTCTAGAAGTTTTTATGTATGAGATTTTATAGCCCGTGGGGCACTTTTTATCTTAGTGATGTCTTAGTAATTTTTATCTTAGTGGTAGATCTAATCCAAGCACACCCTGCATGGTATGGATGCTTGATCAAGGGAGGGTGTTAGAAGATATGTGATCTAGCATCCATTCTTAGTGTGATTTCCTTAGTGATATCTTAGAGTGTCTTGTTCTAAGGTTAGAAGGCTCGTTTACTAGAGTGATTGAGTGTAGGTCTAGTAGATACTTTCCTATGATTGAGGCATCACCTTTTAGGTGAGTCTGGTGAGAATTCTAAGGGAGGTGGAGAGATTCATAGGCCCTAGGTGCCTCCTTCTCTTAAGCATATATAAACAAGGTCTACTACTCACACTTGAAGCTAACTAGAGAGCTAAGTGGAGAGTGTAATACCCATGCTTTGTGTATTTGCTTAGTGATCAATACACTAAATGGTCCTTTATGGAAATAGTTTCCTCTTTTCATTTTCCATTAGCTTGTGTTTATGTGATGCTTGTGGTGACCTTGAGTACACTCTATTGCTCATTGGTTACATCTCATTATTATCTAAGTGGTGACATGTGTTGCTGTAGTGGTGTGAGTTTGTTTATGTGATGATCATTTTCATTGCTTGATTCATTCATTCATTAAGCTCACACCATGTCTTTTAACATATTGTGGACACTTGCATTGGACAATCCTATAAAGATACTCCATGACACACTTGGTACAAGTCTATGAAGCTTATTGTGGGCACTTGCATTAGACAAACCTATATAGGTGCTCCATGACACACTTGGTACAAGTCTATGAAGCTTATTGTGGGCACTTGCATTGGACAGTCCTGGGCTATTAGCACATGATGTATTTGTATGGCTTTGAATATAAACTCAAGTCACTTTTTATTTTTTTATTGATGTCTGGTCAAGTGTGAACTTATGGCCATATATATACATGACTTTTCAATCATAGTATGTGACTGTTACAAATAATGCAAATGAGCTCTTGGCAAACTCGTGTATGAGAGAGAATGTGTGCTTGAGAGAGTTCTTTCTTGTGTGTTATACCTGTAATTTTTTGTGAGTGTGAGAGTGACAGAGTCTAGCCTCCTTGTGTGTACGAGTAACCGCAATGAGGTGACACATAGACTAAGGGATTGGAGTGACCAAACAGAAGTAACTTCTCCTCATCATAGCTCGGAGACCTATGGCAAGTTGTATTAAATGAGCAATATATTCCTAAATGAATACATGCACAAGAGATGAGTGCATTACTTGCTTCATTTTCATCGAACTTGTTAGAAAATTTGGATCTAGGATCTATACTTATAACACACCACAAAAATGGAAAAATCAAGAAAAAGGTACCTTACCTTATCAAAAACACCTAGGATCACATGATATAATGAGTGTTATTTATACCTACTCGAACAAATCAATAAACTTTGAGAAGAGAACATGGCACTCAAGGAACAACTTCATGATTATGAAAGTTTGTCTCTCAACTCTAGAAAATCCACCAAGCCCATTAGTAGAGACTCCATGCAAAGAAGAATTTTTTTGAGATGCGAAAGCAGAGATGAAGCAAGATTTGCACGAGAACATTAGCAACATCGGTATGATGGTCAAGGAAGAGACTTTGAGAGAACACATCAAATTTGAAATAACAATCAAAGTCGAACAAAAAGAACTAAGGCAATCAAAGGGGTGGTTTATCTTGTGCATGTGATGGTACATAGACAGAGATGAGGAGGGAACTTCGGTGAGCAACTACATGTAGTAGGCTACATGCTTCCAAAGTTTGGTGGCAAATGGTTTGGCCTATGAGCCGCACCAAGTTCTAAAAATTACAGCCACAAAGTGGGTTGAATGGATAGGGTGATGATTAATGTAGGTAATGAGATTATTATTGCTCTCTTATTGTGGTTTATCTTGTGCATGTGATGGTACATAGACAGAGATGAGGAGGGAACTTCGGTGAGCAACTACATGTAGTAGTTCCAAAGATTGATTGGGAGCTAGTATTTGCTTCCAAAAGTAGCAGCAGCAGTAAGTGCATGATTTTTTGGTCTCTTAAACAATCGACCAAACGTATGTGTACAAAGGTATGGATTGTTGAGGAACTCACCCTAATGTAACTTAAGCAAAAGAATACATAATTAGCCAAGGTCAAAGAAGTTTGGAAAGAGGCAAGTGGGCAGTCTATCATGACGTTAGAGCGCTCATTAAAGAAAAAAGCCAAGCTAAAACCCAAGAAAAAACCAATACCATGTGATTTTTTGCGAAGGTGATTGTAATTGATACTTGACATTAGAGATTTGCTAGTAGATTAGTAGGATGCGTTTCTGTATGTTTTTCTTTTTTGGACCATAGACATCTCAAGACGACGAACGACATGGTCTTGCAATTATATATTTGTCTCATAGGTCATTCTCGCCTTTTGTAGACATTAATCTCTCTCTCTCTCTCTCTCTCTCTCTCTCTCTCTCTCTCTCTCTCTCTCTCAATAGTCCAGTTATAGAGAATAAATCCCTACTTTTGGGAGAGTATAAAGCTTATGAGAAGTGGCAAGTTTGTTTAGGTCACACCTACATAAGGTGCTCATCATAATCTAATGGGACGAGGAGGCTTGATTAATGTGGATGCCTAACTTGGTTCAATATCTCAGATGTTACATGTTGTGTGTTATTTCCCACCTAAGATGTCTATGCTTTTTTTTTGCACAAGACTTGAACATGGAAAGTTACCATGTTCCCTCCTTTTGTAGACATTATGGTGTATTCCCCAAATAAGGAGATGTTGGGAGACTTCAATGCATGAACCATTGGCACATAAGTGCATACATATGAATTTCATGTAGATCCAATGATGCTCGTCATGATGAGTGATGGAGATAGGGATACATCAAACCTCAAGAAAGGGCACATAGCTAAATCATGATAGGAGGTTCTTTTAGATTCATGCTATGCATGAGCTACTTAGAGGTGCAAGCTATACAGGAGATACTTAGAGGTTCAAGCTATGTAGAAGCTATTGTTAATTAACAAGATGTTTCATTTGCCATCATAATTATCAAAGAAGCTTCTTAGAGATTAGATTTGGGCTATATGTAGGAGCTTCTTAGAGATTTAAGCTAGGAAGGAGCTAGCAACTTGACCTATTTCACAAATATTCAAATTACATGCCCCCCATCTATAAGCCTTCACCTCAACTAATGTTACCAAATATCACTTGAAACTAAACAATGGTAGAGCCAAGGACATCATGATCTCCGAGCATAGAATTTTCCCATGGATATAATATCTTAGCCCACATCGTTGCACAAATATTCACTACAACTTTGTGTGAAGTCTTTCCCCCTTCCTAGACTACCTACATCCGCCTAAATGGAGAGGCAAGGAGAGGGTAACCTTTACAATGGTTCTCACTCTCAAGTGGTGGATTTAAGAGAAGCTTATGAGAGGGAGAAGCCTACAATTAAACCTATCCCTTCAGGCATCCATCAATCTATGCAAGGATTCAACAAAATACAAGCAAGCAAGAGAGTAGGGAGAACAAGGAGAGCTCACAAGTATTCTATTACAAAGGTAAAAGATTATCCATTGCTTAATGTTAAGTATTCTATTGAAAAGGAGAATTATTATCCATTGTTTCATGTCCAAATTATCTTATATACGAATGGCTAATGTTCACACTTGGCTGGCCATAATTTAAAATGGTACATGGCCACTATTTCTAGCCTTAAGAGCAAGTACATACATAAAGTCTATGAGTTTCTCATTTAGCATTAAGCACATAAGGTAAGGCCACCTCATATATTCTAGTGTCATCTTACAAAAGATGAGATTGTGTTGCATATTGGCAAATCACCTACCATGTCACCCATAGTGTGGTTAATATACCTCCCTTCCAAATGGTGATCGCCTCCTTGTGTCACCAAGATCAGGTGTGGTAAAGATGCTGCTAGTTCCGGAGAGATGTTGATGTAGTTGCCGACAGTAAGACACCAATCCAAGTGCTTTGTTTTTTGGGTGCTTCTAACCACATGACCAATCATGGAGAGTGATATAGATATATGTTAAAAATGGAAACATCAGGGTATGTGGAAACAAGTGATGATACTAAGCATCCTATTATGCATGTTGGTGGTCACATCTTTCTGAGCACCGTTATGCACTCGTTATCCCTTTTAGTGATAAAAGTTTTGATGTGAATATCTCAAGATATTCACACTCATGAAAAACTAGTCTAGTTTTTCACACCGTCAAGGTCTTAAGAAATAGTCAATTTTCATACCTTTCATCTTCTCTAGTCTTAGAATACATCTAACATAATTGTGCATCAAAATACTAACTTTCATTTGACATGAAATTCTCAAAAAAAACGTGTGTGAATATACAACCTTGGTTATTCACGTCATACTAATCACGTGCATTATATGATCTACTAACCTCCATCCACCATCTGAGTGATCTGTGATACTAACATGCATGAAAAGGGTCCAAAGTATAATTTTTTTAAAATGTGAATAACTCAAGATATTCACACCATGAAAAAACAATTTGGTTTTTCATGTCTGAAAAAGGTTCAAGAATGGCACTTTTCATATTAATCGCATCTTCTTTTCAATAAGTGAACCATTCTAACATAATTGTGCCTCAAGATGCTGAAATCTATTCAACGTGAATATCTCAAAATATTTATGCCGTAAAAGACCAATCTAGTTTTTTATGCCAAATGGAACCCTTCCATATCACTACATAGGCTTTGTAGGTCACTTTAGTGCATATCACTACATAGGCTTGTAGGTCACTTCAATGCATATCAATAATTGTTGATATGACTAACCAATAGATATTAACTACAAAAATAAAAGGGAGAGAAATAAAAAGAATATATTACATCAATGGATAAGCTCATTGGCTTCCCATTCTTCTTTCAATTGGCTATAACTACTATAAGAGTTATTACGTGGGTAAACACACTTACTCGCCCACTTGTGGGAAAAATATGTAAATTTGTATATACCATATCCTTGTCAACAAAATCCTTCTAGGTACATCTCTGGATGGGGGAGCCATGGTGGGTGAAAGCTTGGTAAATGGCGTAACCCACCATCACTTGACTTTCTCCTGAAAGGTGCAAGAATAATAAGTTTTCCTTAGTGACATTCAAACCTTACCAGTAAACGAACCTTTCAACAATAACTACTTCACCATAAAATTGTTAGATATTTAGTAGTACTTCATTGTTGTGAGGTCATGCACTTATGCCATGGAAACTTTTTTCCCACTCGATTTTTCTCCATGGCCATCTAGGTGTGAATGGGCACCTTAGGGTTAGCTAGTATATAAGCAACCTCATTTACAACATAGGGTTACTTCCTCTGTACTTTCTCTTTATACTTTTAGAGAGCTTTCATCTCTCTCCTTTAAGCTTGCCATTCTCTCTCACACTCTACACTCTTGTGTTCTTATCATTGAGCATTATGTGTGTGTGAGTTGGACTCTCCATTCTGCAAGATCCAACAGTGGTGTCAAAGTAAAGTATTTATAGCTTGCTTTCTGATGTTTCTCTCTACATTTTTGTTCACCTAAATGAGCATACTCCTTGCATATGAGCGGAAGAAGAGAAGAGAAGAGAGATAATGTAAGACTTGGTTCGGGAACATGCACTTAGACAACCCTAAAGAGGGTTAACTCCCTCGATGTGAAGCGACTAGGGGCTCACTCCACCACTGCTTGTGTCACTCAAGTGGAGCTTTCCTTAAGCTAGGTAGGGAGCAATGAGAGTAGGAGCTATGGAGAGCTCTACTCCTATCTCAATGCCTTGGTGTGTGCAAGAGTGAGAGTAAGAGAGAGAGAGAGAGAGAGAGAGAGAGAGAGAGAGAGAGCAAGAAGAAGGAGAAGAGGCAAGAAAAGGAGCATCACCTACAAGCACACATATACAATCAAGCAAGCATGCATGCATACACACAATCTCACCACCATAACCACAAAAGAGCAAGAGGGAGTGAGAAGAAGACAAAATTATGATAGTGGGATTGTATATCATTTTCATATTTCATAAGTCACTTATATACATGAGATCTCTTTTTACAAAGGCCAACCGCCCATTTAACGATTGGGGGTCCAATTGGTACTCTAGCTCTATGTACACCTAGGCTTGTTGTTGCTCATGGCTAGCATTACACATGTCGTAAGCTCAATTATCCCATATCTTTTACATGAAGCGCTTAGTGCGGTTTTATATAAAAATGAATTACATAAACCGTAACCATGCTTAGAATAATCTTAACCATTGTGATTAACATACCCCCTCCCTAATTCAGGTATGTCCTCGGAACTAGCAAGAAGGTGCAACAATAGTAGAAGAAGTATGTGTGGACAAAACCATATCGCACTTTGGGGTACTGGTGGAGGTATTGATGGAAAGTGATGCCATTGGGGGAATTCCACCAAGAAGATGGTGATGAGGTTGAAGAAGTGGATGGTGGTGATGATGGTGGGGTCTGGCATCTGATTATATTTGGCTGTGAATTTGGGCCAGCATGATGTCTTCTATGCAAGGGCTATGGGACATAGGATGGCTGAACCATGAAAAATTAATCTTTAGCTTAGGGTTCTGCTTCTATTCAGTGTGGAATAGGTCCCAGGACCATTGACGAGACGGATGGGGAGGTAAGCCAAGTTAATGCCAAGATGGTGGGGTGCGTTGCAGTACTTGGCCCAGATCTATGTCTCAAGTAGAAAGGGATGCCGCTAAACCGGTTTCTCATCCATAAGATCAAACATAAAGGGCTGAGCCTTGAAGTGGGGCTGGATGTAATTGTTGCGTTGTGCGGGTGTTGTCGCTTCCATGTATCTTGCTTGGCGTCGATGTAGAGCCAGAGGACATGAATGTCTAGGCAGTCTGTAATCTTTGTTAGTGGCGCTAGTTGTAGCTGGCGACTAAGCAGGATGCGGACCCCAATCAGCCATGCTCCTTGCCTATGCAAATTTAATCCAAACCCAATAGGATCTCCAGGAAACCCTCCTTGCCAACACACAATTGCAAGCCTCCCTGGAGGATCGGGAGTGTGCCCTCATCGATGCCTTGCAAGCAATCACCCAAATCTAGGAGCAGCTCCACGCGGCCCAAGAGGATGCCCAAACCGCCCACAATGCCTGCTCGCTGGCCCAGAGGGAAGCTAAGGAGATACGCCGCCTAGCCCAAACCAACAAGGAGGGCCACAACTAGATCCATGCTTCCTTGGAATCCTTTGAGAAAGTCATGGAGTAAAGGTAAGCGCAAAGCTAAGAAGTTCAAAGGAGCAAGAATATTGCGGTTTACACCATATGATGGAGCTTATGGCTACACAGACAAAGCCGTCGCTTTTATTTGCCAATTCGATATTGCTTTTGGTTCGGAAAACTATTTGGAGTCATCCAAGATTCGCATGGCTAGTTTACATCTTACCGAGATAGCCGATGCATGGTCGGGTGCACTCATGGTTGAGGGAACATCTTCCAAGAAACGGAAGGAAGAAGAAGATGATGATGATGATGATGAGAAAGATGAAAGGCTTGATGAAGAAGATGGGGCTCCAAGACCTTTTCCGACTGTGGCTTTTCCCAAGATGAGAGTGGGTTGATTTAGAATGGCTCCTCTTTCTTCCACGAGAAGGAAGAGGACAAGGTGATCTCTTTGAGAGAGATCTCTTTGATGAAGACTTTTGATTTTCAACCGCATCCTCCATTGTTGGTTGCTCATCCCCTTTCTTCATTTGATCAATCTTCTTAGATAGTTGCTCAAAAATTCTCATCGAGTTGGGATCTTGAAGAATAGTATCCAAATTGGTAATAGTTTCTTTGACCATGTGGATTCTTGGGTTTGTTTTCCACTTTTGGTGGCTTGGTCCTCTTCTTGTTGGTGAGTGCTTCCCAATGCTTGAAGAAAGAGCAAAAAGTACCGTGTGTAAAGATCATTATCCCTCGTAGGAGAGAGATATAACCTTCGCTCTGATACCACTATAATAGGATGCGCAACTTGAGCAGCCAAGGAACACATAATTTAGGCGCAACACGGGGTAGACTTCCAACATCATTGAATCCAAAGTAGATGCTTTAATGGATGCTACCACTGAGTTGCCCAGCCTCTCCATCCTACCCCAAAATCCTGGAGAGCTGGACTAGAGATACACTTCCGTGCTCTCTAGGTGAACCTCCTCCAACACAATCTTTTCCTCAACAACTCTCATCGCCTCCACCCTCTCCTATCTCATTACCAAAATCCCTCCCCCCTCCATTAGCCTCCTCTTCTTCCAAAACCAACTTTCTTTCAACAATCCCACCATCCTCCTTCCCTGTCCCATTCACCTTGTCGTTGCTCACCAACCTCGTCAACTGGGCCACCCTCTTGGAGTATAGACAAGCCACCAACATTGACGCCTCCATTGAACTTATAGTCCCCATTAGCCTTTGTCTGCACCCCTACACCTCTTCAAAATCCTTTAGCACCCTCACCTTCCTGGGTCGACTCGATTGGACAACATTCTACTATGTTTACAATGCCCTCTGTTGCCACGCCCTCCCCCTTACTCCCCCTATGGCCTCCATTGAACTTATAGTCCCCACTGGCCTCTGTGTGCACCCCTACACCTCTTTGAAATCCCTTAGCACCCTCACCTTCTTGGATCGGCTCGGCTGGATAACATTTTACTACGTTTACAAGCCCCCTTGTTGTCGCACCCTCGCCCTTACCCCCGGCCTCTACCACCACAGGAGCAAGATGAGATGGATCCACCTCTCAATCCCCTTAACTGGCATGTGATCCTCTGGACCGCATTGAGTTCGAGCAGCGGTACTACCCTAGTAGAGACGGACAGGTGGGGGGAGCTCCTCCCAGCCGGCTACATGGTAGAGGACCTTGGTGAGGAGTGATGAGGTGGCCAGCTTACCCTGTGGGTTGGAGCAGATGGCATGGAGTCCTTTGTGGAGATATTCGGCCCAGTTGATGTGGCCACACCTTGCTGGGTGCAGGCAAGGGTGGAGAGGTTGCATCTATTAAAGCAATCGGCCCAACATGTTGTGACGAGGAAGGAGAGGGTGCGGGTAGGCATGACCAGCTCTTGCCATGTGATGTGCCAGTCCACATCATCTTTGGTTGTGTGGCCCTGGAAGGTGTCACGCACATGGCGCATGACATTTCTACAGCAACATGTACGACTGCTTGAGTCGGGAGAGGTGGAGCACCTCCCAGACCATGTTAAGGCTAAGGTGTATTGTATGTGGAGCGCCTTCTAAGTCCAGCACATGCCTTGTAGCCTAGCTAGCGTTGTATGTCTCAATGAAATATAAGAAGTTAAGGAGCTTGAGTCCCTAGGGCTGTATGGTTGGCAAACTTTCGAGCTCAATCTACTCCAAGCGGGTGATGACTATTTGGTTAGCGATGGCTCAGTAGCAAGGCTCGGTGTAGTAGAGCAATTTATGCTCTACTTTGTGGGTGCTCTTTATCAGGATGTGGATGGCATGGCCATCGACTTGCTTCATGAAGGCTTCACCCAGATGATGGGAGAGCTTGGTCAGGTGCTTGCCATTGTCATCTCTTCGTTTGAGGAGTGTGAGTGACCACCTCGAGAGAGGAATCAGAGTGCTCGGGAGTGGCCATGTGAGTAGTTTTTTTTAAGAGAAAAAACTATAATAGTTTGGCTAGGGGGCAAGAAGTAAAGTGAGAAAAATGTATGGTGGTGGGCCCTTATATAGATTTGCAGGGGAGGTACACTTGTGGCTTCACAAAGGAACAAGCATGGCTCTGTAGGGGAACGACTATGGCTACCTTCAGAGAACGGGCGTGGCTTGCAAGAGTGAATGGCCATGGATTCATGAGTGAACGACCGTGGATACACTGAGAGAATGGGTGTGGCCGGACAGATGAACGGCCATGGAATTGTGGAGTAGGAGTGAACGGCCGTGGCTTTTCATGAGTGAACAGTCATTCGCTTTCCCTTAGAGAGTTTTTTGTTTCCCTGAGAGTAGGTTTGGTACCTTGGGGTTATCTAGCGCCAGCACCCCATTGCGGGTTTTGTACTGACTCCTTGCCTAATTAGTGATGGTGAGAAGTCAGGTCCAATTAGGTTTGGGCAAGGTTGGCAACTCTTCTTGAAGCCATGTTCCCTCATGGGAGGGAGCTGTTTGATAGTGAGGGATTAGGGAGGTAAGAGGTTGAGAAGGGATGTAATGGGGGAGTCATATGATAAGGATAGGGGGTGGCTGAGGTTGAGAGGATAACATTGGTGGAGACAATGGGCAGAGGGGCATGGCCGTGGCTTCCTCTTGGATCTTTCCTTTGCCCTTATTCGGCAAAGTGCTAATGGTGGCGATTGTGGCCAGCTTTGGGAAGTGTCACGGGGGGTAGTGGGCTTGGGGGACGTTGTGTGTCAGGAAATCGTGGAAGCCAGATTTGTAGATTGCCTTCATAGAACTTTTGAGGAGATTTTTGGGGACCCACGTGTAAGTAGTTGCAAGGTGAGGACGAGGTGGGTTGTGTTGACGATGTTACTCAGGTGAGGGCCTTTGCAGATGTTCTCCTTTACCTTGCAGGTTTATGGCTACCTTGGTGGAGGTCAACGTGAGGTTATGGTAGTAGGTCAATGTGTCACCTAGGTTTGAGGGGAAAGGTTGGATCTTCAAGGGATCCACAGGGTGGGAGCACCCTCATAGTAACCTTGTGCTACGAGGATGTTCTTTGGTACACAACAATGAAAGTTGGTGATTTGGGTGAAATAGGGGCGAGCTGGTACTTTGCTGGCTGTTAGTGGGTTAGCAATGTTAGCAGGGTTAGCAGGCTCCTAGGTTTGATGTGTGCAAAGTTTGTTGCGAAAGAGGTGCTATGGGATGGGGTATCTTGGTAAAGGAAGGGCCTCTTTTTGGATGGCATGGCTCTTGACTTATGAGTATAAGTAGGGGAATTATGGTTGGTGAAGAGAATTGGTTACCTTGTTGAGGTAAGATTGGTGTCTCCGGCTCTTTGTCTGACATAAGGACAGTAACTTGCCCTGAGGCCAGTTGTAGCATTGTCGCCCTTGCATCCCAATCAATATGACACCGGTTGTGGCCCATCCATTCTCTTCCCAGAAGGACTTCTTCTTGCATTGTTCCTACAGGCATGCCATAGAACTTTCCTTCTGAGGGGTTATTTCCAATGTGAAATAAAATTGTAACAACACCTAAGCACTTAACAGAATGTGAACGGTGGTAGTGACGGTGGTTGGGGTGTGGAGTACGGTTGCCCTCGTGAGAGTCACATGTGTCATAGGACATTAAGTTATGGTTAACACCCATATCAACAAGCGATAACTTTTGGGTGAAACTTGTCGGAGTGGTCATTCCTAACCACAAGCGGGCAGGTTTCACTTCCCAATCCTCTTCCTCAAGGTCTACTACCTAAGCCATGTTTACTGTGATTTGTTGGTCTACTACCTCAGCCATGTTTACTGTGATTTGTTGGCCTCTAAGTTTCCTTACCCTTAAAACGGGAAGACATAAGCTTCTTTACCCTTAAAACTGCTAGTTCTAGGGGTCTTACAGTTAGATCTCCCTTGTAACAGTCTTACTTCTTCAATGCTCATGCCTTCATGGTCCTTTGTGTCAGGCATGTATGTGGCACTCAGCATGTAGAGAGATGTGATTTCTTGCCTATCTACCGTGTGGTAAATCTTGTACCCGTGAGTTTTGGAAGTATATCCATGGTAGCAAGGATGTGTATCCAGCTCTCAGAGTCTTCTGGCTTTGGGAGAGTTGCAAACTCCATGCTATCCCATTCATTGTCTAGCATTTTATGGTATGTTTGGCATGTGTACTACGTGGATCTTGCAGTAGTCACTAAATCCTCTGCCACCAAGGGTCCCCCACTCATTGGATGGATCTTCCAAGTGCGTAGGCTTACCTTTAGCATTCGGTTTTTTTTTTTTGAATGTAAAGGTGATTCATGTCCCAGTCATGGATCATCTTGGTTTCTCTCATAAAGGGTCATCCTAAGATGCAATCGTAAGAAATAGGTTGTTGGCCAAAGTTCATCACCACAAAGGTGTGTCGAAAATTGGCTCCAAGAATCTTAATCTTCAAATCCCATAGAAGACCTGTGGGCTTTGCCAAAGTTCATCACCACAAAGGTGTATCGAAAATTGGCTCCAAGAATCTTAATCTTCAAATCCCATAGAAGACCTGTGGGCTTTGCAATGGCTTCATCAGCTAGTTTCACAATCAATGCAGTGTCATCCATAGGAGGTGTTCCCCATTTTTCCCATCATGTTTGGTAGCAATGCTCACTCTTGCCCCGTCGTCTAGGATGGTGGTGACTTGAAGCTCATCACAAGTTAGGGGCAGTGTTGTGTTGAGTTCATCTCCTTCAAAATATTGCCCTACCTTGTTCATAAATCATGCATTTGCTAATGAAGAGGGATGGGATCTGGTGATGGTGGGGTAGAGTTTTCTAAATCCATTTTTAAATCACAAATATGCAAAAAGAACCAAAACAATGAAAAATATAAAGAGTAGGTATAAGTGAGCCCCCTGGTAGTAAAAATATTGAAGCCGATGTAGGTCGATGCCATGGAGACCAACAACTTCAAAGATTAGACCAAGATCTTCAAGAAACAATCCATCGAATAGAGAAATTTGTGGCCGAAAAACTCTACGTGTGACCCACCTCCAAGAAACCTTTGAAATATAACCTCAGGGCTTATATATATATATAGAGATAGATATATATATATATATATATATATAGAGAGAGAGAGAGAGAGAGATAGATATATATATATATATATATTCAGGGCTTATATATATATATATATATATATATATATATATATATATATATATATATATATATGTATATGTATATATATATGTATATATATGTATATGTATATATATATGTATATATATATGTATATATATATGTATATATATATATATATATATATATAGAGAGAGAGAGAGAGAGATATATATATATATTCAGGGCTTTTATATATATATATATATATATATATATATATATATATATATATATATATATATATATAAGCCCTGAGGTTATATTTCAAAGGTTTCTTGGAGGTATATATATATATATACATATATATATATATATATATATATATATATAGAGAGAGAGAGAGAGAGAGAGAGAGAGAAATCGTGGATTTTTTCCTTTTTTTTGTTATGCGCTACAGACTATCAACATCGAAGCTTAACGCGATGGCGACTTAGTTTCTACTTTTGTGGTGTCGACGACGAGCTGCTTGTTGAGAAATACGCTACAAATGGAGTCGGCGTCAACTACTATGGTGTTTTAGGGTTGAGAGAGAGAGAGAGAGAGAGAGAGAGAGAGAGAGAGAGAGAGAGACGGTTGGGTATTGTGTGGCTAGTAAGCACCTTTGTTACGTGCTTGTGGGTTAGCCATAGAAGTTGTGTTGCAAGCGAGAAACGGTGATATGGAACTTAAGAATAGTAAAAATAAACCTAGCTTGGCATACCATGTTTAACCACCCAACCATTATATATACCAATGACCCTGGGCGTCTAGTGTGTACCTTACCAACCACGCACCATACTCACATGCCCCCTGTGTCCCAGTTGGTACCCCTATGCTACACATCACTGGGTCTTTGGCCTACAACCGTCACCCACGAATGTTACCGGTTGATATTAATTATTATAAGCGATGATGTGCAATAGTACGCTGCCATTGGTTTACCCATGCAAAGTCCGTGTGTCCCACACATTACTGGTGTGTAAATCCCACGTAACAATGTACTCATTAAGGGTTGTAACAGAGGGTGTCATAAAGTGTTGACTTTTTTTCCTCCGAGTTTCCTTTTTGAAAAAACCCTCATCTTGACATTAAATTAAAATTTAACACCACCCTTTCCACACAAACCATATTTAAAAACCACTATAAAATATGGATTCTCTCTCTCGAATTCATGAGTTTCTCTTTACTATCCCTTTTTAAGAGGAAGAGGCACTATCTACCGAAACTAATCATTAAACCATGATGAGGAAGAATCTTCAGATGATACGGCAAGTTGATATTCAACTAAGAATGAGATTGAAAGATCTAGAGAGCGTGTGATGAAGGATGTTGCTACACGTCATTTCAAATCTGCACTAGGAGACACAATCTTATTTTATGATGACACAGCTTCCATCTTTACATCCCTCTCTAATTAATCGTGATTTGTACCGAGGTCTAAAAGTCTACATAGAAGGGTATTCTAATGTTGTAAGTGAACCTCCAAGGTCTTCACAAGCTTCTAAACAAGCCTCAGTAAACACAATGAAGGAACCTACAGTTCCATTGTTCATGTAAAGCACCACATTGGGTACTCTTGAGAATGTTGAGAACCAAAATGAGGAAAACTATGCTTTAGACTAACTCTTTAGAAATAAATCTAGGAATGAAGATTCAATGTCTCCATCTCAGAGTGAATGGGAAACAGAAACTGAGACATCCATGATTTCATTTGAGGAGCCTATCTAAATATCCTAATGGCAAAGAATGTTGAAGGGAAAAGAGTAGTGATTAGTCCTAAAGCCAATCACAAGATTGTATTCAAAAAAACTTGGGTATCCTTAGGACAACTCACACTCACCCCTAGACACTAAGGGGTGAACAGATTCCCCAATGCAATAGTTCATGTTATAATGCCTGAATAAACATTTAATGGTAGAAAACCATATTTGTAAGAACTGAAAGTGTTCAAGTGTATTGTATATGTACATGTACTAGATGAGGCGAGAAGAAAATTTGATTGCAAGGTAGAAAAATGTATCTTTATTGGATATTCCCTTGAAAAAAAAGGTTATAGATACTATAACCCCACTATTCATGAGATACGGGTGAGTCGGGATGTTTTTTATGAGATGAGTAGCTAGTATCTACAAGTGAAGGATTCCATAGAGGTTGATGTAAACAACAATGTGACTGCATCAAATGGAGAGTAGCAATCACATGTGCTTAGTGTATGTGGAGAGTCCTTTAGAAGTGGGTTTAGTGTTAGACCTTGGTGTAAGGAAGGTTGAGGCATAATTCTAGGTATTTTGACATATCATTCGGTGATACTATAGGTTCTGAAAATTCAGCAAATTCACATGTATCATGGAAGAGGTGGATCAGCCTAATAATGCCTAATGTTTCAATAGGTCATTCATTTGTTGATGGGGATAGTGGCATTGTTCTAGATATATGAAATCCAATAGATAGATAGATAGATAGATAGATAGAGATAGATAGATAGATAGATAGATAGAGAGAGAGAGAGAGAGAGAGGAGAGGGTGGGAGAGGTATCACTTTATGTGAAAAAGATTGATAAGAGCATTGTTCTAGTTGTCATCTGTGTTCAGGGTTTGATTGTCATAGGGATAGTGATGGTGACATTCATGAGGTAAAGACGCTTCTACAGAGAAAGTTCAAAATGAAGGATTTGGGAGAGCTATGACACTTCTTGGTTTTAGAGGTGATTAGATGACATGATGAGATTTGGCTTTTATGGAGGCAATATGCTATCCAAGTATGGGATGACAAGTTGTAAGCCAATCTCAGTGCCATTGGAGCAAAATACAAAACTGGCTAGAGATACACAGTTGATATTTTAGAGGATTGTATAGATTTTGATTTACATGACTATCACCAAGCTAGATTTGAGCTATGTTGTTGGGTTCATGATTCAATTTATACATGACTAGATTTATGTTGGCCTTAAGGAATCTACACTTAGATGCGGCTAGGAGGATACTCATGTATATAAAGTTCATAGTACGTTATGGACTTTATATACTCATGTATGTAAATTCCATAGTACATTATGGAGTTTATATACTACGTATATAAGTCCATAGTACATCATGGATTCTTCTATGAGGTCAAAGTATAGGTATAGGTACATGAATATGCAAATTGTGCTAGTAATGTCTAGATAGGAGATCTACTAGTGGTTTTATGTTTTCTTTTGGGAGTGCTACAATTTTCTTTTGGGAGTACTACTATTAGTTGGAGCAGCAAGAAGCATCACCAATAGTTTCTTTGTTGAGTATAGAGGTTCAGTACGGGGGTGCTAATATGGCAGCATGTGAGGTAGCTTGGTTGGAAAAGTTATTGCGCAAGCCCATAGACAAGGCTATTGTCATTACATACATTTGGTTAGTAACCTAGTGTATCATGCTAGGATGAAGTACATAGAGGTGCATTATCACTTTGTAAGGGAGAAGGTTCTAGTAGGTGATGTGGATTCGGTGTATGTGAGTAGAGAGAATCAGGCAGCTGACATCTGCACAAAGGCATTGGGTATAGAGAAGCTCCACAAGTTTAGGATCTTTCTTGGAGTGCAAGGTATGGAGTTGAGATCGAGGGGAAGTATTGAGATATCAAGCTTAACTTTTGTAGATATGGGTGACACATCAAGATGATAGCTTTGCACTTATGCCATTGGCATGGTTGGTGAGATTGTGTGTGATATGCCACTAGTGGTTTATAGGTTGTGTGATAGCCACTTTGGTGTACTAGAGTTATGGCATAGTTGTAGTGCCACCTCATGTAGTTAGGTTCACACTGTGGACTGACCTCTGTATGTTATAGTAGGACAATACTTTCCCTGTATAGTATGCACTCTTATCTTTATATTATGATTGTAGAGAAGATAAGAGAATAGAAGGAAATTCAGCTATCCATTTCTCTTGTGTACTTGTGTGTGTTTGTTATGTTTCTTGCAAAAGGAGCTCAAGCTTACCCTCTCCCCCACATTTTTCTCAGTTAATCTATATGTGGGGTAAATGTCTCTTGAAAGCCAAATCCCTTGACCTATGCAAAGCCCTTTGCTATTTGACATGAGAGTCTTGCATTTCAATATTCGATGGGGAAGAAAAAGAAG
The DNA here is from genome assembly GCF_041138505.1 of Cibotium barometz. Taxonomy (NCBI): domain Eukaryota; kingdom Viridiplantae; phylum Streptophyta; class Polypodiopsida; order Cyatheales; family Cibotiaceae; genus Cibotium; species Cibotium barometz. Next base: position 46,852,190 of record NC_141077.1, read on the forward strand.
AGAAAGTGTAGTCTTTGTTTTAAAAGAGATCACCACACTAAATCATGCTCGTGGTTGCATACACCTTGTCAAAAGGGGGATGTTTCAAATACTATTCCATGGTTAATCTTGTTGAGGGTTTGTATGTCATCATTAAGAAGCATCATCATCTAGGAGATTGGATAAAGCTAGGAGAAAACTATGTGATTTTTTTGAGATCTTGGAAGAGGCTTATGATTATCATGAGGAGGGTAGATATAAATCATGTTCTAGCTACAAGAGGATGGCTTTATTGTAATCAGTTGTAGAGGAACTAAAGGAGGCTTATGAGAGTGATTCATATTTCAATGATAGTGTTAATGATATTGATCTTGCTTGCCAATATGATGGGATGAGTATGCTGGGGTTTGAGGGCATATGGGAGGACCAAAAGTGCTAGAAGTGCAAGGAGGTGTCCCTAGACTTGCATTAGATGGTTCCCAAGGTTTGGCAGATGGTTAGGATTCTCATGATGATGTGCACATTGTGGAGCCTCATGATGAGTAGCACCACATGGCTTTTGTGAGAGATCTCTGCTGATATTCTTGGGGAGAGAGAGGTAGGTTATGTGATTCGTTTTCTGTGGAGTCCATTCACTGCATGATGTAATTTATGATACGGTTGATGATAACCAAGTTTTTCTCCATGCTTTTGATTTTCTCATGATGAAGTTTCTTTTGTGGATGCCTCTCATACAAATAAGAAAACATATGATGACATTATATATGCTTCATGATGATACAAAGAAGAACATGATCATTCTATCTATCATAATGCCACACATAATGATGAAGTCAAAGAGGATGTAATGGTTCATGATGATGCAAGTAATATAGAAAATGGTGCTCTTATTCTCTAAAAATCTCCTACTCAATTAGATAATGCCATAATTCATGATGTACCCATGGAGTTAATTGTTTTGGAGCACCATGTTATTCTTCATGGTGTGTGCTCCATGCAAGATGGGATCCATGTTGATGGATTTTTCCATGTGATGGAGGGTTTATCCCTTATTTTATAAGGCATGATGGGGTTGATTTTCCTATCCATGCTATGGTTTCTCATGTTGATGTGATTTATATTATGATATGGAAGATGGTATTATGTCAAATTGAAGGAAATTTTATTAGTTTCTTTGATCTTATTCGAAGGCAAGTGGGAGATATATTCAGCTTGTTACCTATGATGGGTAATAAGGCACGTAGATCTTTATGGGGATTATCCTATGCTCTTTCATATGATGTTCATACATATACTTACGGGTTATATATTATGGTGGGAGAACATGGATTTTCTTATACTATTGGTCTCAAGTCCCGTGACTTTGTTAAATGTTCATTCATGGAACTCTTTTCTTGCATTTGTTAAGTTGCCTTCTAAGATAGGCAATCCTTGCAACATTTTTAGTTTGATACATAACTTCTAAAGTGTTCCAAGCAAGCATGGATGTTTTACAAGGGAAAATGCACGAAACAATAGACCTTTGGTAAGGTAATCAGTGCCAAAGCTTGAGCATCATGAGAATCCCATCTTCTTTTTTCAACAATAATTTGAGGAACTTGTTGGCCTTAACTTTTTTAAGGAGTTTTAAGAGCAGAAAGGTGGGGGTCATCACCACTAACATGCTCCCATAAGCCCTTTGTTAACAAGGACATTTCTCACCATAAAACTCCACAAGGAGTAATTTGACCCATCTAATTTATCCTCTTTAAAATGAATACTAAATAAATCATTTATAGTTGCTTGGCTATACCTAATTGCTATTGAATTTGACAAGTAAAGATGTAAAAGGAAATCTTGACCTAAAGTTAGTAGTAGATGCTATGAAGCAATTTGTAAAAATTGCTCAATTAGTAGTAGAATCATAGGATTTGAGAAGTAGAATCGGACAATCCAAAAAAAGTAAAACCAGATGATCATAGAAATTGCAATCGTTGAGAAAGGATCATCGAGGAAGGATCGATCGAGTAGGATCATCAAGAAAGGATCACTAAAAAATAGGATAGTTGAAAAGTAGGATCGCTTGAGTAGGATTGTTGAAAAGTAGGATCACTAGAGTAGGATCGTTGAAAAATAGGATAGTTGAAAAGTAAGATCGCTTAAGTAGGATTGTTGAAAAGTAGGATCACTAGAGTAGGATCGTTGAAAAGTAGGATTGTTCGAGGATCATTAGAGTAGCAGGATCGTTGAAAAGTAGGATCATTAGACTAGGATTGTTGGAGTAGGATTGTTGAAAAGTAGGATAGCTAGAGTAGGATCACTGGAGAATGATCGTTAAAGTAGGATCATTGAAGTAGGATCGTTGAAAAGTAGGATTGCTAGAGCACGATTATTGAAAACTAGGATCAAAACAATTCCAAGAAAATGATTCGCGAGACAAAAACAATCCAAGAATTAGGTAATTCTATCCACCATGTGTCACATGTAAAAGAAGTGCTGGAAAAGTGGGATTGGATCATTTCATCAAAACGATCTGATTGTGAGCAAAGCGATTCGATTGTGAAAACCTAAAAATTATAGTTGTGTTGACTCACTTGGTTGTAGCTTGAAGCCCTTATGTACAAATTGATTGTATGGAAGCTGATTCTTGAAGAAGAGCCAATTTAAGTTATAAAGAGCCTCCTTCATAATACAATGAGAAAGAGAGTTTCAATGGAAGCCTCATTGAAAAGCTTTAACCTGAGTTGCAAACACTTGTGAGACCAAATGAAACAAGCTATTGAAAGATTGAACATAATCTATGGAATCTCACACAACAACAATGGTTAACATTATTCTAAGCGTGGTTACGCTTCATGTAATTCATTTTTTTGCAAAATCGCTAAGCACTTCATGTAAAAGGTATGGGACGACCGAGCTTATGACATGTGTAACACCAACCATGGGCAACAAGCCTAGGTGTACATTGAGCTAGAGAACCAATTATGGGCCCTCAATTGTTAAATGGGCGGCCGACCATTGTAAAAAGAGAGCTCATGTATTTAAGTGACTTATGAAATATGAAAAGGATATACAATCCCATAGGAAAAAATGAATTTATTTATGAATGATATTCATACCATGATAACACCTATAGTCAACCACTCAACTTCAAATTCTCATCCTTTGGATAATCGTGAGGGTACTCCAGAAAAGGATGTGGCTCATCGTTGGTGGAGAAAAAATCAAATGGACAAGGCAATTCCGAATACTTGGGAGGACTTTAAAGATATGTTTATTCGAAATTTTGTGCATCCAGATGAGTAGAGTAGAGCACTTGATACTTGGTTTTTATTTTACAAAAGAATCTCACAGTTCTTGCATATGTAGACAAGTACGGTAAGAGGTGCTTATGAAGATACCTCAAATTTTACTAGATTTATTACAGGTTCATAAGTTTTCCTTGGGTTTAAATGATAAACTTTGACCATTAGTTCACTCTAAAAAATGTCAAACCTTATCTATAGCTATTGAGATGTCTTAGTTTATGAAGATGGTCGAAAAGGTCAAAGTCAGGAAGTGGGGGTCAGGGTTCAGAGTCTCATTTTATGCGACCTACTGATGAAGCTTCCAAGTACACTAGTGGGCAAAAAGGAAAGGCATCTATGTCTAGTGTACATTCATCTATAAAATCTCTTGTCGGAGCTAAGAGAAAGGTGTGACCGCAGATCTTCTCTCACTCCCGAGCATTTTGAGAAAGCAAAGAATGAAGGGCTTATGCTATGCTTGTATGGGCAAGCATCAAAGGCATGATTGTCCATTAAAGAAGCAACACATAGCTACAAATATGACCAGTGAGCTTATAGATTCAAACCACGGGGATGATCTCGAGGAGGATTTGTTGGATGATACTCTAGAGAAGACACCCTAGCATTCTACCAGGAACTTTCAGTGTCCACCATTGAGAAACGGGTACCCTCGACTGCAAATAGAGTCTTATCTTCAGAGGCCAGTCGGTTACTAGCTTTCCAGTTACCAATTACAAAACTTATTGTCATGAAGGGTTCAATTGAAGGGAAACCAATGAAGGTGCTCTTCGATATACGGGCTCTACTCATAATGTGGTTAGTTCTCAACTTGTCAAGAAGTTGAAGTTGAAAACTCAACCCTCGCAATATCAATATATAGTTGAGCTTAGCAGATGGTAAAGGAACATAGATTTGGGATCAATAGGTTGTAGGCCTTGGTCTCACCATTCAATCCTACTTTGAGGAGCTCAACTGATATTACTCAACTAGCACATTTTGATGTTGTGCTAGGAAAGGAATGGCATGCACAGAAGCAGCCTTTTATCGACTTTGCAACGCATGTCTATCAATTTATGCATGAGGGGAGGATGCACCACATAAAAGGTAAGCCAAATCTAACGAAGAATGCATTAATTACTACTACAAAAATGCTAAGTCTCTCTTTTTAGGTTGGGTTCAAAAAGTTCCAAGTGTTTATAGACACGCATGAAAGTGGAACTCCAACTTTTAATGCCACAAAATCTTTGCAAGAGAAAATTCTGACGGAATTTTTTGATGTTTTCAAATATGACATGCCCTCTTCTTTGCCTCCACGCAGAAATGGGGAGAATCAAATAGACCTCTGTACCGGATGAGTTTGGTCGAGGAGAGTGAAGTGTCGAAGGTGATTGAGGAGTACCTAGCGAAAGGACTCATTCGCCCCAGTTTCTCACCGTTCCCTTCTCTGGTTTTACTAGTTAATAAGAAAGATGGTTCTTATTGAATGTGTATTGATTTTACAGAGCCTTAAATAAGTTTATTGTAAAACAACAATATCCAATGCCAAGGATCGATGATTTGATAGACGCTCTAGGTGGAGCTAAGGTCTTCAGTAAGATAGATTTAAAAAGTGGATACCATCATATTCATACTAAAGATGAAAATGTATCTAAGACTGCGTTTTGTACTCGTTTTGGTCATTATAAGTACCTTGTAATGCCATTTGGGCTTACTAATACCCCAGCCACATTTATGATGTTAATGAATGATGTCTTTAGGCCACTCATGGGTAAATTTGTGGTGGATTTTCTTGATGAGATTTTGGTTTATAGTAAATCTTTACTTGAGCCCGAACCACACTTGTTTACAATATTTGGCATGCTCACAGAAAATGCGTTGTATGCCAATAAACAAAAGACTTTCCTATGTCAAGAGGAAGTTCAGTATTTGGGACACATTATATTAGTGCTAGGTGTAAAGATGGATCCGAAGAAAGGAGCAATAAGCAGTAATCTTGGCATGGCATGTTCCATAGGATATTACTATACTTAGATCTTTCTTAGGACTATCTAGTTTTTATAGAAAGTTTATTATTTTCTATTATGAAATAGCACCGCCATTGACTAACTTGTAGCCGAAAGTATGGCTAGCTTACGCTCCACCCGGATTGTCACATCTGTTGCCTATTCCAAAGTGGAAATGGTAGAGTATTTCCATGGATTCCATTATGGGTCTACCCAAAACCAGGAAAGGTTATAATGTTATCATTGTCATTGTGGATAGATTATCTAAGATGGCACATTTTGTTCCTACTACGAACAAGGTTAAAGCTCCGCAAAGTGGTGGAATTATTTATTGCCAATGTGTTTAGATTACATAGCTTGCCAGAATCCATTATGATAGAGACATGTAATTTTTGGCAGCATGTTTTTAGTAAACTTAGCATGTGATTTACATGGGATTTACATCCCACGTAATGGTGGCATACTATTGCACATCATAGCTTATAATAATAAGTGTGAACGGGTAACGTTAGTGGGTGACAGTTGTAGGCCACGCATTATGGTGGCATACCTATAATAATAAGTGTGAATGGGTACATGGGATTTACATCCCACGTAATGGTGGCATACTATTGCACATCATAGCTTATAATAATAAGTGTGAACAGGTAACGTTCGTGGGTGACAGTTGTAGGCCAAAGACCTAGTGATGTGTATCATGAGGGTACCAGTGGGGACACATGAGGCATGTGAGTATGGTGTGTGGCCCCCGGTAAGGTACACACTGGATGCCTAGGGTCACTGGTATATATAATGATTGGGTGGATAAACATGGTATGCCAAGCTAGGTCTATTTTTGCTATTCTTGAGTTCATCTTCTTCTCTCTCACGTTTTTTGCCTGAGGCTAGATACATAGACCTTGCTTGCCTTGCATGGAGATCTTACACCCTCTTATGCCCCTCTTACACATGTCATAAATGACACCCAAAGTGGATCCTATCCCAACTCACTAGACATGTTCTCATTGAATGTACATTAGCCCCTAATGAGTTTTGAAGAAATAGTAATTATAAGTTAACACTTTTACTAAATTTTTATCCTTTCGGGATGATTAAAAGAGGCTCTAATTAACCACTGATTATTAATTAATTCACACAATCAAACACATCATTAGATTAAGCATTGAATTACTAAGACATGTGTAATACCTAATGTGAAATAATTAAAGATTAATTAAGCTCCTCTCGCTATGGGCTCTTCTCTTATGCATAACTGCAAAAGAGAGCTGAAATCCTTAACTTTATGAGTTTTCTAGGTTAATTTGGTGCATTAATGCATCAAAATGCACTCTATGCACTCCTCATCCATTTTTATAAGCTCACTTTAGTTCAAAAACCACTAAAATTCCTATTTTTGAAGTTTTCTACTCTTTAACTTCACTAACACTCCCTTAATTAAAAAAACGTTCTAATTAGAGTATTTAGTGAAAATTACGAGTTTTTTTATGGTTCTTTGGAAATTTCTTTAATGATTAAGGTAACTAGAATGGATAATTAAGCTAGCTAAAGTGACTTTCCTTTTATGATTAAGCTAACTAAAATGGACGTCAATACTTTAATCTACTCAAATGCAACAAAAAACTCATTCGAAGTGCAAAAATTAGCATCTAAAGCCTATGTTAAAAAATATAAAAGAGAGGAAAACTTTCACTAAAATGCTTCCTAATGCTTAATGTGATATAAATGCTGTATTCTAAGCATAGATTAACCTATATGGATGCTATATGGAGGCTATATGAACCATTACAACCAATCTAAACACAATTAAAACAAGAAATTAAGCTAAAAAACATTCTCCTAAAAATGAAAAAGAGAGCAAAAACACCACAAATCTCCACCAAACCAACTCTTTTTTATGGGAATCCATTCTAGAGAGTGTGGACAATGGGTTATGCATAGATTTAGAGAAAAAACAACAAAAAAACCAAGGGATTGCTCCCCGATGATGGTGCCAAAAATGTTAAGGCCCATTTTGGTCACTCTTAGGAACACATTCACAAGAGCTTACCTTCGTGAGCTACAATCGTCCTCATGGTGGGGAGGGGATCTTTCCAATGGCTGCGCTCGAGCACACCGGTTCAAGAGCTCCACACCTCCGTGGGGATAATAGTTTCCATCATTGTCTACCATGAGCATTGTCACACCGTCATGTTAGATTACGAGTCCTAGTTTCTCCTCTCACCTTAAATCACTCATACACACTCACTAGCATAAATTAGAGAAGGTAATTAGCAAGAGGATTAGCAAAAGAAAGACTCTATTGCACAATGGAAGAGTCCCTGCAATATGAAAGAAAGTGACTTATATACAAGTCCATAAGGTTCACTACACTAAAACTGTGGCTAACTTGGTGCCCAAGGTTTATAAGTGGTCTATTGCTTATACCATGCTTAATCTTACAATACATGCATGAAATACATCCATAGAGAATCCATTCTAGCTTGTTGCCATATGTTCTTAGAATGGGATCGCTATGAGTGTTCCATCAAATCATTTTTTGATGCCTGTCCAAGTTGTAGATTTAGACATCGTTGCTTCATAGACTGATCATACATACTTTTGGTGTCTCTATCTTTGTTATTTGATGTAGAGTTATAGTGGCAACTCCTATTAACTCCACAATGGGTTAACAATCTCTCTCTCTCTCTCTCTCTCTCTCTCTCTCAAATTTTCATGGACGGCCTTCAAAAAAATATTCTCATGTTTTTTTTCTTAGCTTTATTATGGTAAAGTAAAATTAGCTTTTAACGCCCCCCTCTTCCAAGTAAACTACTACATAGAATGCACATCTTACATAAAAATAGTGAGAGTGTGTGTCTTGAAGAGGCTGCATGTTGGGGAGAGAGGGATATATGGTGTCCAATGACCTAAGGAGATGGAAAACATGTCAAACATGACATGTATGATAACGTGGCAAATATATAGATAGATAGATTGGCATCTATAAAAATAGGCTTACATATAAGGTAGAAGTAGTTGGCATACATGAAAATAGACTTACATGTAAGGTTAAAGTAGTTAGCATGCGTGAAAATAGACTTACATATAAGGTTGAAGTAGCTAGCATGCATGAAAATGGACTTACATGTAAGGTTGAAGTAGCTAGCATGCATGAAAATGGACTTACATGTAAGGTTGAAGTAGCTAGTGTGCTTGTAATGGTGGGTGCATATTAGGGATGAGCTGCCATTTGAAGTCACGGGTGAGTGGGTGGGTAAGTGCGTGATGAGGATGGACGGCAACTAGCATGTCCTCAAGACCTAAAGAAAAGAAAAAACATTTGACAAGACCCAATCGCTTTCCTAAAGAGCCAAGAAAATACCTCGATTGTTTCTTTGCCTTGTCTTAGACCAAGGCATCAAGTGATCTTGGATTAGGTCTCAAGGGAGGTGTATTATAAGGGTTTTGTCCTCTAAAGGAAGTGGAGGCATGTCAGAAAATGAATAGATGAAAAAGGAGGAGAGCTTAGGCTGAGAACCGATTTCAAAGTATAAGATTAATTAATCGACGAATTGTGAATCTATCAGGTAATTGGTCAATTAATTGATAGATTTTTGGCATGCTATGTAGTTTGAGCTCTTGAACAAGCTAAAATAAAGCTCAACTACACAAAAGATTACACATAAAAAAAATCACATGATTGGTTATAGAAACAACCATTTGCATATTGAATATCATATCATCATTCTCTTGGCATTTGCTTAGTTGCACAAATTTTGGCATCCACTTATTTATATGTGTGTAATTGTGTTATTGTCAAACCATTCAACTGTTCACTCTTATGAGGCATCTGAATGACCTCAAATCCTCCACTAAATGTTGGCCAAAGAACTAATGCTCATGTTAACTTTTAAGTCATCCAGTCCCAATTCTTCTTGCAATGGCACACTTGATGGAGTCTCCTTCCACAACTCTTGCTCACACAAGGTGCATAATTTGAACTTGGAGTGTCTCCAAAAGTGGCAACCACAAAATTTGGTTGCTCTGGCCAATGGAGACACAGCCTAGCGGTAAGGTGTTGAAGTCCCATGCAGGAGGTGCTGGGTTCAAAACTTGCTGGCTGTTGACAGCGGCACGAAAGCACATACGCACATGAGCACAAAAGATCCCAAAAAAAAAATGGTTTGCTCTGGTGGCCCATATGCCGAGATGTTTCAAAATTTCCAGCTTTCAAAGACCATAAGCACCCAATGATAACCTTCCAAGCTCCCATTTATACATTGGCCATGACGCCGGACGCTTGTGAGAAGTGGGACAGAGTCCGGCGGACGTTAGTTTAGAGTGTGAAAAGGGTGATCCGATATGCAAGAAGGCGGGAGTTTTTGCCTTCATTCCCTTGAAGTTGCGCTGGCCTGTTCGAGCAGATTACAGGTAGAACAACCCCTTCTCTGCTTGCTTTCCTACTTGCATGTCAGGGTAAGACTTCATACTGCACGTATGGCCATGCTTATCAAGGGTTTTTAAGGTTCTGTAGTCGTTACGCCTGTACAGACACACATAGAACCTTGATATATGATGCCTTCTCCTGGATGTGAGCACTGTCCATCGAGACAAGGCTGATTCGATACGCAGGCACCCATGTCGGAAAATGCTCACTTGCAGTAGGGCCTGTTTAAGCATATCAGAGGTAGAACCCTTTCTGTGCCTGTGCTTTCCTATATGCACGTCGGGGACTGCTTAGAACTGCCATGCCTTCCAAGGGTTTTTAAGGGTATGTAGCTCTCGTCTCTAGTCCTTACGCTTTTGCAGACGCATGTAGAGTCTTAGATATATACCCAGAGGTCGTGTCTGTGGAGGAAAAGATGCCTTCTCCTGGATGTGATAACGATGGGCATTGCCAATCGAGACTCAGCACATCTGGACATGTATATGTACGATATCCAGCATGACATTTCTTTATGACATCCTACTCTTGGTACTGGACCGCATTCTTGACTTGTTAGAAGCGGGTTTCTCGAGTGAACAATGAACACATAGAGAGTAACAGCTACACACCAGCTTGGGTCTGGATTATATGTAAAGGAAAAGGCACATAGCTACTCACTGGCAACTCCAAACGTATGGGAGATGATTTGGATGAGGTAGATGATACATTTTCAAGATGCCACATGATGCCAATCTGGTTCAACATGTTGATGATTGCAAGGTCAGAGACCTCCAAGGTCAATGAAGCATTGCTAAATGAGGCCTTGCTAGTTGGTGAAATTTTGTCTTGCTGCCTGGATGCTTTCATGCGCGGTGTGTTGATTGTATGGATTTGCCTTGTCATCTTCTGTACTACTGAACACCTGTGCAAACCAGTATGGATAGAACGTATGTCTTTGGGACCATCAACACCCTAATGTCATCGAGAGCATGAATCATAAACCCAAAAGCGGGCCATTCGATGAATACCTGAATCCCGTCCAAAAACTTAGGAAAGCGACATGAAAAGCTTACAGAACATTGCTCCATGTGTTGCCTTGTCTCTTACATTGGTTTACGGTAACTTTGATACAAACGGTTTGTTATGTTCAACCCCTATCCAAGAACCCCTAGACACAAGTTAAATGCTTGTTCTTTTAAAGAAGGGGAGAAAGTGTTTCTACTTGTTCCTCGGAGGACTGAGACACTTTGTGTGGGTAAATCCAATTAGCTATCGCCTAGATATTATGGACTGTGGTTAATCTAGACTAGATTTAGCAGGCTTAGGTTCACTATCCAACCATAGATCCAATAAACACCTTTCTCCATTGCAAGATAGTGGGTGTGCTGTTGCGTGCTTGAGAGAGAGAGAGAGAGAGAGAGAGAAGAGAGTTCTATCAATCTCTAAAAAAGACCAAAGGGTCTATGAGACCAAAAGTGTTACGATGTGTCCATGAAGTGACAAAATCATTATAAAAACATAAAAAACTCAACTAGAGCTGAAAGAAAAAACCGCCATATAAGTGGTACTGGTGCAATGCTCCAATGATACAAGCATATGGGATAATCCACCACAACTTCCAGTCATGCGATAACTCGAGAGTAGCTACGAGAATTGCGACGTCCAACACCCTCCTTCAATTCGAGCACCTCGATCAAACAAAGGTTAGGACCGCACCCAAGACCACATAGCCCGAGCTCTGATACCATGTCAGAGTCACGCAGCGGCAGCAGCACGCACACCACCCTAGGGCACTGAGCAACGTCGGCTGCTGGGCTCCCATCTCCCAACCATTGCTTTCCTCGAAAACCCGAGATATCTATGACAAGGTGCCACCACACCCTATATATGGTTCTTCAACTTCCCATGCTCTTGCATATGGGATAATCCACCACAACTTCCAGTCATGTGATAAGCCGAGAGTAGCTACGAGGATTGCCACCTCCAACAAGTGTGTCCTCGACATCAATGACTTTATAGAGGCTCTTCACGTCCACTGCCTATGGAGGGGCTCTTCTATATCTTTGGAAGAGCTCTAGCATCATCTGAAGCTGTTGGGTGGAGCATCTCCTTGGACTATTGGGTCTTGGGCGGTGAGCTTGTTGCACCTATATCGCCTCGTCTAGAGAGACACTTGGGAGGCAGGGTGGCACTTGTGGCACATGGACTATGAGTGTTGCCTCTAGTCCTTGGAGTAGGGGCATCTTGGTCATAGCTCTCTCATGGCCGTTGGTGGGAGTCCCCATCCTAGTCGGATGAAAGAAACTTGTGATGGGGAAGTGTAAGGTATCTAGGATCTGCATCTGTGCCTTTGCATAGTTGATCTCTGTTGTGAGCGCGGCTAGGTAGAGTCCTAGGCATTGTTGGCCTAGGAATTCAATGACCCGGACAGTCCCTTCCTGAAGAGGCAATGAAACCAACCTTGAATTTTAGGACATTGCATTGAAAAGATAGTGTTCCTCTGTCTTTACCTCTAGAAGGTGGTAGGCATGTTGTGGAAGCTAGGCTAGCAACTTTTACCAAGGGTGGGCTGCCCACGAAAGCATGTCTTGTGTACCAAACATGTGTGTAGATGGACAGCTGTTAGAAGTCATCTCCTGTCTAGATTTATACACCAGGGCCTTTGTTGTGGGTGTGCCCGCCCTTATCAGGTGTTTTATCATTTTTCCTCACTCCCCGCATTTTTCCCCTATTTTTTCCCATTTTTCTGAGGCTTGGGAGGGCTGCCAGATGATGCTAGGAGCACTCCAGTGCTGGCCGACTGGATGTTCATCAGTCGTGGGCTACAGGGCTGCTGGCCGACTGGTTTTCATCAGTTGTGGGCACTCTTTCTGCTGGCCGATTGCCCTCTATGGGATGTATATATAGGACCCCAGCCCCCATACCTTATTTGTATCATTTCTCGGGATCTTCTTGTGTATATCAGAGCAGAGTTACACGCCTACATCTCTCTCTCTTGTGCTGTTTTTCTGCCTGCGTTTTTTGCTCTTGTGTTCCCAGATCTGGTCATCATCTCCGCTGCGTATTCTGACATGGTATCAGAGCCCTAGGCTCTAGATAGGTCTTGGGATTTGTGTGAGCAAGAGGGGGACTGTTTTGTGGCTGATTGGTGGACTGTTTTGGGCTGATCGGGAAGAGGAGAAGCAAGAGGAAGGTGGGCTGATTTGCTGGACAGTCACTTGCAGGTTTTAGTTCTTCTTTGTTCCCACCCACCCACCCTTTTCAGAGTACATCCCCGCTATGGCAGATCTGTTTGAGATGGCCGAGAGACATGTGAAGATCCCGACACTCCCCACATTCCCGGTGGACCGTCAGTTGGACGGGAGCAACTACGGCATATGGAAGGTGATGATGGAATCTGTTTTGGAGTCTTACGACCTCGCCGATTTCGTCGTTGTTGGTGTTCCACGGCCGGAAATAGAGGAAGGGGAGTTACCGTCGATCCAAAAGGACCGGGAGGCCCAGACACAGATGTGGGATCGTGTCAACGCCAGGGTCCGTTCGTTTATTTTTCTCAACTGCACACCACAGGTAATCAATCATGTAAAGCACATGACGCTGGCCAGAGGTATATGGCAGCATTTGGCCTCACTTTACAACAGGGTATCACCCATGAAGAGGATTTCCTTGGAAGTACAGATGCGGGTTATGAGCCCTGCAAAGTCGTCGACGATGCGGGAGCATATTAACAAGCTGCAGGCTCTTCAGCAGGAAGTTCTTCAGGCTGGGAAGGAGATATCGTCAGAGGACATGGCCATCACGTTGCTGTCACACTTGCCCTCTTCGTACTCAGCATTTTACTCCTCTTTGATTACCAGTGGCAGGCTCAGCACCATCACGTGGGAGGAGCTTGTGCCCATGGTCCTGGACCAGGAGGAACGATTCACGAACCCTCCTCAGGGTGGAGGTTCGGAGGCCTTAACTGGCCAACGGTCGAAAGGCCGTAACTCGGGCAAAGGGAAGGCTTCATCGGAGAAGTCTTCTGAGAAGAAGTCCGACGCTGACCGCGAGAAACTGAAGGCAGAGAGGACCTGTAATGATTGTGGCGAGAAAGGCCACTATTGGAGGCAGTGTCCCAAGCAGAAGACCGAGAAGGGTGAAGACTCCTCAGCAGCAATCATGAAGACTTCGGCTTTTGTACACCTGGAGGTGATGGACACCGATGCTTCATTTTCTTCAGGCAGGGAGGAGATTGGAGGACTCTCCGCAACGGATACTCGGGAGTGGATTCTCGATAGTGGTGCTTCCAGGCACATGACTCCTTCCCGTTCCGGTTTACAGGATCTCTGCAGACTTTCTGGTTATATTCTTACTGGGGATACGTCCACTATCCCAGTTCACAGTGAGGGCAGGATGGAGATAGTTCCCGATGGCAGAGGGGGGAAGCATTCCTCCCAGGTGTTGTATGTTTCGGCACTTGGTTTTCATCTGTTGTCAGTGCATCAGGTTTGCAAGACTGGCGTACGGGTGGAGTTTGATGAGCATTTTGTTGCTCTTCGGGACAAAGCAACAGGCCAAGTGGTTTGGGAAGGTGGAGTGGAGAATGGAGTTTACAGGCTTTCAGCACTCTCTCTCCTAGGTCCTCAGGTTTGTGATGAGTGGCAGTCTGGTAATGGCCACTTCAGTGTGGATACGCTGCAGGTACAGGCTCAACAAATCGAGGCCGACCATACCTCGACTGACCATCCTCAATTGGGTACATGGGTACATGAACCAACCCGACAACCTTGTTTTCAAGGTGTCTCGGGACAATATCCTAGAGTGCGGTTCTTTGTCCTGCACTTGCATGCATCCTACTTGGCATGGTGCCAAATCTACATAAGTTGTTACCTAACCAGCCAACATCGAGGCGCTTGGATGTTCAACACGACGAGGGTAGAGCATTGATTTCCAACACCCCTCAATGTTCACTGTTGGTAAGTGAACTACCTCTACGGTCCAATGCTAAGTCGATGAAGATGTTGCTCTATCTTCTCTCTCCCAAGAGCCTTTGTGAAGATATCCACACAATTCTCTGTTGTCGTGGGCAATAGACCACAGCCCGACCACTCCATCAAAGATTAGCTTGCGCACAAAGTGATAACTGTATTTCAATGTGCTTTGTGTGAGCATGGAACATGAGGTTCTTTGCAACTTTGATTGTCACACACCAACTCAGTTGTTTTCCCTTGAGCCACACCCATGCCCCTTAAAATTCTCTGCAGTTAGACGACAACAATAGAATATCAATCGGCAGCATTGCGTGGGCGTTGGTAGCATTTATTAGTATTTATGGTGAAGAGTTTGCATTTTATGTCACATATTTCATGTTAGAGGACAAATCAACTGTGGCTGACCAACATATCAACATCATATATAAGAACATAGCATGTGAGCTCATTTCTCATCTCTCCTCTTTGGAGTTTAATCATATAGAACCTGTTGTAGGAGCCAGAAATAGAAGTAGCCCATTTTGGGATAGCATACATGTAACCTTTTCCATGTACGTATTACATATATTGAAAGTTGAAACTAGTATATCTCTCTCTCTTCTCTCATGCGTTTTGCGTTAATGTTCCTATAGGGTGCTTAAGGGCTGTGATTAACTGCACGAAGGCCTTGGCTATGTCACATTGGTATCAAAGCATCAGGTGTAGCCACATCACCAAGCACTGCAAGTCCCATAGCTTCACATCAGAATATGTTCCCACACCCAAACTATTAGTCTTGCAAGGACTAGAAAGCCACACACGCTCTACATTCATCGCGCGAGGACCAACCTCCACCCTAGGGGCGTCATACTTGCACAAGGGCATTGTCACAGTTCTCAAGGGCATTGTCATAAGGGGTGTACATGTCCAAGCAAGGTAAACGCAAGCAGTTAAGAATCATCAAGAAGGTCAGGCATGTATCAGGTGAACCCTCAGCATTTAGCCTATGGAAGTTAGGTACTCAAAGGAGTACCTTAGTGGCTTCTGTGGAACAAGAGCAGCAGCTTGAGTTAGGTGCCTTGATCAACCTCAGTCATCAATCATAAGTCAGTGCATTCAGGGACATCATTGGAACATATGCATAGTCGTGGAGTGGAATTAGAGGCTAAATAGGAGATTCAGTTAAGCTGCGAGGGAAGAAGTATGACAAAGTTGGAATCCCAGAGCAGTCAAGGGACGATGAGTCATGACAGCCATCTAAAGTCGAAGACAAAAAGTTGGATTTCCGTCATCAAGCTCAGTAGGAGGGGATGTCACGTGCACAAGGCAGTGCCATGTCTAATCCTTGATCATATCCCTCATTAGGTAGCAGTTCAACACACATATCCGGTCGGCAGCAATAGAATATTAGTCGGTAGCATTGTGTGAGCATATATTTATGGTGATGAGCATAGTTGTCAAGTACGAAACGAAGGTACGAAAAAACGATACCGGTTCGGGACTTTTAAATTTTGAAAAATAAGTTCGATTGAGGTACGATCCACTTTAAAAAACAATTGAAAAAAAGATATTTGTACACATTTAGAGATGCAAAGTCTAGAGAAGTTGTAATTTGTCATATGACATAAACTAGTACAAAAACTCAAGAGTCATGAACAATGAACACTGAACATGCCATAAATAAGAGTCGTGGCCTACGGCCTACAATAGGAAATACAAAAAAGTGTGTTGTGACCACTGACTAGTCACAACACTAAGTACAAAAATGTCTAAAGTCTAGACTCTAGAGACTAGAGTCTAGACTCTAGTCACTAGAGTCTAGACTCTAGTCACTAGAGTCTAGACTCGTCCTCCTCAGAGAAATCACTAGGGGAAGGAATGTCCTCGCTAGGGGTGCTTCCATCATCAGAGGCCAACCCAAAACTTCCCTCGCTAAGGACATTGCTCTCGTCATCGTCTTTGATGCTTGCAATAGGAGCAGCCTCTTCTTCAGCAAAACAGGTGCTAAAGTGCTCCTCGAAGTCGAGCCGGAGCCACGCCTCACATATGTAGCCACCGGGGTCGAAGTAGGGCGCTGAACAGTGCATCCGCGACCTCCTACCTGTGTGCCACCTCTAGCTACACGACCTCTATGAGTACGAGAAACTGGACGGTCAATCTCCTCTAGCTCCTTATAGAGATCGGCACATATGGCCTCATCTGGATTTTGGATCTCGCTCCTTGTGGACACTCTTAAGCGTGTCCACTGTCAACTTGAACTCGTCGACATTCACCTGAAAGCAAAGTTCAAACATTTATAAATTATTAGACTGTAGTCATGTATTTATAAATCATTATTAATAAGTTGAACTTTGAACTCTGGAGATCTCTACCTGTTTGGAGATCTCCATGTCATGCATCTTCTCCACCATGCGCATGTTAGCACGACAATATACAAGCTGCTCTAACTGCATTGTGCTGAGACGGTTTCGTATCTTTGTGTGTATGAGTGAGTAGGAACTCCAGTTCCTCTCACATGCCCCCGAAGAGCAATCCTATGAAAAATAAGAGAGTTAGAAATTAGAATGTAAGAACTAGTTAGTAGTTACGACTCTAGAGACTAGAGTATACACCATATATTCAATAGTCACCTGTGACAAGACTCTCGAAGCCACTTTTTGTACGTGAGCCATTTGATAACCAAATGACTCGTGAAAGCGGCTCCTCTCTAATCATTATACCGAATGAGCTCTTGGAGGAAGTCTCTTTGCTCGTGGATGGGAAGTATCCTTGGCAAGTAGGCATCCCGATCGGAAAGTAGTTCCTCATCGGCAAAGAGCCTTGGTACTTTGTAAGCGAGATGCAACAAGGCCGCAAGACCATGGATAGGTCTATGCATCCATCACCACCTCCTCTCCACAAGCGCCACGATCGAATCGTGTCGCGGAGTGAGTGGAGGCTCGGTGGGATCCCTAGAATGCAAAAATTTCACTTAAGTCTTTAAGGAACAAGAAAGAGATGTGAAAACAAGATTTGAAAACATGGGACATGGGTTTACCTAATCCCCTCCATAGGAGTGTCGGGGTCCTCATCAAGCACGGTGGTTGCACGAATCTCTGTTAGAGCCTCTCGCATGAAGTGGGTGAGTAGTCCCAATGTGGAGCCCTCCATGTCGGCCATGCACAAAAACCTATACAAGGGAGTCACCGGCAATGACAATGGCATGCACCTCGTGCCAAAAGGACTCTCTCATGCATAGCCGTTGAACGGCTTGGGCCTCGTCCGCACTAGTCACCAACTCCTCCCTTAGCCATGCGACGAAATCCGGGGAGACCACAGTCATCTGGAGCTTCGGTTGCACGTCGTATAGCCGCTCCAAGAGAAACCACATGTAGGCAAACCACGTGGAAGAGGGCTTCTTAAGCTCAAAGTCGCTTTGCTCGCGAAACATAGCGAGCACCTTTACCTTCTTTGTGAAGAAATTCACAATGGATAGGCCTTGTGCAACGACCCTCTTCACCCACTCTGGCTTCCCCACATCCTCCATGCTTAGGTCTAGACAATGGGAGGCACAAGGAGTCCATACAATGGATGGGAACTCCGCCTCTACCATCCTTCTGCTATTTCTCTCTCTTTCTCTCTCTACAGGTCTGGCCGACTGCATCTACAGGGCTGCAGGCTGTTAGATTTGTTTCCAGAAGCTGGTGCATGGCTGTTGGGACTGTTTTTGTGCTATTCTGCTGAGAACAGGGCTTGGACGCAGTGAATAGAGCCTCAACAGGAGCTGGCGGACTATTGTAAGGGCCATTATTGGCTGTTTTTACAGGTTTGCGAGAGTTTTCTTGCGATGAAACTTGAGCAAACATGTCCCTAGACAAGTATCGGGCTTGGGGATGTGATCTGGTGGAACCTGTGGGTGGCTAGTGAGCCAAAACCATGGCTGGTTACTGTTTTGCAGGTTTGGGACAGCACTTTGTTAGAGGGTTGGTGACTGCTCTATCAAAGAATAGGAGTGGTTGGTGATCACTCTACCTTGGTTGGTGACCGAGGGTATTTCTACAGGAGTGGTTGGTGATCGGTCAACCTTGGTTGGTGACCGAGGGTGTTGCAACAGGAGTGGTTGGTGACCACTCAACCTGGTTGGTGACCGAGGAGTTGCAGGTAATTTGTTTACCTATGTTTTCACAATTGGATAAATTTGGTGTCGGCTGGAAGAGTGAGTACTCTCTGGGCACCCGCATCTTGTACATATAAATACTTCTGTTGGTAATAAAGATACCTCAGGGGGGGGGGTGGCCCAACTTCAGCCCCTAGTGCTGTGTCATGTGCAAGTTGGTTTATGTTTGTAGGATGTATATGCTCATGCAATGTTTCACAATGATGGTAATCATGTATATGCCAGGAAGGGTTGATGTATGTATGCTGTTTTGGTAGTGAATTGGTTCCGTGTACACATGCCCGTTTGTGACAGTGGTATCAGAGCATTGGTTTCTTTTTTTCTTTGAGAAAGACGATTTTTGGGCATACGGAAAGCTTTTTGCTGAGCATACACATTGTGAAACATGAGCATGCAAGCAAGGTCTGGTGAGCATTCAGATGCACAACGGTGTGCTAAATCTGCATATTCTGACCAGGCTGATGTACTTTCAAAGCTAGAGGCTCTCAAGCGTCAAGTTAGATGCTATGGTGAGTAGAAAACTGAATTGCGGACTCTCAAGAATGACCCTGATTTGCAAAGGGTTTTGAATGAAAAGAAAAAGAAGGGTTCAAGTGATGAAGCAACCTTTGAGGCCATAGCAGCAGAGATGGGATATGAAGATCCTAAAGAGCTGGCCATATCTTATTTGAAAGGCAAGAAGGATGTATTGGGTGATGCAGGTACAAAAAGGACTCCCCCGTGGAAGCACATGCAGATTCCAGTACATCAGGAGATGTAGATCCTCGTCACTGTTATGCATCTTCACACTGAGAGCATTTCTTCAAGTGAAGATTCTCACCACTCCAGGAGCGTGTCTCGAGTACGTGGGAAGAGACCCAAGCATGAGTCTCCTAAGCCTAGACATGGGGCTAGAGACAGGTCTCGTTCTAAAAAGAAAAGCCGAGAGTTCAAGTCAGGAGACAAATATGTGAAGTTTGAGAACTTCTATGGTAAGATGGACGAAGGCGCTTGCTTTTGTGAGACAGTTTGAAATTGCTTTTTGCAATGAAGATTTTTCTGAAAAGTCTAAACTCAGGCATGTGGGTATGCATCTCAATGAGATAGCTAGTGATTGGTGGATGGCCAAGCTTTTGGATGTAAGTGTTGCCTGCACATGGGATGACTTTAAAATTCAGTTTTATGCTCAATTCTTGCCTCCAAACTTTGCCAAGAATGTACGCAAAGAGTGGGATTGGTTGAAGTAGGATGAACGGGAGACAGTGCAGACATATATAGCTAAGTATTGCAAGGTATTGTTGAAAGTTACTCCCTTTATGTCTTTTTCTAATGGGGAGAAGAAACGGAAGTTTGAATCAGGTTTGCACCCCATCATTCAAGAGAGCTTACAAGTGTACCCAAATCAGACTCTTCAGCAGTTGATAAACTCGGCACTCATAGCTGAAAATTTGCATATGAAGTGGGTTAAAAACAAGTCAAATTCAGATTCATTTAAGGGCAAGAGACGGGCTGGTTATGACCAGAAAAAGGGTGGACAGTCCTATAAAAGTGAGCAGAAAGATGCCTTAGATACAAAGGAAACTTGTCTAAGAAGCCGAGGGGGGGGGGGGGGGGGGGTAAACGCAATGATTTTGGGTTGTCAAAACAGCAGAGGCTTGATTATGTATGTGATGGGAAATGTTTTGGTTGTGGCAATAAGGATCACATATTTACCAAATGCCCGCAGAATCCCAACAATATGTAAAGCATGGGGACAGTTGAGGGATCAGCCCGCACTCTTTTTGTTTGATGATGCATTCACAGATAATTTCATTTCGGTACAGATGGCTGCTGCCATAGGTTTGGATGTATCAGATTTTGGGACTCAAATGAATGCAGATGCCGCTTTTGAGGGTAAAGGAGTTGATGTAACGCTGATCATTGGCAAACTCCGAATTCTTATACAGGGATATCTTGATCATGAAAGTTTCTTAGTTGCTTCTCTCACAGGATGTGATGTTTTGTTGGGGATGCCTTGGCATGCTCGTATGGAGCCCAAGAAGGACTATAAGTCCAAGAAAATCAGCTTTGTTCATAGAGGTAGAGAGCTTGTTATAGAAGCTGGTACTCCAGGTAGTACCATACCTATTGTAAGTCATGTTCAGGTTTCCAAAATAATGAAGAAGTTAGCTTGTTCTTACTGGTTTTTGTACAAGAACAATCTGAACATGAGAATGTAAATGTAGATCATCTAACCCGAGAGCGCATAGACTTTTTGCGTGGTTATGGTGATTCTTTCAGGGATGCATTACCAAGAGAGTTGCCACCTGAGCGTCCGAAGGATCATCGTATTGATGTGAAACCTGGGAGTACGTCCTCGAATAGACCTCCTTATAGGGTGAGTGCAAGTCAACAAGAAGAGATTATGGCGCAGGTTAATGACTTGCTTGAGAAAGGGTTGATACGCCCTAGTTCATCTCCTTATTACTCGCTTGTGTTGTTGGTGCAAAAGAAAGACGGGACGTACATGATGTGTATGGATTATCGTGCCCTTAACAAGGTGACGATAAAGAACAGGTTTCCGATACCACGTATTGATGATATTTTGGATAGGTTGGAGGGTGCAGCATGTTTTAGCCACATTGATCTTAAGAGTGGATATCATCAGATACGGGTGGCCCCTCAGGATATTCATAAAACTGCTTTTCGTACGCAGTTTGGGCTTTATGAGTTCTTGGTGGTCTCGTTTGGACTTACCAATGCTCATGCCATCTTTAATCGTATGATGGATCGTATCTTCAGAGCATACAAAAAGTTCACAGGTACTTTCTTTGATGACATCATTGTGTTCTCTAAAGATGAAGAGCAGCATAAGGAGCATTTGGCCATAGTGTTTGAAGAGCTTCGTCGCCATAAGCTCTACATTAACGGAAAGAAGAGTGAATTTTTCTTGGCTGAAATTCACTACCTTGGTCATATTGTATCCAAGGATGGAGTACGTATGGATCTTGCCAAGTTGCAGGCTATAAAAGATTGGCCCGAATTGAAGAATGTACATGAGATTAGGAGTTTTCTCGGATTATGCTCATATTATCGCCGGTTTATTAAGCTCTTCGCCGAGATTGCTTCACCTTTGCATGATTTAACAAAGAAGAAAGCTACTTTTCACTAGGGTGACAAGCAACGAAATGCCTTTCTTAAGTTAAAAAAGAAAGCAATCATGATTGGACCGGTGTTGATCATTCCAGATTTGCATAAACCTTTCTCAGTGGAATGTGATGCATGTGGGAGTTGTATTGGTGCAGTGTTGAACCAAGAAGGCCATGCAATGGCATATGAGAGCCGTCGGTTGCAACATGCCGAACTCCACTTGCAGGTTTACGAGGAGGAGTTATTGGCAGTGATTCATGCTCTCACGATGTGGAAGCATTATCTTTTGGGAGCTGAATTTACCATTAAGACTGATCATTAGAGTCTACGGTATTTTCTTACACAGACTAAGCTATCTGAGAAACATATGAGATGGGCAAACTTCCTATCTATGTTTCATTTTCAGATTTTACATACTCCTGGTAAGAAGAATGTAGTGGCCGATGCACTATCCCGAAGGCCTAAAGTAAGTGCTATTACAGTAGCCTATCATCAGGCCTTATCAGATATGCGAAATTCTTATCATACAGATGATGATTTTCAGCAAGGTATAACAGCCCGAATTACTCCATACGTGATGGGTATTTGATGTTTCATAATCGCCTATGTGTACATAAGGATTTGAGGCAGAAAGTAATGGATGAATGCCATGCACCGCCTTCTGCATGGCATAGAGGAATCCTTGCCACTACACAGGCTTTGGAGAGAGACTTCTTCTGGCCAGGAATGCGTAAAGACATAGATGACTATGTCTTTACGCAGGCTTTGGAGAGAGACTTCTTCTGGCCAGGAATGCGTAAAGACATAGATGACTATGTGCGCCAACGACAAACTCACACCCGTGCGGGATAGAGCAACCATCCTTCGCCCATCCTTCCTGCACGGGTGTGAGTTTGTCGTTGATCCTTTGCCTCTCATCATCAAGCGCGGTGGTGCGCATCTCATGGTAGGTGATACCGTGCCATTCACCATGGGATGGCCCCACCTCCGCAATGGCCTTCACCATTTTGTGCCATTGTGGAACCTTGAGCACATTGAAGGAGAGATTGCAATCTATCACCGTGCGTGCAATCTCCTCATTCACGCCTTTCATCTTCGCCTTCATATAGGTGAGGTTGTTAATGTTTGCACCGATGGCGATTTGCCTCGAAACCGGAGAGCTCTCCTCCCTTGGCCTCTTTGATTGGAAGTTGGAACTGCCTGAGACAGAGCCGAAGCCGGATGGGATGGGCGAAGGAGTCACGGATGCGGAGGTACCGGACATGGAAGCTCCCCCACGTCCACCTTTGCCTTGGTTGCGGATGAGCGAGTACTTCTTCACTATACCATCCGCAATTTCTTGGGGAATCTCCTTGCACGGCGCCACTTCCCCACCAAGCTTGGACACATGTGCAAGGAGCCTTGTGACGCTACTTATGTAACCCTTCCCGCAAAAGTTACACGTCCATTTCCATGACCCCGAATTACCGGTAGGGTTCTCACCGGTGGTGGTGTATAAGGCAAAAGCCTCATGCTTTTCCTTTCCTCCGGACCTCATTGCCAAAGTGGCAAAGTCTAAAGAGAGAGAGAGAGAGAGCTTGAGAGAGGGAAAGAGAGCTTGAGAGAGAGATAGATAGAGCCTAGGTAGTAGGCCTTGAGAGAGAGAGAGAGAGAGAGAGAGAGAGAGAGAGAGAGAGAGAGAGAGATAGAGAGAGAGCTTGGGAAATAGATAAGAGTCTTGAGAGAGAGAGAGAGAGAGAGAGAGAGAGAGCTTGAGGGCTTGGGAGATAGATAGAGCCTTGAGAGAGAGAAAGTGGATTTGATACAATGTTTGGATAAAAAACCAGAAAATGAAAAAATAAAGATGATACTACTGGCACCTAGAAAATGAAACTGGAACTGGAAGGTAAACAGAAACCCTTATAGGGTGTGAATATAGTGAGGGGGGGGTACGCTATGGAGGTGAGTGGAGTACAGTGAGGGGATACAATATCATGCGGGACGGGGGGGTACAGTATGGAGGTGCCTCCATCCCTCGTCTATATCTCCCACGGGGTGCAAGGCATGGGATCAATGGCTCCCATGAAAAGGCGGCCCCAACGCCTTATCGGGGCCATTGATCTTAAAAATTATTCTCGGGATCCCGAGATTAATTTTTAAGTTCGAGATTAATTTTTCTGGATTAACGAGCCCGTGCCTTGCCTATCTAGGTTATAAAGAAATTGGAGGGCATGTCCCCGTGGGAGATATAGAGGAGGAAAGCCTCTCTCTCTCTCTCTCTCTCTCTCTCTCTCTCTAATTTTCAAAAGCCATTACTTTCTTCTTCGTTGTCTGTCAAGAAAATTCGCTTTCGCCATATCTGCGATCTTTGCTCCTCTCTCTCTCTCTCTCTCTCTTTCTCTCTCTTTCTCTCTCTCTCTCTCGATCGTTGCCCTCAACCCTCCATACCTCTTACATGGTGCAAGAAGGCGGTGGCAACATGGTGCAAGAAGGCGGTCGCAATGAGGTTTTCCTGCGCAAGACACCGGTCTAACCATAGTCATCAAGGGGGCTAGCGTTTGCTGCAAATCTGGGGATTTCCTTTGCCACAGCCCTGGTAAGTCTCTCTCTCTCTCCCCCTCTCTCTCTCTTAGGGTTTTTGATTTTGGCATTCTCCTGTTCAATTACCATTGCTTGGGCATTCTTTATTCGAAAAGGTTCTGCGTGCATGCGTGCGTCTTTCTGCAAAATTCACTTTGGCCATAGCTTCGATCTTCACTCTTCCTGATACGGCTTGCCCTTGCTGGCCATACTTGTTATTAGGACAAGTTTTTCTGCAGGTTCAGGCCATGGCGCTGGAGGTCGGCTTAAGTTCACATGCTGGTGTGCCTCAATTCGATCTTAGTCCAGAAAGGAAAGAACATTGGAAAATCAGACAAGAGGGTTTGTTGAAAATGGAGACACACGAGGTGTGTGCCATGGACGATAAGCCTCTCACTGCTCACCAGTTGAAATATGAAGTTACCCCGCCAAAGAAGCGCCTGATGATAATCCTGAAGAAAGGTCAGGGCTCAAAGATGGCCTTGTACGCTAACTATGGAATAGGTCCTTTGTTGGTGACAGTAGACCTTTTGGATACACTCCTTCAGAGGCTCACACACAGGGTACATGTGTTGCTGTGGCAGCATTGTCAATTGTTTGGGAGAGATGGAGGATATGCCCTTGAAGATCTGGTCATCAAAATAAAGAGCTTATCTATTAGAGCCAGCGCTACACAAGATGGAAATATTCAGCATGTTACTTATCAGGGTCTAGTTCGTGTCCTTGTAGGTGAAGACAAAGGGGAAGAAGATGAAGTCGAATCAGATTTTTCTGAAGATGAGGAGGTTGATCATTTCTGTGATGAGGAGTTTAAGGGGGGCTTGCAAGAAGATGGGGAAGACTTGGATCTGAAGACCTTGTTGAAGCAGTGTAGAGTAGCCAAACAGGAAGTCGAGAATGGTACTACTTTGGAAAAGATAACCATCACTTGGCTTGACTCTTTACTGCAGCTTTCAGAATGTGGGCTTCTTATAAGAAGTTTACAGTCACCATCTGATTATGTCGTAATGTCAACCAGCTTGCGGTCTGCATTGATGGCGTTTGTGAAGTCCAAAACCAAGACAGAACGAATTGAAGCAGCCCACTTGTTTGGATCGTTGCTTTCAAGAGACTTCCTTTCTGAGACATTACATGCAACTCGAGTGGAAGAGGATGTTGATCTCAACAGCAACAAAGTGGATGAAACTCCAAACTTCTTTCTCCCTCAGCGACCTTCAGGCACTCTTACCATGGAGCAACCACTTTATGCCCCCAAAGCTTTTAGTTGCAACTGGAGCAGGTTGGAAGATCGAGAGGCTATACTTGATGATATATGGGAGGATCGAGAGAGATCCCTGCGGTCTTTGCAAGAGGATGTGAGTAAAGCACCAGAATTGCTCACTATCGCAGTGACATTTTGGCGAAAGCAAGTCATGGATTTGAAGCAGAAAAGGAAGAGGAAAAATGAGAAAGCCAAAGCAAGAAAGAAGCCTCGACTACAGCAGTGATAAAGAAAGTTATGTTGCTTGCATAACAATAATGGTCTCGACTCTCTTACATCGAATATTGTAAGGATTTTGTATAACCAAAGATAGTGAAGGGTCCGCGATCAAGGAAGTTATGTTTCTTGCATAACAATAATGAAGGGTTCAATATTGATAGGATTTTGTAAAGTAGTAACCACAGAACTTAGGTAACAAAGCATCTCTTACCTTGAAGACAGTTAGGTTTATGCATTTACTGTTTATAAGCTTCAACAGATGTGCAAATTGCGAGGGAGAGTGCATCATATTTTGGTACAGCAAAGCACAAGCTTAGTACGATCTTTTCTCTCATCTTTTGCTTTTCTTCCTGTCAACATCCACTGCTAGCATCTGCCCTTGCCAAGATCGTGGAAGAGAATGGGAACAGGTCAACTATCGGTAGAGATGAAAGTGCAGTACGCCAGCTTTTAAGTAATTCTACCTTGTATGCAGTGTTTCTTTAGTGAATTTTTGATTCAGTGAATCTTCATTGAAATAAAGTTTGTGGGCTCATCTGTACAAGGCTAGAATAGATGTAAAAAAGTGAGACATGAGCTGTCACATGATGTCTTATGACTGGTGCTGTTTGATGCTGCTTTCTGGTTTTTCAATTCCATGCCACATTTGCAAGAGTGTCTACACACTCGGCTCGGATTCATCCTTTAAGTTGCCAATCTTCCCTGGATCTTGCCTGATTGCAAATTCTTCAACCCCTCTCCTTGATCTCTACTTGTGCTGGAATCGACATAAGACAAGTGGAGCTTGTGTTGATTTCAGAGTCTTTGTTTGCAGATACTGCCCTTCATTTACATGTTGACCAGTTTACTCTTATATATTGCAAAGATAGTTTGAGAGACTTGTGTTTATCTGATATCCTTCTCACTAGTGCTGAGTCTTGTTCATCAAGTCCTTTTAGCTTTCATATGGTGTCGGCTGTTATGCTAACACTTGCTATAGATGGAATAAAACAGCTGAGTGTTTCTATGGTTATGTGCAGACCTCTAGGGTCATTACTTAGGCTATATGGTCATTTCATTTTCTCAGGAATATGGTTTATATTATTGAGTACGCAAGTGAGCTCTTTTGGAGACTTGGTTACGTGTGTGTGTGTGTGTGTGTGTGTGTGAGAGAGAGAGAGAGAGAGAGAGAGAGAGGTTGCTCTACGTTAGTGGACATGTGCTTGCAATCTTTCTGGAAACCTCCAATTTGGGGTTGTTTGGTACCTTTAAAAATGGCATTATCGGGCTTTTAGAAAAAGGCAACAACCTTACAAACGAATGAAAACCATGAAACCTTTAAGCATAAATGAAGGGAAGTAAGAAAACAAACTTAAAAGTTTTTAAAGAACTATACATAAGGAAACATACAAATTTTATGAACGCCTTGAAACATAAAATTTGAGGCCTTAATACAACCTTGATTGAGGTGCATTATCACTACACTCAAGAGGCAACTCTCTACAAGCTCTAAAGACAATGCCCTTGCATGAGCCAGCACTCTCTTCACATTTTTCCCTATGCCATTAATAGATCCCATGTTTATTAGAAAAAACTTGGTTCTCAACATGAAATGATGCAGCTATCTTAGAATTCCAATTGCACATATTGCACAAGATAGAAGTCTCTACTTATGGTTGAGATAAAGTCCCTTGAAAATAATTAGGAGATAGAAATTGAGAGCTTAGGTGTAAAAATATTTCAGAATCCATCATTGTATTTCTTTGGCAAAGATGAGAATTTGGTTAGTGCACTAAGGAGCTAGGTCCTCGATAAGATTATTCTAATATCCCTACAAAAGCCTCGCTCCCCTGAACTTTGTGTAGTGAATGCCTCCTAAAAACAGAGAAGAGGGCACCTTGAGGGAACCCTCTTAAACTTCTTAAACCTGATCCTTACTGGTATTACCAAAGAATTTACATCTCTCAAGACCATTAGAGTGGTTTGAATCTGTAACCACAATTCTTCCCTTCTCTATATTTGATAAAACTGATGTAGAAGCATAGCAATCAGCACAAATATGTACCGGCTCATTGAGATGAGAGGAGGGAATAGCCGGCTTCTTGCAATGCCCACAAAGCATTTCCTCTTTTTCACCATCAAAATGTGAAGCCCACTGCAAACTTGAGGAACATCCTTCCTGTGTCATGTTTTCATCTAGCTTCGCATAGCTTTTGCATCCTTAACCATGAATATATTAATATTTTCATTCACATCACTCCACACACTACTCCCTGGCTCCTTCCATGCATTATTTCTTACTCTCATGGCTTCAATATTCTGGGCATCCTCATGCATGCCAGCAGCAGCTGCGTAAATATTAGCCATACAGACATAAGCTGCGACATCACATTTATCGACTCGTACTGCATGCTCAAAGGCCGTGGAAGCAAGGCCGAAGCAAGGAAGAAAGATTAATTTGCGCACGGACGGATTAATTTGTGATTGAATATGTAAGTGCTCTTACATGATCATCTAAAATGGTTATGGTTATGGTATTGTCAATGGCCAATGGTTATGGTTATGGCCAATGGTTATATGGTTATGGTCAATGTTTATGGTTATGGTATTGTCAATGGTTATGGTTATGGTCTCTATGGTTCTATGGTTATGGTATGATACATTCTAAGGACCAATATGATATGATACATTCTAAGTACCAATATGGCTTGTATGTGGTCTCTATGGTCAATGGTTACGGTCAACGGTTCTATGGTTATGGTCAATGGTTATGGTTATGGTATTGTCAATGGTCTCTATGGTCTCTATGGTCTCTATGGTTATATGGCTGCTACTTATGGTATTTCTTCCATAAATGGTTATATGGTTATGATTATGGTTATAATCAATGGTTATGAATATGGTATGCTTCAAATTTTCCAAAAATGGATGCTTCAAATATACCACACTTTCTGGAAAAATTAATCTCGAGATCTCGAGATTAATTTTTCTAGAAAATATGATACATTCTAAGCACCACTTTCTGGAAAAATTAATCTCGGGATCCGAGATTAATTTTTCCAGAAAGTATGATATATTTTAAGAACCACCAAAGCCTCCATGTACATTGACATCCAATCGTCATTGGACACATTAGCTGCATTGTATGGCTATTTAAAAACTAGACAATTATTGCATCTTCTTATATGTAAAAGCAAAAGGAAGAGAATAGTACCTTGAAGCCGTACTTGATATGATAAAAAAGAAATTTCTTGGGGAATCATGAAGAACCTATAGATAATGCAATCTAGAGGAGAAGCTTTCGACATATGAAGTCTCTCTTTAGATTTGTGCAACATGTCTAGAGCTTCCAACATCAAATAAATCTTCTACACAACACTCAATCACTGATGGATGAACAGGAAGGTTATATAGGTCACTTCTTGTCCCCGGTGTATGACCCTTATGAAAAGGATGCACAAATAAATGTACTTTGTCTACACCCTCTATGTACTCCACTTGCACTTTGAATGTGCAATCACATTTCTTGGATGTCCGCAACCTCTTCTTCCTTCCATGTCGTTGGGGCTTGCCTCCTCTATGACATATGTAGTCAACTATGGTCTTTTGAGGACCATAAGTCTTTGATGAACGTGTCTGTATCAATCTAACCTTGTACTCAATCATTATGTTCTTGAGTTGCTCCTCTACATTAGCCTTGGTCGTAGCTACTACATTTGGAGGATCCTTGTTGAGATCCATGTTATGGTGCCACGAGTGTGGAAGTGTATGATTTCTTGGGCGTTTACATCCATATACATTGATGGACTCTTTAATGTAGGATAGGGGGATACCATGCTTTTGAGTACCAATATACCATGTTGACTTGATTGTCTCTATTGTATCATTAACATTACGGTGAGCACTTATGCCCTCCTTAAGATGAGCTCCATAGACAATGCTCTCCCAATCCTCGATAGGAGCAATCCTTAGATTGGGTGCATCCTTGAGACAAAGACAAGGACTATTATCTTCTTTTGTTCCAAGAAGCATCTCATCTTTCAATCTCCGTCACTTTTTTAAATCAAGGGATGGGCTACACTTTTTGAGATGATCCAATGATATTGATAAATCTTCTTGCAATACTCTTATCATTAACATACTTGTATCTCTATTGAAGTAGAAATAAACACTTGATACATAAGCAAATGCATCAACAATAACTCTATGACCATTTGAACTACCATCAAAGCTATGAGTGGGGGGTTTATGTAACTCATCACCACTTAAATCATCGCTTGAGTCATCAGTAGAATAGGGAAGGGACATATCACTAGCTTCCTCACAAAATAGATCATCCATGTCCTCTATGAACCTAATACAAAAAGATATAACATGAAGTGAAGTACCTTAAGAGCAAATGGAGATAAAAGGCTCCATTGTTGTGATTCACATTAACCCCATGGAGATTGATGAAACATGAAAGAAAAGGAATGGAGAAGGAAGTCATCAAAAAAGATTTCGTTTTTTGACTGTAAATATTAATCTCGGGATCCCGAGATTAACTGTTTTCCCCGAGATTAATTTGGTAGTTGGCATCATTTACTCAATGAAGGTACTAAATTTAATGTGAATATTCTCTTAAGAGAATAATATCTTACAAATAATCTGAACTTTTAATGATGACAACCACATTCTCTCCCCGCTATTTCACGTCGTCAAAGATTAATCTCGGGATAAAAAATTAATCTCGGGATCCTGAGATTAATTTTTTATCCCGAGATTAATTTTTCGGATCAACGATCCCGATTAGCCGACGGGGCTGCCTTTTCATAGGGGCCCTTGATCCCATGCCTCCCATCCCGTGTGACTTATAGGGGAGGGCCTCCATCTCATAATATGTGCCGCATCGGACGCTGGCGGATCTCCTCAGTATCCTCTGTGGTCAGCACCCTGACTGGGTGTCCTGCATGTCTCGCAAGAATAATCCGAATCCGCGGCTACAACCTCTGTCTATGTTGGGATGCCCTCCTCCGTAGTCGTGTGGCGTCTGGACCACCCAAGCTCAATCGCATGATCAATCAGTGTACCGCTGGTGTGGGCGGTATCCATGTCCTGTTGTTGCTGCTGTGGTCCATCTGGCGCAGTGATGGCTGGACTAAAGAAGTCTGTAATGTGCCTCTGAGTCTGGCTCTCTGTGCGCCTAAGCAGGCTATCTCTATATCTCCGCAGCTCAAGCAAGAACAATCCCAAACACCTCTGGTCCTGGTACCCCATGACTCTGGAAAGTGGTCCAAAACCCTCTCTGAATAAACAGTGGTGAATAAACAGTGGAAACGACCACGTATCTCATAGTATGCAGTACAATGGCATATATAATGCAGCTCTGTCTCTGGCTCCCCATGGCATATTCGGCATATCCTGGCCTCAGCTGGTATACCTCTATATTGGCCAATCTCAATCTCAAGCTGGTGTGAGGATGTGCGAATCTGACCAATAGCACATCGTACTGCATGAGACAAGTGTACATCCATGTAACTGGGTCTGATCACAAAACCATCTGCTGTGAGCTGAAGAAAATGCTCTGTAGAAAGCCATCTTCGTGCCCAGCTCCTCAGTCGGCTGTATCCATGTCCTCCTAATGTCGAGTTGAACTAAATCCCGACGGATGAGTCTGGTAATCTCTGTCTGTGTGAGAGAGAGAGGGTGCCTCCAGAGAATACTGGAAGGGAGGCAATCTGTCCATGCTAAAACCATGTGCCTGGAACCAAGATGTCATCTGTCCGTACCAACAAGCCGTGTCTCCCTGTAAAGCTAACTGTCGGGAGGACTCAAGGGCGAGGCGTGCATACCTGTCTCGGGGGAGATCCCACAAGCCATGTATGTAGGAGACTGATCTCGTAAGAGCCTCAATCACCAGAGGGGCAGCCGCCAGCTCTGCTCGAATAATCTCATGAGGTACCACGGCCTTGGCTCTAATAATCCTAGCAATCATAGATACCAAAGGCCTCTCCATACCTCTCCACCCGCCTGCGCTGTGATGGCCCACTGAAGGTCCCCATATTTGCACTCCATAAAGCATAGCTGATGTCACTAGAGTGTCAAAAAGCCAAAGTTTCGTTCGAGGTTCCTGAAACTGAACCTGCGAACACATCCTCTCCAAACCACCCAAGGCTGCATGTGCTCTAGTCAATCTAGTCTTTGCTGCTCTCCTCATCGAAAACACTGGCCCACTGAATACTACCCCAAGATATGTATATGCATCTGTATACTCCACAATCTCCTGCCCATATGTAAATGTGGAAGCTGATCGCCTAACCCACTGTGGCGTGGTGTTAAACACCATAACCTTGGTTTTGCCAAGGTTGACAGACAATCCACTATCATGTGCAAACTCATGTAAAGCATCCAGATGACGCTGCATACCCTCAGGGGAGTCAGAGATCAACACAATATCACCAGCATATAACAATAGTGGGATCCATGTACCTGCTAGCTGGGCTCCTCTGTCCCCCAATCTCTCAATGTAGTCATAGGCCTCATCCACATACATACCAAACAATGAAGGAGATAACGGGCAACCTTGCTTCACTCCTATAGTGGAGTGAACCAAAGTAGAGACCCCCTCTGGGGTGCGTACCTGTCCTGCAACAACTGATCTATATAAAGCCATAATCCCCCATATGAGCTCTGTGGGTACCCCCATCTCCTGTAATCGCCTCATCAATCTGGCTCTGGGCACTGTATCAAATGCTTTGCGGAAGTCCACAAAGCTACAATAAATCCGCCGCCCATGCGACCTGCCCTCCTCAATAATGGCCTGCAGAGTCAAGATGTGGTCAAGAGTAGAGAAACCTCTCCTGAACCCTGCCTGTCCCTTTGCTCGAATGCCCTCTCTCTCTGCCCATCTACTCAACTGCTGCTCAAGTGGTGACCAATCATAATAGTGCGATAATTCCCTGGCTCCATAGGGTCCCCTGACTTGAAGATAGGCACGATGGGGGACCTACTCCAAGTCTCGGGTAAGCCTTCACACATAGCACGATTGAACATCACTGCAAGAAGCTCTGCCAACATGTCTCTCGCATGAATAAAGTGCTCAGCGACCAATCCATCATGATCATATGCTCTCCCAGTCTTCATCCTATCAATGGCCTTCCTTACCATCTCTGCGGTAAAGAAAGTACATGTCTGTGGGCATGGTGCTGGCGGGTCAGGAAAAGGTGTCTGTCCAGGAACTGTATATAGAGATGCTGCATAACTACCCCAGACCTCTGTAGAAGTGATGGCCAAAGCAGGGGAGGACTCATGAAACAAACGCCAAGCCTCCCTCGAATCCTGGCTCAAGAACAGCTGGTATAATTCCTGCTCTAGGTGAGCAAGGAATGCCCGCTTCTTCCTTCGCACAAGGCGTCGGAAGGCCATACGTGACTGTCGGTGAGTAGTGACTCCCAAAGCAACCTCCCACTGCAATCGGGCTCTTGTCTCTCTGCACTCCTCATCATACCAGCTGTTCTGGGGCATACACCTAGAACGCTGTCTCTGTCCAGGCTGAGTATGTGGATATGCCTCTCTCGCTGCATCTTGTAAAGTCTCTGTCAGTATATGGGTCAGCTCCTCCAAAGGTCTCCCTGGCTCCTCTGTGTACAGACGTCTATAAATCCCATCGCTGTAGACAGCATTAGTCTCTGAAGTAAAAGTATATCGAGTGTGATCTGCCCCTCGTGTCCTCTGAGCTGTGGTAAAGTGAAAAGAGATGGTCAATGTCAACAATGCATGATCCACTACTACCCCAATGGGCCGAGATCCAACTGTGAAGTCCTCAATGCATGAAACAAAGCTCGGCATAGCCATAACATAATCCACTGTGCTAGCACCATGTCTATGTGGAAAGCAAGTAAATCCAGCTGCTGACGGAAACCTCTGCAAGCCATTAAGTATGGCCAACCCATGTGCAGTTCCCATATCTACCAAATATCTCCCATACTCTGTGCACTCCACATCCTATGAGTGTCTGTCTAATCCCATATCCAGAGTGTCCAGCTCTCTCAGCATCTCCTGTGAGGTATCATAAAAGGCTGTCTGGCGGTTGCCCGTCCGGGCATTAAAGTCCCCTAACACGATGATGCCTCCATCCCTAGAGAACTCCCATATGTCATCATCTAGCACAGAGAAAGGAGACTGCCCTCTAGGTGCTGTATATGTCGATGTACTAGGAGCAAAATAGCATATGGCAATATACAAGAATCTGCCTGTGTCGGCCCTCAGTCTCACCCACATATATCTGGCCTGATCATCTCTCCGAACGATGTGTAGAAGCGGTTGCAGCTCCTCCCTGAAAAGAACTGCCACCCCCCCGATCCTCTACTACTGTGTACCGATCTCGTCCCTACTCTGCAAGCTGTCTCCCATCTGTATCCTGTCACCTGTGGCATCATTTGACCAGGGGCCTGGTGAGTCTCCGAGTAGAAGACTATATCTCTATCTCTAAAGCTGTCCTCAAAGGCACCTACATCAAGTCTGAGGGATCCATTGCGGCTGCCAGCTTTAATTTGGTCCCATAGGTCTCGCACCGTCATGTAGAGCGTCACTCCACGATGACCACCCTCCCTTCTCTATAAAATGCTATCTTTCCCTTTTCTCTTGCCGCCCTAATCTCTGGCATGACTTCCTTCATATGTGCAAGCTGTGAAAGAGTAAGATCGTCACCAAGAAAAATGCCTGTATTCTTTAAAGTGGGTCGCCTCTTCAAGAACTCCTCCTTCGCCTCAATAGAGGGGAAGCGAAGTATGAGAGCTCTTTCCTTTGATGTTTCCCCGTTGCCTCTGCTTTTTTTGCCCACTCTCCAGGCTTTTGCGTGTGCCGGACTGTCAATCCCCATCAACACCATAAGCTCTTTCACCTCCTCTTCAACTTTATCCCCGTCTTTAAGGCCGGTAATCCTCACATGCAAAGCACGTGTACGTCTTCGTTGTTCCTCTTCCAAAGTCATGTTAATGATTGTAGGTGTAGGGGTTGTTATCTCCTTACCTTTACCCTTCTTGGCGACCTCTATCCACTTCTCCGCTTCATCCATCTTCCTATGAGTCGTGGTGATGACTTCCACCCATGAGGAAGTCTTTGCTTCGTGTTGCTTCTCTTCTTCCTTAATTGCCCGTACTTGTTCCTTGATAACCTTGAGCTCTTCTATCATGGATGGCTGAATTTCACCTTCTTCAAGTCCACCATTTGCCTTAGCCTCTGCAAGCTCCCTTTGAAGAGCTGAAATTACGCCTTTGAGCGTGTTGACTTCCCCGTGAAGGTCTTTGACTTCTGCTATGAGGTCCTCCTTCTCCTCTTTCCACCGCTTACCCTCATTGAATACCATTTGGAGAAAGTTGGCTTTCTCCTTCCACCATCCCTCCATCTCCGCCTTCCATTCCTTCATCTCCTTTTCCACATTTGTTATCCTCTTGTTTGTGACCATAAAGGTCGCCTTCATCGGGTTGCGCAAGGGGGAAGCCATGGAAGAAGCGAGAGAGAGAGAGTTATGTTGCTGCCTTGGGGGCCTGAGCAAGGGTGGGTGGGCAAAGCAGGCGCGGATCCTAGCGAGAGAGAGAGAGAGTTATGAAGGGGGCGCAGACCCTAGCGAGAGAGAGAGAGTTATGTTGCTGCCTTGGGGGCCTGAGGAAGGGTGGGTGCGTGTGTGGGGGAATGGTGCGCAGACCCTAGCGGAGAGAGAGGCGGGCCAGCATATTGCCAGTAGTGCTGTGCGGCGAACAGAGAGGACGGCTACGAGAGAGAAAGCGGCGAACAGGGCAGCCGGCGGGAGGGAGGCCAGCAGGTTCGAAGAGAGAGAGGGAGGCGACAGGTTCGAAGAGACGGAGGCGACAGGTCAGCAGGCGGGTGGGAGGGCGGCGGAAGCAAACAGAGGGGGCGGCGAGCAGGGCGAACAGCAAGCGGGAGGGAGGGCCGCGGAAGCGAACAGAGAGGGGGGGCGGCGGAAGAGAGAGAGAGAGAGAGAGCTTGAGCTTGAGCCTTGAATGATGAGAAAGGGAGAGACCTTGAGAGTTCTTATACAAGGGCCAAGGCTCTAGAGACTAGCATGGAGGTGAAAGCCTAGGCCCTAAAGGGATCCAAGGGTCAAGGCCATGTGGCCCATCATCCATGGCACACGAAAAACGGCTACAACAAACGGCAGACGCGCGAAAAAATGGGTAAAGAATGCGTAAAGACATAGATGACTATGTGCGCCAATGCATGGTTTGCCAGAAAGTTAAGTTTGACAGGCATAAGACTCTGGGGTTGCTTCAACCGTTGCCGATTCCGAAGCAGCCTTGGGAGAGTATTGCCATGGATTATATCACAGGTCTTCCTAAGTCGCAGCAAGGGAATGATACCATCTGGACTATTGTGGATAGGTTCATAAGCAGGCACATTTTATTCTGGTACGAAAGACCATAAAGCCAAAGCATATGGCAAAGATATTTATGGCACAGGTTTTCAAGCATCATGGTATGCCAAAAACAATTGTGGGGGATCGTGATCCTCGCACCACAAGTCTCTTTTGGTGAGCATTGTTTGATAACATGGGAACGAAGCTGAATTTCTCTTCTGCATATCATCCAGAGACAGATGGGCAGAGTGTGATTGCAAATTCACCAGTGCTTGATCTTTGGAAATGCTATGTGGCTGATCGCAAATCAAATTGGGAGAAGTATTTGTCACTGGTAGAGTTTGCTTACAACAATACAATGCATACTTCTATAGGCAAGGCGCCCTTTGAGATTGTTTATGGCAAGATTAGTTTGCCACCTATCCTTCGTACGAAGGATGAGATATTTGCAGCACATGAGTATGTAAGGGATTTGGATACAGCCTTTGCACAGGTCCGGACAGCCATACAGAGATCCCAGGATAAGCATAAGAAAGCTGTAGATAAGCACAAAAAGCAATTGGATTTGAAGGATGGAGATTGGGTTTTATTAAAATTCCAAAAGGCTCGCCTTCGCAAGCAGATTGGGAAAGATGGTAACTATCCGAAGCTATCTTGCAGGTATTATGGACCATTTCAGATCTTGGAAAAGATCAATGAGGTAGCTTACAGGCTAGTGTTGCCAAATCATTGGCGGATTCATAATGCTTTCCATGTCAGTCTCTTGAAGAGATATATTGGTCCTGAGAGCCGGTGGAGCCAGTTATGGAAGATCAACCCGAGGTTGATGAGCTGGAAGAGGTATTGCAGCCTGAGTAGATTGTGTTTCACAAGGAATGGAAAGCTGCTAGAGACAGGTTTGTCCGTAAGTACCTTGTGAAGTTCAGGAACTATCCAGCACTTGATGTGAAGTGGATGGACGAGGCATATTTTAAAGATTATCCAGATCTTCCTGCGATCTACTTGGAAGCTTTTCAGTTGCGGGCAACTGATTAGAAGTCAGTGGGAATGTCACCTCTTCTCTGGCAGACATCTGGAATGATGTCATGATTGAATACATGTGGAAGGGCTCCATGGAAGGATTGGTATCCTGGTGTGAGTTCCTGGCATGATTTATGAACTCATGGAAGGGTGGTAACCCTGGTGAGTGACTCTGGACTCATGGAAGGGTGGTTACCCTAGTGAGTACTTTTTGGTCCTGTGGATTTCATCCACTATGTTTGTGCACCAGCATATGTATGTGAGTTGCACATGCATGGATGACTTGTTTTTGATGCGTGGACATTGCTTGGTATTTTGCCTGTGAATGACCCATTATTTCATGTTACTAAGGTTTATTGGGTGCAGGGTTCACATTCACTTAAGAGTGTGGGTGGACACACTTATAATTTTATAAGTGAGTTCACATCAGGTTGGACTATTTTTAATGAACCAAGGCCAATTATGAGAAATGGGCACCCGGGCACTCCCAAATAGCTCCACGAGTTGCTATTCTGGGTGTGGGAGGGCCAAAGTGGGCAAGCCCTGACTTGTAGAGCACTCATCTGAAAAACATGGGCTGTTGGGAGCTGTTTGGACAGGAAAAACAGCAAGTTTACTCATTTGCATGAGCTACAGGTGGAGTACATGTCGAGCAAGATTCCCAGGGTTGGCTGGCTGCTATTTCTCTCTCTTTCTCTCTCTACAGGGCTGGCCGACTGCATCTACAGGGCTGCAGGCTGTTAGATTTGTTTCCAGAAGCTGGCGCATGGCTGTTGGGACTGTTTTTGTGCTACTTTGTTGAGAACAGGGCTTGGACGCAGTGAACAGAGCCTCAACAGGAGCTGGCCGATTGTTGTAAGGGCCATTATTGGCTGTTTTTACAGGTTTGCGGGAGTTTTCTCGGGACGAAACTTGAGCAAACATGTCCCTAGACAAGTATCAGGCCTGGGGATGTGATCTGGTGGAACCTGTGGGTGGCTAGTGAGCCAAAACCATGGCTGGTTACTGTTTTGCAGGTTTGGGACAGCACTTTGTTAGAGGGTTGGTGACCGCTCTATCAAAGAATAGGAGTGGTTGGTGATCACTCTACCCTGGTTGGTGATCGAGGGTATTTCTACAGGAGTGGTTGGTGATCGGTCAACCTTGGTTGGTGACCGAGGGTTTTGCAATAGGAGTGGTTGGTGACCACTCAACCTTGGTTGGTGACCGAGGAGTTGCAGGTAATGTGTTTACCTATGTTTTCACAGTTGGATAAATCTGGTGTCGGCCGGATGAGTGTGTACTCTCCGGACACCCGCATCTTGTACATATAAATACTTCTGTTGGTAATAAAGATACCTCGGGGGGGGGGGGGGGGGGTGGGGGCCCAACTTCAGCCCCTACTGCAGTGTCATGTGCAAGTTGGTTTATGTTTGCAGGATGTATATGCCCATGTAATGTTTCACAATGATGGTAATCATGTATATGCCAGGAAGGGTTGATGTATGTATGCTGTTTTAGTAGTGAATTGGTTTCGTGTACACGTGCCCGTTTGTGACAAACAATGGGCTGGCCAACCAACATATCAGCATCATATATAAGAACATAGCATGTTACCTCATTTCTCATGTCTCTCCTCTTTGGAGTTTGATCATATAGAACCATTGGAAGTAGTCAGAAGTAGAAGTAGCCCATTTTGGGATAGCATACATGTAACCTTTTCCATGTACATAATATATATATATATATATATATATATATATATATATGACACTAAACTCTTCAAAAGTTGGAGGAGGATTTCTCATCCGTTTATGCAATGAGGTGACCAAGCTATCATACTTCTGGGGTAAGATCTTGATTCACCATTGTGCCAGGTCTTCACTTGATTTGTCGATTCCAATTGCCGCCATAGTTGTTTCTCGTACGCGTACGAACAGGTTCGTACGGTACGGTTCGTACGATACGATACCGTACGAATTCGTACGATATCGTGCGGTACGAGTTTTTTTTTTCAAATTAAATTTTTTCCTTGGAAAAAAAATTCCAAATGCTAAAAAAAATATAGAAACCCTGCTTTACGAAGATCCCAAATGCTCGCAATACTTCGCAACTTTCGTGTCCACTCAGTATTCCATATGGGGTTGTTGAGAGACCTAAAAAATCTGGTGAGGTAGACTGGTAGTGTACACTTGAGATTGGTAGGATGAGAGAATCTTGCTACATCACTTGGGGATCCCTGGTATAGGTAGGCTAGACAATTAGATTCTCAAGTTATGCACGAGGGAGAAGATTTGGACATGGCCATTTTGATCTAGAGAGGAGTCCCTAAACTTATCACCCTAGATGCACTTCTTGTATTTGTGCAAGGACGGTCCCTTAGTCATAAACGCTACACTGGGAGACCTTTGGTATTGCATTACCCATCCAGGTTCTTTTTTGGAGACAATCGGGAGATCCAACCGGGAGAGACACATATCCATGTTCTGGTTCCTCAAGCACTGTAGACTCCTCCCCTCCCAACCTTCCCTCACATTCAAGCTTGAAGCTCCATAGGTTGTAAGTGTAAAAAATAAAAACCGTATTTTATCGTACGGTATCCGAAAATTTCATATCGTACCAAAAATTCCCGTACGGTATCGTATTTTCATACCGTGAGACAACCATGATTGCCGCCATTTGATCTTGCAGATCCACGATCCGCATAATGAACTGCTTGAATACTTCTCCATCGGAGAGCCTCTCTGCTGCTAGCTGATTCTCAAGGTTTTGTATCCTTGTTTGATTCATCGTTTCATACTGGTTTCGTAGAACCACCCTAGTTTATACTGTAGTAGTCGTATGGTGAATCAAAGTCATTACAAAATCAGTTACGCTAGTGACGATGGCACATAGAGTATCTGTAGACTGCATTTCTCCTCCTCCTCCACGCCAAAGCAAGATAAGGATCTGGCGGCATTGTAGATCTGTCAGATCCGCAGTTGGGCTTGGCTTCATATCAATCTCAGTAGTTGTCTTTCACAATTCATAAGAATCTAAAATGGACCTTATCTTGAACTTCCATAGTGTATAGTTTGTTCCATCCAACTTTCCATCTTTGAAGGGTGGTAGTTGATCCCTTGTGGCTCTTGCAGGTTGTGCCATTCCTCCAAGTCTACTCTCAAAGGACCACCTCCCCAAGATTTTCTAGAGCTTGCGTTGTGGTACCAAGTAAGAAAAATACACTAAGCGGAACTTGATTTTAAGACAAAGTACTTGAAGCAAAAGATATGGAGAATAATGTTGAATTACTGTAGCAAACCAAAGTTACAAGTTGATGGCGTCTGTCCACCCGTGCGCTGCGGCAAGGAGCTTTGGTGGCGATCTAGGTAGACTCTAGACAGAGGATGTCATGCACATACAAGGGTGCACTTAGCACTACCGTAGTGAAGATAGATCTCATTATCTACAAGATAAGATATGCAAGATAGGAGCCACCACTAGACTATATATAGTCTCCTAGTGGCCGCAATATACTAGTTGGCTATAGTCTCCTAGTGGCCGCAATATACTAGTTGGCTATTGTTGGACCAAACAAATCGCGGCCGACCATACCCTTACCGACTATACCTGCAGTCCATATACTTGCACTTGTATGCATCATACTTAAGTTGTCTCCTAACCATGTGGCCACACATGGCCAACATCTACTAGTGTCTAAACTGGGGACTAGCGGGCGCTCGGTGCTACTCCTCATACTGGGGGCCTTACAAAATAGAGAAACCCGTCACCCACACAGTGAGAATGACGAGGGTGGAGCATTGATTTGCAAGAGGGAACCGTAGAACCTGGCTTATTTTCTAGTGCTGGAGGGATGCTTTGGGGAATAGCTGGCACAGTCAACTTGCTGCCCAGGTGTGGACTGAAGCTGGGGATGCCCTTTCTGGGTAGCTTAGCAGGCCTGGTTCAGGCTGAAAATTGGTCATTGCATGCTTCTTTTTGGGTTTTGGCTCTCCCATGCTTTAGCTTGCTCATACTGGTTCTGGGCAGCTTAATAGGCCTGGTTCAGGCTGAAAATTGGTCATCTGTCTTGCTTCTTTTTGGCTTTCATACGCCAGTTCTTCTTGTATACTTGGGCACATTACCGCTTTCTCTCGCACAACTCTTGTTCCTTGACAAATCAGGGCTAACAACAGGAGCTGGATTCAGCTAGCAAGCTCTAGCAACACCCTGGCAGGTCCAGGGTTTGAACCTTGGCATTTAAACAAAAAAAAGAAGAGCTGGATTCTCTTTGCTGAATTTTAACCCTAGCTGATTTTCAGCATGACACATGCATCTGTGGTTAGAAGAGACTCATGCATTTGAAGTATTTCAACTTTACTTTCATGTATGAGGCTTGACTCGTCTTAAATGAAAATTTCTTTTGTACTCTTCTTTCTTTACGACTTCTAGCAAAATTTGTGCCCAGACTAAGGTGCTTCAGATGGTCATCTTTGTTGTGAAACTTGGCCTGATAAGGTTGTTGCATTGATGTAGGATTGTCATTGATGATTGCAGCCATTATTGATGAATAATATTAAAAGCTAAAAGTTCTGGAAGGTGATTGCTTTGATGGCAGAGGGGATTGAACACATTACTCAAATTTTGGCATTCGTATTAGATAGTTTTCAAGTGGTAAGGGTCTTGAGCCTATTTTTCCAAGTGTTATGTAATATGGCATGCTTTTTCTTTGATCCTGCCTTGTTGTGCTGCTGCTGAACTTTCTCTACAGGACTACTTTTATCTGCTTTTAATACTGTTGATGATTGCATTATCAGTTCCCTTATGTGTGTGTGGATCACTTGTTGTTGGTGGTCCAAACTCCTGGACAACTTCAGGCCTCGAATGGTCTATCAGACCAAAAAGCTGTTACATGTGATCCATGAGTAAATTGAATGTCAAGACAACATGAAAAAAGTAAAAGACTTACTGCCGAAAGGATAGACAGGGTCAATGTACTACATAGACCCTTAGTGCACAATAAAGTAGGCAGCAGAAGAACCACACATTTACAGGCTCATAATGTGTCCTCCTCATGGACTGTGTACATGGTCTCAATATCAACCACCTGTGGGGCTGCCTCTCTATATCATTGAAGCAAGTCCTGGATCTGGAGCTGGCAAATAGAGGGCTTGGGTTGCGAGCAGTGGGGGCGTCTGGTTCTCTGGAGGGATTGTGCTCTCTCTCGGAGGACTCTCCGGGTGCATGATGCCAGCCTGCAGCGGGTCTGGAGGGTGCTCACTCCACAGGGACTTCTAGCTTCTGCCCTAATCCATGTGTCCCTGGGAATCTTGTACAGTTGAGTGTCAGTTGGGGCTCTCTGCTGGGGCCAAAGAAGTCAGTGATAGATGTCTGTGCGGTATCCTGCATCTCGGGCTGCTGTCTCAATATCTGTGGTGTCTCAACTCTAGTAGATATAGTCCCAAGCATCTCTGATCTTTGTAATGCATCACCTATGACAAGGGCCCAAATCCCTCCCTAAAGAGACAGTGGTAGCATCCGCATATCTCATAGTAAACTGGGCATCCAAGTATGTAATGCTCCTCAGACTCAATCTCCCTAGTACTACAT